>NC_143581.1:108593653-108901942 GCF_048544385.1 Mastigoproctus giganteus | reverse complement strand
TGTATTGAGGTAAACTCCTCTTATTAATTTACTAATACTTATATAAATATTGTAAAGCAATATTTTTATTTAATGCATTTTAGTAATATTTATTTAATTCGAAATTTCTTTGCTACATTTGTTTTATTTTAATATATAATTTTTAAAATGATCTTTTTAATGCATATAAAAGATCACGAAGCGAATCAAATGGTAGTGATACGAAAATAAAAACAAATACACTCGCTGTCGATCGGAAAGTGCAGGTTCTAAGGAAGTTAGATGGTGGTGGCAGCTTGTCTCGACTTCGCCAAGAGTTTGATTCCAAAGAAACAACGATATAGGATATATAGGCCCCCATTTTTTTAACACAATAGTAGGGTATTACTCAAAGAAAAACATCACGTGGCCCGCATAACAGCCTTCAGTGATGTACGAGTGGTTCCAGCAGCTTGGGAAGCATGCATTTCAGAGAGCTTAGGAGAAAACGCATTCCTCTATCTGCACTTACATTGCAGGAGAAAACAAAAGTCAATCAGGGTGAAAGGAAATTGAAGGTGACCTTGATTATTCTACCGGATGTTTGAAGAAAGTCAAAAAAGCGTCGTCATTCGCTGTCTCAAAGTTTCGGCGAAAAACGGTCTCCCATTCATATGGCTGCAGAGGAATCTCAGAGATTTCTCAACAAAGGTGCGACATTATAATCTTAGTTTAGAGAACATCTATAATGTTGATGACATGGTTCATTTTGGTGTTATCTCTCACAGTAATATATCAGCGATAAAATACGACGATAGAATATCATTATTTTATTAATGTCATGTATGATACATGATTAAGTTATGATGAATACCAAATATGATGATAAAATATCAGGTTCAGGTGTTGAGTCCAAATAAAGGCAAAAATAACGTATGGTAAATAAATTTTCTGTTTATACTCCGGGAATACTACATAATTACTAAACGCGTCTACTTCTGTATTCTCCCGTTTGACTTCTTCGCCCTGCTACTTATGCTACTGGTACCCACAACTGCAAGCATTTTGCGAGAGGAAAAAGTGCAACACTGTGTGCCTTCAAAGGTATTAAAATTTCATCCAGCCAGTGCGTAGATCATTCATCAAATCTTAGTGACTGGTTTAATCACCATTTTGAACTCGAAGCCGGGGAACGTGCAAAGGATTACGTGCAATACACAAAACTGGTTGTTACTTGGTACCTGCACAACTCATCTACCAGCAAACTATGTCGATTCCAATTTTTTTTTTTTTTTTGTTACATATTTGCCATCAAATTATACATTTCGGATCCGACCCGTAGATCACAACATAATTAAAAAATGAAGTGCCATTACCGTAGAAAAATGATGAAAAATTTAAGAGTTGCGTGGTATGATGATGTTTATTGAGTTGAGCATATACCAATACTAATTTCGAGAAATTATTCATGTTTGGAATAATATCAAATAATGTTAAAATATTTTGAAGCCGTGCTGGTACAATATTTTTCAACGATGATGTTCACTGGCAACGCCTGTAATACCGAATTTCTTGGACCTGAGGTGTTTAACAAGCAGTCAAACTGGTTGAAATAATGAATTATGAAAATAAATGATACCGTTCAAATATAAGTGAAAACTAAGCAGAAGAAAGGCATGCAGTTGACAGAAATGCTCCTGTTTCTCCTTTACTGATTCGAAAATTATCGTTATTGTTCTAAGCCCAAAAGTAAACGACAGTAAAAGTATTAGTGATGGCAGCAATGTGTCAGTTAACAAGAATAAGAAAATTACCATGGCGTAGGCTATTTCCTAGTATGATGATCTTATTTAATTTTATGGGATAAAGTCGTTTACTGCTGGGAGAAAAGAATGAAAGGACAAGTTTATGAAAGAATAGCGTAATCTAAGTAAGCAGATAAAAGCGCTTATAGATCTTTTCAAGGAAACCTCTGCTCAAGTCCGGTCAGCAGATGTAACACACCCAGGCGCCTAAATTGAAAAGAGCCCAATTCCCAAGAAAGAGGAAAGCCTTCAATAAGACAGGGAGTACTCTCATGACTGTCCTAGCAGTGTTCATACTTCTTCACAGTGACATTCGGCGGATTTGTGGGACCGAGAATAGATCCTCGAACCCTAAGCGCGACTTTTTTAGGGGGGGCGATTGGCCCAAATTTTATTTTCATGTCTTTTCATCACTGCTGTGATCAGCACAATCACTAGACGTAAATCCGATCAAACATGTGTGGGACGCCCTTGGGGGTAGTATTTGACACCTCCCCCCGATAGCCAACTCCTCCGTCTCTTGGTGACCTAAGGTCTGCACTGGTGGAAGAATGGGATTTGTTGCCACAGAATCTTATGGACACCCTTATATTGAGCATGGTTCATCGCCATCAGGCCTCTTTAGCCATTAGAGGGAATCATACGCCGTACTGATGCCATGTGACCATATTTTCGAGCATCTTCTATCGACTTCTGTAATGTGACCCTTTTCATAATTCTTATACAACCCCTATAAATGTCCCTTATACCTGTTCGAAGTTCCCCACTGTCTCTTCATTTCATCGTTATTCTATGGTACACCACCATAACAAATTTTGTCCCGCTTCATCGCAAGCTGCGTGTTCTCTTAATTTTGTCGAGCAGCGTACTTCGTTTCCTATTGTATCTATGATACTTAATCTTCGTCACTTCCAGATAAATACAAATGCTATTGCCCGATTTTCCAACCAAGGATCAGAATAAATATATCTTCTGTATTACACAAAGTATTCATTCTGTTTAGGTCACGGAATGATTAGTACGATTTAAATAAAACGCTTCTAGATATATTTTACTTGGAACACATTTATTCTTGTCACACAAAAATTTGTTGTTTCTGGTTTTCATTAAATTTAGGATTAACATGTTCAATATATAGGAACAGGTGAAACCCCGATCCTTTCGGATAAATGATCTTCTACTCTGTTGTCAATTTAAGTTATCCCATTATGCATCTACATTTTAACAAAAATTAGTGTTAAAATCTAAAAAGTCGTTAGAAAAATATGAATATCTTCCATACTTTGGTCATCTATTGGTTCTTATTTATTCCAACCACATCGTAGCTGAGCGACGCGAGGAGTCGTGGTTCAAGCCTTCAAGACAACATGGCTGCTCATATTCTTGTATTCACTCTAACTTATAAACTCCTCTGAGCCTATGTGGCCGCCCCAGAATATAAACAGAAAATTTATTCATTTACGTTTCTCGCAGATGGCACAGATGTTGTTCCACACAGTGTAAAACAGAACTAGTTCAATTCTCGAATGGAGGAAATCTCTCCCGAAGCTTATGCCATGATGGAGTAGTGAGGCGAGGGTTCCATGGTTTTATGATCCGTGGAACTCTGTTTGTCTAAAAAAAAAACAGCCAAACTGACCTAACAATAAGCACAATGTTCAGTTACAATATACCCTCAGTATCCCTCATTTGTTTTGGTTGCCTTATTTTGCGCTTATTCTAAAACAACTTAGTTATCATTTGATGAGGTTGAGTTAGTCGGTTTCAGGTGGAGGTGTGGTATTTTTTTTTCTGCAAGCTTGGGATTTTTTGCACTTATTTCCATGGCGATTAAGCAAAAACAGCTTAACTGGCATGGAAACATACAAAAATTATAGAAACACTAGAGAGGTACAAGGACTCAGATATAGGTGATTAGCTGGAGAGAGAGAGAGTTGTACGAGGTTTCTCTGCCCTTAACTATTCGCTTATCCATACATGAACTTGTATACTTATGCGTGTATGCGAGCATAATCTGCAATATTTTTAAGACCCGATAAATTGGATTAAAAAAGAAAAGCCCACAAATAAGTTTATTTTCATAAAAGAAGGAAAAATGCATAAAGTCACACATGAAGCTTACTGCAATGATTACGTGAAAACAGCTATTTTTAACTATTCGAACAGCTGCCAAATGGTTCGTATGAAAGTGCTTACTTAGCTTTTGAAATGGAGCCTGACTATAGGAAAAAAGAATTAGAACTGTGTGCACTTAATGTTTTTTTTTTTTTCTTTTTTGTTCCCTCTGAGTTGAATTTACAACGCCGTAATTTAATGTTTCCATGAGGAAACTAGTGCAGAACACAAAAATAACCCACCCGCTGGCCACAGATGTCGTTAACATAGAAATTCCATTACCAAAATGGACTACTGCATCATAACTAATCTAAAAAAAAATAAATGTTTTCTTTGAATACTTCTTAATGATATAAATAACCATCGTGCCTAAAATACTGAAGATTTAAATATTGTTTCAAAAGAAATATTTTCTTATTTCAAGAAACCTCGCATGACAGTGGAGTACTTAATTGAAATAAATCAAAATGTAGATCATTGAAACAGTCTTAAATCTAAGTATAAATTTATTTTGTGAAGGTTTGCTCTCACTTGGACTAGAACTGTTTTCTCTTTCGATTATTCATATTGTAACTAGGTCATCCTAGACCAGTACGAAACAAATAAAAATCTAAATTATGGACGAATGTTATTTTACTAATGAGGTTATAGAATAATAAAGTATATCTCAATAATGATACATGCCTGTCTAACAGAATTTATCATTCTTCGCATCTCGTTTTTTATTTTCTTAGTGGATGGCAGAGAATACAATACAAAATGGCATACAGACAAAGTAAACTTTTGGTGATCCACAGTGGCCCAGTTGTAGCCTGCAGATTCTCCCATTATTCACGTTCAAGAGTCAGAGAAAAATTCAACTCTGAACAGAACAAAAAAGTCGTTATATTAGGGCCATTCGAGAATTATCTCATCTAGCAGTGTGGACGAAAAACAATAATTTCCAGAGGTAAATACTATTCTCGGCTGAGACTAACTCAGTATTCGAACCCGGGTCTTTCCAACTGGGTTCGAATACTGAGGACAAAACGGTTGAATTTTTCAACTGTCCTACCAAAAATATTAACCTCGATGAGTGGATGAATTACATACCACTTTTCGTTTCTGAGGTTTAGCAGTCTAAGAAGACTTTTGTTGTAATATACTAATTCGGAATTGCCTAATGTTCATCGCAAAAAACTGAATATCGCATTTTCCTATTATCAGATGGTGTAACATTTTTTTTTTTTTTTTGCAATGCTTCGTTATCAATTTGTAGTACTGTTCTGATCGGTAGCTATTCTCAACGTTAGTGGAACAACTGTGACAATAGACCAATTCTAAAATGCAGCGTGATGGCACATTTCGTACATTTCGCATCAGTCTTCAAATTGAAGATACAATAATATAAAAGGGCTTTCGCCTATTTTTTCCAATCAGATAATCCAAAAAAAAGGTACTAAAACAGCGTCTATAACTTAAAACAAATTTTTCTACTTTCGCAATCGTCCTTGCAAAACAAGCATTAGTTCTCTTTATGGATGTGTAAGGGCACATGAGGCCGAAATATGCCTAAAGAGAACGTTAACGGCGGTATAATGTTCAGCCGTCATTCGGCACCTCCAGCATTGAGGAATTTTATCACAACAAGAGGAACTGTATTCACTTTCTCTCCGGGGCTATATAATACCGTCTTACCACATAATAAAATGTTAGTGTGCAAGAGACAGGTACAACAATTCACAGCAAGACGCCAAGGACTTTTTATGATAAGAAGGAAATATGTACACTGTGAAGATAATCAAGGAAATATATACATATCAAGATAATCAAGTTTCATAACTTAAATTTAATTATTAGTGAACAATGCTGAGTCTCTAATCCTTCTCTTCCACTCACTCACAGATGAAATCCTTTCTAGGAAGGGGATCCTCTCTGATTCGTTCTATGTGACACCCCTTTCCCAGTTTATGGTTAGTTGAGACGATATCTATGCTGATAGTATCAAGATTCGTATCACTATCCATCTAACTAAGAGTTAAATCTAATCTCATACGAAATTAGCTACAATCTTCTAGACCTGTAGCATTACCTATCACCCGTAGAACTAGTCCAACTTAATCCACTCTTTTTATTGTTTAAGTCTCACCACTAACCCATCCAAACATCTATGAATGGTGTTAAGAGCCCTAAACTGTAAGTTAATTTCATTCACAAGTCACTCAAGATTTAAGCACAGCATTCAATACAATACTAAACTTCCAATCACATCTACATGCTACCTACACCAAGGACCAATACAAATGGACCATACACTAAAAATAAGTTACGCTAAATTCAGGCTAAAATACAGACCAGATTGTATCCAATTGTTCTCTGTCTCGAAAATGTGTGAATTTGTGTCTACCTACCACTTTTCTCAAATTTCTTCAGCTGGTTGAATAAGCTGCGGAATTGGGTTACTAAACCTTCACTTTCAGTATTTAAGACTTCACAAAATCTGGTATAGCTAGTTGAGCTGGAATTGAAACGACAACCAGTTGAGACGCAACCAAAGAAACTTTCTTAAAATATGTATCAGCTCAAATATTCTTAATTTTAAAATTAATTCTCAGTGTTAACAAAAAAAATTAAACAGGTCATTGCACGTTCCCATCTTTACATACAGATTACGTACAAGATAGCAGTGCAATATTACATAGGCCAGATATGATGTAAATAAATTAAATAACTGTTATTTTAAATAAAATTTAAAACTAAATGAAACAATGCATTTTTTTACATATTATACAAAATGAGCTATCAGACTGAATTTGAAAACGATGATATCCTGAAAAATGGTATAACAAATGTGTAAAAAAAACTATATAAATATCTACATATAGCATACATATTGCTTCATGAAGTTTAGGACATATGTCTATGTCCTTAAGGCTGTCCAGGAGGGGGCTCATGAAAATGGCAATAAATAGATACCACTACTAATAATAATAATTGAAATTCACAGTCACTTTTCACATAAAATGCGATCTACTGTACTAAAGAATAGTACAGTAGATTGTACTATAGAATAACTTTGACTTTATAACTTTGGGATACACAAGGATTGAAGTAAAATTCAAGAGAGGAGACTAATCCAAGCATTTATAATGATGATTGCACAAAAAATTCACTTCAATTTATGAGCACTTTGTCGCTGTAGAGTCCCTATGGAAACTCTCATGATAAATCTTTCTTACCGTCCTACAATAGACACTGCTTGCTTGCTTGCTTGCTTGCAGTTGGGAGGGTTTCCAGTATTGGCTAAAGAGGCAATATTCCTCCTTATTATCTAAATAAGGTGGAGGTTTTACTTCTTGATGATGATTAAAGTTTAGCGATTCCCCAGAACACTGCTTTAGACTCCCATCTCCCTTCTTTAGAAACTACCTGCTTGCTTGACAGGTTCGTGTCCGCTCAAGAAAATAAAATTATTTTTGTTTGGATCTATTAAGGCCATTGGCAGAGAAATACGCGGCTGAGACCACAAGGGTTTCTTAGTAACTGCCCGATATCGAATATGACGTTATTATTATTATTTTTTTTTTACCGATAACAAAGTCCAGAAAGAAATCCTCTCCCATTAAATAGCGACAGTCAAGGAATGCTACAATGAGTATCCTAAAGGCCATCATCAGGATGTTGAATCCTAATAAAGTATTTGGAATTTCCTTTGGAATTTATTTTCTTCACTAGTCAGCTTCAGTTCAAATTATTTAACAAATAGTTTGGATTGATATTGTTTTCTAATAACTGCCAGGAGGTATCAGTATATCATGTCTATAAATTATGTTTATTCTATTGTCGGTTTACCTGCTTGCCAAATTAAAACCGGGTTTCTGAGAGAAAAACTTTATAAATGAACCTTATTAAAATTACCTGTATTTCTGAACTACATTCATTGTAATCTGCTTTGGTCTGTTACGGAGGATCGAATCCAGACATTTCCATATGCTGAACAGATGAAGGTACAAGGACACTCTGCTCCCTCCTCCAAATGCAATCCATGATCGCAAAGTAATATTTTACATAACACACTTGTTTAAAATAAGCCCTAGCGGTAACACAGTAACTATAATTAGGGTCCTTCCCACACCGAAGGAAAAGGTGAGTACGAATCCCGTCAATGAAGCGAGGAATATATATGGCTTTTTTTCAACATGTGACTGACTTAGTCGGTTCCAGGATTTTTCCCTTCCGGAAACTAGGGTTTCTGTTACAGCAAACTGACAAAATAATATACTCAATTACAGATGCCTCACAGCCTTAGTTGCTTTGAAGATGAACACACACCATTATACGCTTAAGAAATACCTCACATACTTGAAAAAAAGTATTTTGACCTTTGAAGAGAAGCTATCGATCGCGACCATCGCAGTCCATGTTAACAGTTAGGTCCGCTTTTAATCCAGTTTGTTTTCTCCTAGTCTCCGTTAGCTGCCCATTCTGGTAAAGATAAGACAACCAGTTAAAAGAACTCATTGTGTCTTCTCTGGCTCTCTGCTTTTAGCACTTTGCGATGAAGGAAAACAACTCTTAGTAAGAAATCACTGTCTCCTTGGAGAAAATTGGACAAAATTGGATTTTTCCAAAATAGCTCATTGAGTGCTAAAAAAAAAAAAAAAAACAACAACTTTCCGTTTGATTAATGCTGACGTTTCTAGGTGGCACTTTGAATTGCTGCCATCTTTTATACGAGTATGTGATAAATAGTCATTTTATTTCAAGATTGATTTAAATATCGATCCTTATTCGTTATATAAAGATTTCTTCTTCATTGATTTGGTTAGATAAAAAAATTTAAAAAACAAGCGTGTGTGTATTATAAATAGGCTTTCCTTATATCAACAACCCTTCCAGAATTTCGAACAACATTATACGAATATCATGAGCACCTTAGATAATCTCAGCAAACAAACTATCGCCGCTCGCAGAATTATTTTTATCGGAGAAAGTACTAGTAAGTGAACCCCGTCAGGTTGCAGGTGGTTACGATAGCAATTCTCCACATCTAAGGTAAGAATCTTCTTAACGTTCAAATCCTTCAGCAGAGAAAAAGAATTTTTTGGGCTTTTATCACACCGAAAACAAATAGATCGGTCTCAGTGTGAATTGCGTGTTTCATGCCCTCCCCCCTTCACTTTCTGGGAACTGTAGTATTTCATCCAACTAGCCAAGCAACCCGCCATTTACAGACGCAATACACTGATGACTCATAACATTGGTTGCTTTCGTACAAACACAAAACAGCAAAAACTAATAAAGGAACACCGGTGTTCAAGAGTTTTAGTCCAAATTAAAATCATCAAGCACATAATTGCACACAAATTTCAGATTAGTTTCCTAATTTCGTAAAATGCAACGTAATGGCTACTGGCTTACAGCAGGAAATCTTTCAAGAGTTGAGGGAAGGAGCTGCGAAGGGATGAGGGGTGGCAACTTCAGGAGACAGAATAACTGTTCTGATGGCAAGTTCAAAGTCGGCCACAGTTCAAAGATACTAAAATGTACACTAACAGCGAACGCATTATATAATTACAAACCGGCTTGCTCTCTTGCCATATAGTATCAACATTAGTATTAGTAGTGGGACATGATGCAAAAAAGCAAGCTTTAAAACATCAGCCAAAAAAAAAAAAAAAAAAAAAAAAAGGTCATATATTAAATATTTATTCACTCCTTCACTCCAATAATTTGTCTACTTGTCCCTGAATTTATCTATTACCCATTTCCAACAGAAAGAGAGGTTTGCTCCAACAATCAATCACCCCACCCATTGGCAGAAGGTATATTGCACATTTATCTTGCAACCATCCTTTCTCTTCCTGAATTTATGCCCCCCTCACGTGGGTAGTCTAAGCAAAGGAAGAATACCATCCCCCTCCGCTAACTCAATCCAATCAAGGGCTTAAACACCTCAATCAGATCTCCTGTTAGGTGTGTGATCTCCAAAAACTGCAATTTGCAGAACTGAAACCCTTCTTAGTAAGATCACCCTTTTGTTTCCCTCACCAATCTCGTTGCTTGTCTGTGCAACTGTTCCAGCAAATCTACGTCCTTCCCAAAAAGAGGCTTCCAAACTCATGTGAAGTACGCAGTACTCAGGATGCAGCCAAACCATTGCCTTATACAATGGAACAGTCACTTCCTTACCCCTGTTAGCAAAGTTTCTGTATATCATTGACAAAATCCCATGAACTGTTCTGACACCCTGTCTTTTCTGCTCAGAGAAATTCGTAACTGACGGCCTCCAGTTATGAAAATGAAAAATTACCTCCGGGTATTTTTAATTTTCCACTTCCCTAGTGTAGCACCACAGAGTTGGTACTTTAATCTTGGATTACTGCTACCCATATGCAGTGCCTTGCATTTAGCAATATTATACTTCAATTGATGGAGTGAGTAATTCACTCCATCTGTTTAATTTTTTTAGATCTTGTTGCAGAAGCTTACCTTGATTAGTGTCATTAACGACCCTGCCAAGCTTTAACATTAATCATCTGCAAGCTTAAACATTAAGCCTGATATACCGGTGAAGAGATTGAAGCCATGACTGAGGGAGAGACCTACAAATATCTGGGGATGACGCAGGCTCAACTATAACACAAGGAGATAAAGGTCTGTGCTGATATTTCTCAGTGAGAAATATCAGCACAGACCGAAGAGCCTGCTACAGTCAAAGCTGAATGGCGGGAACATGGTCAGTATTTTACAGTCGCCGTACTGACATACTCCTATGGTATCACAGATCTTGAGGAGATTATGAAATCAACCAGGATAATGATGACCAAGAGCCTCCAACACCACCCAAAGTCTGCCATCGAGAAACTGACCACGGCTCGGAAAATAGGAGTGAGGAAAGGGAGTTTGACAGAGCTCATTGAACAGCAGAAAAAGGCGATTAAGAACTTGATGGATTACTTCCAGTAAACATATCGCTAATCTACCAAGCCATGAGGAAGATAGACCAACAGCACAAGCCGCTAATCCTCAACAAGAAGACGCCGCTCTCACGGACAGAAGAAACAAAGAAAAATGGGCGAAGAAGGCACTTCACGCCAGACACTACAATGACCTCCATCAAGACTACATAAATAGGATGGCTTCGAATGCATGGCTCTCGAGCGAGGGGCTCTTCCCCGAGAGCGAAGGATTTATGTTTGCCATCCAAGACCTAAAAATGAACACCATGAACTACAATAAATACTTCATCAAGGACCTCAGATTGACAGATGACGATGATGCCACCTGGCCCCAGAAACAATCCAGCACATCGCCTCGGGATGCAGATTTATCACCCAGATATAGTACACTCATAGACCTGATCAGGTCTCCAGGATGATACATCAGAAGCTAGTACAAATATACCTTTTGTTCAAAGAAACATTACAGGTAAAACAGGTAAAAAAACCCACGCATTACAAGTAAAAAACCCACGCTGTACTGGAACTGCTCCATAATGATGGATAAGGCTACCCGCACAAAAGACCATACAAAATCTGCCATCGAGAGATGCCCTCATCAAAAAGGAGGAAATGGCTACCTACCTGATCGACATAGCGGTGCCTAACATCAGCAACCTCCAAAAAACCTACGACGAAAAGATCAAGAAGTACACATAAATCTAAGACACATAATTCAAAGAAATGTCGCATGGAACATCCCGATCTGTCAACTACCAGCTTGCTGCCACAGAGTTTGCATAAGAACATAGCAGCAATAGACTTCGCAAGAAAACACTTACATGGAAGTCGAAGTAGCCTGAAGGAGAGGCAGAGAGTTTCTAGACCAATAATCACCCCACGAATCTGATACCAGTACCTGTCGCAGGATGGGAAAAACCGATTAGGAGAAGAAAGAATAATAATAATTTTTAACCCTGAAATTTAAAATCTACAGAACTGAAAATTTATAAATTCGAGTTTTTTTTTTTTTCTTAATCCTTTAAGCATTTATGCCATTTATTTTGTGTTTGGGATTACCGTCAAAAAGATGTCATGTCAACTGTCAACTAAATCATTCATCGGTAAACCCCCTTTATCCACATTTAGAGTTCAACATCACGACCAAGTTTCTCTCAGGTGCTTTATTCTAATTAATTTCAATTTTACTTAAAGATTTTGTGACGTATTTTTACAATATTTCGATTATATTACATCTCTTAATGCCCCGATATATTTCAGTTAAGCAAAGCTATCGATAGCATTAGCTATTAAAAAAATTGGAGAAGAAGAGGAAAAGTTATATTTAATATATTTTGTAATGGGAGTTTCTCTGTCTTTCGAATCGGTGAAGAAGGTAACCAAAGGAAATACTAGAGTCAAGAGAGAGAGATTCTGCCATGAGCACAATGTCACAATGAGCAACACGAGATACTGGATGCGTTCGTTTTTACGAGAGCACTTCACGCACGCATGTCATAATCAGCAGCGAAAGAGGACGGAGCAGATGTCACATCGAATAGAGGGATGGATCATCGAGGGACTAATTTTTTCGGACACTAACAGCGAACAGAGATGTCAACAACTTAGCGAGCTATTTGAGGGCGCTAAAATAAGTTATCCTGAAGGACAAAATGACCGAGAATGTATCTCACTGAAAAATATGAAAAACGAAATTAATGTGCCTGCTCGCATGCACATTAATTAGGTTAATGTAGCAACAATATTTTATTATCAAGGAAATGAGATCAATGAACTTGTATTCATATATTTACGAGGAACGTATTTTGAGAACTTAAAATGGATCCTTATCTGGAGTAAATCAAACTGTTGAAAAGCAGTTGTCCCCAGTTAGTTCATAATTATATAATAATAATAATAATAATAATAATAATATTCTTTATTAACATAAATTTTATACAATAGCGATTCCTTACACAGAAAGCCAGAGGAATCTTACAATTCGTTGTTTATACAAGGGATTTCGTTTTATAATAGAAAAAAAATTGAAATAAAATAATAATAATAACTAAATAATAATTAATAGATAAAAACAAAGATGATAATCAAAATGTAAAAATGAAGTAGAAATTACAGAAAAAAAGGACTACAAGTTGAGCAGAACACGAAATGACATCGGCTAACTAAGATCGGCACTTACATAAATATCCTTTAAAAACAGCAAGATAGGACAAGATGTCATCGCAATATGCCTTGTCTATAGTTCACAGGTCTATGTAGATGTTGAACGAGTTGAGAGTGTCCAGAGTCACATTTGGGAAGTGTCTCTTGAAATTCTGTAACCACTGGAGTCTTGAGCATAAGGAGGGAGTACTGCGGAGATGTCTGCCTGGCAAACGCCAACCAACCGTGTTCCAGATGTTGATGTGATCCTGCTTAGCTGAGCACAAATGAAGGAATGACTTTATTTTTAGTACTTTACATGGGCTCTGTGGACTATGGGCGTATATTGCAGGTTGCGACAGAGAGTAGATTTAGATGTTGTGTAGATCTGGTGCGACCACAAGTTGGCCCACTTCAGCACCCAGAATTCGAGGCCCCATAGTTTCCTGAAGCTGGTGGATGGTGCCGCCGACCAAACTTCCACGGCATAGCACACTACAAAAGTAAGTTTCAAGGTATTTCTTGATTATTTGCTTATTGTGCGTTTTGCACAGATCAATTTTCATTCCCCAGAACGCTCCCAGGGCTTTGGAAAACTGAGCTTGGATTTGTTTTTATAGTTCAGGTTGGCATCCAGGATTACTCCTAGGAATTTGACGCTGTCTGTGGGAGTCAGAACATTTCCTGCCAATTCCGGAAGTAGAGCAGCTGCAGTATCAGTTGAAGTCATCCGACTTGGCGTAAAGATGAGATAGTTTGACTTCTCTGGATTGACTGACAGGCCAAAAAATTTAGCATACTTACAGTATGTATTTAGGTAGCTGTTTACAGATTCAGAGGCAGTTTGTCTTTCTTGTGAATCACCAACATGGCGTTTGCATGGCAAGTAGCATGCAATATCATCAGCATACGATAGGAAAGCTGGAATTTGATCCATTAGTGGAACGAATATTGCTGCAAACAGCAAGGCTGAGAGAGAACCACATTGTGGGATCTCTACTTCGACGCTTTTAGTACTTGTAATGCCATCGCCTTGGAAGTGAAGCATTCTCCTAGATAGCAAATTATTGAGGATCTCGAGCATATTTCCGGATATCCCGTAGAGTCTCTCAAGTAAGGCAAGAAGGGGTGTTATTTGGACTGAGTCTAAAGCAGATTTCATGTCCAGAAAAACGGTGTAAAGATCTTCGTTGTCATTCCAGGCGTGAAGTATTTTCTGTTATAATGACTGTAGGCAGGTTACAGTAGACATATTAGGCATGGCATTATGGGTATGTTCTGGCCTATGCGCAAAGATTGCGAGTGCTACAGCATTGTAGATGCACTTCTCGAGGCATTTCAGGAAGGGAGAGGCAATTGATATTGGCCTGAAGTCAGCCAGTCTTTTCGCACGAGGCTTCTTTGGAACTGCCACGACTCTGTATGATAACTAGCTTGAAGGCACCTGTGCAAATTTGAGTACTTTGTTGTAGAGTTGAGTGAGCTCTTTGCTGATGAAATAAGAAACAATTTTTAGACTAAAAAGAGGTATTGCGTCAATTCTATGGTGGACTTGTCAGGTAGTGAATGTATTATTTTTATTAGCTGTTCTTCGGAAATTTCTATATTACTAGAATATGAAGAAACGTTAAACGCTTCGTTCCAAGGATATCCTTCGGACACACGATGATCTCGCTTAAAACGCAGCACATTCTCACACCATTCCTGGACATTTAAAGATAAAGGGGGGCAATTATGAGTTGTGGACCATACACGTTTACCCCTGGAAAGCCGGCCATTCATGAAATTATCAATAGCAAATTGTTTACTCTTCTGGAAATCAATCCTTGCTTTGGAAAATTTGGCATATGTCTCATAAATCTGAGATACACCCCGGCTCAGCACCTGGCATATGCGAGGAAGCTCACAATGGCGCTTAATTTGTGCTTCGCTGCTCTCGACTTCGTTAATATCTGGGAAATCGTATGCTGGAAAATCCCTGGTAGAGCCCTCAGAAACCGTCCAATGCTCTGTTCTAACCTGCGGAAGCTCTCGACCTTTAAGCAGCACTTTCCGAACAGCATCATCAGCGCGCTGAACTCCGCAAACATTGATTTCGATGTTTGGTCCAGAGATTCTGCCTACAGAGAAGAAAAGCGCAAATCCATAGTCAAGTGCAGTCAGCATTCCTGCAATTATCAGCGGAACTAGTCATAACTCCCAGTGAAAGTTTCCAGACTGCCTCAATGTGTTGCAGCTTGTATATAATAACTATAAAATCCATTTAGTGCAATATTAGCTGTGTATATTACACTGTCTATGCAATGTATTTGCTATGTACCCACGTAGTTTTTTTATGTATTGAATGTAATGTATCCAGTTAATTGTAAGATTCCTCTGGTTGCCTGTAACAGAATCGTGTCCTACATTTCTATGAATAAAGAATTTCATTTTTATTATGACCTCAGAACCGACCCGCAACTCGACCTGATTCAGGACTCTCATGTGAAGTACAGTAGGCTGGCTGATCCCTGAAAGAAACTTATGTGCTAAATCTCCAGAGACTGTATTAAGACACCTCGCTAATCCAATTCTCCAGTTTATGAAAGCGATACAAATAGAGCAGGAACGTGGGCCATTAGACTACGCATTAAGGAATGCAATAATGAATTCTCTCTCAAAATGTAGAGGCCGAAACCATTACTACAGCCGATAATAAAAAATAAGGGAAGAGACTTGCTGTACTTCAATAGCACCGCAGCGTGGACAGGCGCTGTTCTGCTCTTAAAATAACTGATTGATCACTTGAACGGTGACAATTTATGGATTATGAACGTTAATTAAAAGTACACAAAGATACGTCCGGTGATATTTTCTAGATTAGTTCACCTGTCCCGTTTTTATGTTTTTTCCACGAACTTCATTTTTCATTCGATGAAGAAGTTAATTTATTTTCTTGTAACTTTATAAATACGAATATTATTATAAGTATACAGGAACCATTCCATATATTCATTAATTTTCAATCTTAGGATACCATTCTGATTTTTAGAAAATTGTGCTTTTCATGCTAGTTCACATTAAAAAGCATTTCGTAATAGAACGTATAGAATATTATTATCTAAAAAAAAATATAACGTTTAATAAAACTAAATCTTGTTTCTATTTTTTTTTTTTTTTAGAAACCCGACTGGATTGTCATGCATCTGTTCTCGCTTCGTTTGATCAGAATGGACTGTACTTTCCATCCGAGGGGAGCCACTAGCTTGTTGAATCACAGAAGTATGTAGCACCAAAATCAACAACCATATATGCAGAAGTACCATAACAAAGATGATGATAGCAAAGATGTGCCAAGGGAAGAGAATGCTGGTTTTTATGATTGCAATTTTCGCATCATTATTCGAGACCAACGAAAGCCTACACCATGAGCATATCGTACTTGGAGCTATAGTACCAGAAACTTCTTTTTCTGTAAGATTGTTTCAAAAACGCTTGAACGATACAATAAATTCCCTAAATAAAAACCGCCCTTATGTCACATTGAATTTCAGCACCCATTACAAAATTACGTATGAATATATCACGATGTCCCTATCTGCCAGTCCAAAAGAGATACTCGATGTTCTGTGCAGTAAACTCTTGCCAAACGATGTTGCTACCATCCTCTACATTACCAACTCTGAAGTTTACGGTAGCAATGTGGCATCGGTCCAGTATGTCCTGCAGCTCGCCGGTTATCTTGGTATTCCCGTAATCGGTTGGAATGCTGATAACGTTGGATTAGAACAGGTAGGAAGTGCAATACAAGACTTAACCTTTCCTAGCAGTTAAATTAATAACACTTGTTAAATTTACTGATACTGTTTCGCTTTATTTTTTTTTTTACCTGAATGTATGTGATAATACTACATTTACTATTTTTTTTCACCTCGGAAGCAGGTTTCCAAGGCTTAAAAAAATGGGAGTTCCTGAACCTTGGAGTTACGATCTTCAAAAGCAAGTACAATAAATGAACTTGATCAATACAGGAACTGTTGTTATATACAAACACTGCTTTCAAAAATTAAACACTACGTAAAGGCCACATAACAGTCTTTATACAATGAGTTTCCAACATTTCCTATATTCCAATTTACTGCAATAATTGAATATTTCTTTGTGTGCTCGTATAAGGTAAATCATTTGCCGAATCAGCAAGCAGTAAAATTTCCGACGAGAGAAAGTGCCAGGGATCTTCTTACAACCTCTTCCTATTGTTGAACTACAAAGTATAGTATTTAAGTACTTCTTTAAAGGTAGCCATTTACAAAGGTTAGCCTGCAAGGAATGAAATTGGAACAATTTATCATATTGTGGATTTAATAATTCCTCTGCAAATCAGTAGTAGTGATTTGCAGCGGAATTATTCGACTATCTTATAATAACTGCTAATATAAGGAATGATAATATAACTACTAATATGAAGTGTGATATTATAATTACAAATATAACTAATATATTATAATATAACATAATGATAAAACTGATGCAATTCGTGGTTACAAAGTGCTTAGCAATTTTCTGTTTATTTCTTTCGATCTCAGGTTTTTACTTGTTCAATTAAACACCCAGTACCCACTTTTATTAAGCATACCACGAAATCCCATGCAAATGAACTGATATGTCGTAATGATTGTGAAAAAAGAATCACACTGTACAATATATCTCAGGCGAATGAATTGGGGCATCATCAGGCCCAATTCATTTGCCGAAACAAGGGAGTAACAATATTTTTTTCTGAAGGAGGGGAGAGGATAAGGCATTGTTCCACGGAAGCATTAAGATTAATCATCATGTAGCAGAAAAAATATCCACATTATTATGATCGTAACCGGGGCTATAGTCCCTACTTGGGACGCCCCCCCCCCCTCATTCCCAGCAGTTGCTGAAGAAACCCATAAAATCAGAAACGTGAGTTGACAACATCTGAATGTGGATTGTTCTGCACGTGCCCGAAAGACAGGTGTTAGTATTTCTGCAGTGGCAGATATTATGGTGTGTGCAAGAACAGTGTCAAAGAATGATGGCAAACAGACCAAAAAGAACCACTCTGCCTACGAAATAAGTCAGCCAATATAATCTCACTTTTTTGTCAAAATAAGAATACGACAAACTGGCTACCCGGTACAAATGAAAACATGCACAAGCGCAAAAGAAAAGTTAAGTATCATTAAACAAAATAAAAAACTGTCCATTAAAAATCAGTTAAAGATATATCGTGGCAATGACATTACTTTCGGCAGTTTCCCTAGGCCAAAATTCTCCTCTTTATAAGTACTCGCTAGACGCATCACACACATCACCGACCAGAATCGGTGTTTCTAGTTTTAATGCATCACAGATCAGGATCTGTGTTGCTAGGTTCAATACAATACAGAGTAGGATCTATATTCCATTTAGCATGAAAATTAAGGACCTAATTGTTAAAAAAAAGCTGTTTTGCATTCCCTTTGTTTCTCTTGAGCAGTGAACGGAAAACAGGTTCACTGCGCAGAAATCTTCTACTGAATGAATGCCCATTAATTTACTGTCACCTGTTCCAAACATTGAATTCAATGTCTAGAATTTGACGTTTGGTTCTTGTTGTCTGGAAGTCCCAGATAGATTGCAGGAAAGGCCAAAAGACATTAATAGAGACGCTCAAGTATAGAAAGCTTGAGTTACCAGCAGCCACTTCAACATCCAAAACTGAAGCCCGATGAGTGAATGAACTTTTGATCGCGTTTTTTCCCCCATTTGATAACCGGAATAAATGTGCAATTTGGAATTGCTGATCCATATGGCATTAGCGGCGGAATATACAAGATAAAATATTTATTCACTACCTCTCATACTTTAAATCCTTGAAGGCCTAGTAAGGTTCGATATCTTGACACTCACTATGGAAAAATACTCCTCGATAATCAATCTAGAATCCAAAGTAATCCAAAATAACTTTACTATAGGCGACAGAGGAAATGATGGATTTAAGATATCAATTTGGAACTGGGTGAAACTAAATTAAAGACTAAGAATCATATATTTCGACTTTCTGGATTTGACCTGAAGGCCAAGGCAATATAAATAAGTTAATGGATATGAGATATTAGAATTCATGTGAGGGTTAATGGAAGGATGATTTGTCAAAACCATCAAATCGTCAGAATAAGAGATGAAATCAGAGTTTTTTTCCCTTTTCCAAATGGGACCAAGAAAGCAAAACAAAAGAAGTATAGATAAAATAACTGCCCTGCGAAATATCAACACATGAATCAAAAACTTGCCGATTCAGATCATGAGAATTTGAAAATATATCTCTAAGATAAAAATAATAAGGAGAAAAACCTCTCCCGGATACTTGAACTGTTCCGGTAATGCCAAAGAACACAATCAGTTCAATTTAAAAAGGTATGCATACTTTGATTCTAAAGGCAGAGGAAACATCGAAGACAAGGGCACATAGAGCCACATCAGCGTTCTAAGCAGATGGACGAAGGGGTAACTATTGGATGTACTGTACCTGCAAATATCTGATTCGATAATGGTTTTAAAAGTACAATTTCAAAGATCTTCAGAAACGGAGAACAATGTCACTTATAGTAGTAGTAGTGGCATGTGATGCAAGAAAGCAAGTGTATGAGCTTATGCAGCATCAGCCAGAAAAAAAAAAAAAAAAAAATCACACCATTCCCTCCAAATGCCTGTCCAGTTCCTCCTTAAATTTATTTAACCTATCAACTTCCACACTTTAGGAATTATCTTAAAATCTTTCCATTCTCTTGGAATGGACCTAGAACGACTTGGGTTGGAACTAGTACCTTATATAAATTCAACAAATATATAAAAATATATTCAAAAGAAAAAAAAAAGCTAATTTCAGGAAGTAGTTTGGGATTGAATCAGCACTGACAACGGTAATATTAGGCACCCTCGTAACAGTTGCGTTATGATCTTGTTTCGTACACCCCAAAAATACATAATATATCTAACGATAAATCGATTAAAGAGGTTCTAAATAAAACTAATGATTATACAGGGTGTCTCAAAAATACACGGCATAACTTCAGGAATGAGTTCCTCATATGTAGACAATAAAAATATTTCATATTAACATAGTTCTGGAAATGCTTGGTTCCCGAGTTATTAACCGGAATGTCTTATCTCCCGCAGGTGATTTGCTTCATCACAAGGTACTGACAAAACTAATGGTTTTCCATTCCGACCATGTACTCAAATCAGGAGCAAGCGGATATGCACTTTATGTACGGTTTGGCGGACGACAATGCTCTGGAGGTTCGTCGTTTGTACCACGAAAGGTTCCCAGAACGAAGATGTCCAGACAGGAAAACGTTTGTAGGTATCCATCGCCGCCTTTGTGAACATGGGACCTTTACACCTCGTGCTACCGACAGAGGACGACCAATATCTACGACTCCCGAAGTAGAGGAGGAGATTTTGGATGTTGTGCATGCCACTCCTGGAATCAGCACACGCAAAATAGCAATATGCAACTGGCTGTTCAACGTTCGACTATTTGGAGAGTGTTGCGAGAACACCAACTGTATCCTTACCATCTGTAATGGGTATAGGCCTTGTCACCAGCAGATTGCCCTGCGCGAGTAATGTTCTGCCAGTGGTTTCTGCAGCAGTGTGGTACAACTCCTCACTTTCCTGCCTTAGGAAACGAGACGGAATCCAGAACTTTAACAATCAGCATGTATGGGCTGAGGAAAACCCACATGTAATTCTTCCATCACATCACCAACAGCGGTTCAGCCTCAACGTCTGGGCGGGTGTTTTTGGTGATAAGTTATTTGGGCCCCATGTACTTCCAAAAAAACTCACAGGGCAGGCGTACAGAAACTTTCTGGAAAACAACATGCCTTATTTCTTGGACGACATGCCACTGATCATTCGTCAACAAGCACACTTCATGCACGATGGCGCTCTCGCACATTTCAGCCACCTAGCCCGCAATTACCTGAATCGAAGGTTTCCTGCTCTGTGAATAGGTAGAGGTGGACCAACTGCCTGGCCTCCACCCTCAATTGATTTAAATCCACTAGATTTCTTCTTGTGAGGCCATTTAAAGTCATTGATGTATTCGACTCCGGTAGCTGATGTGGACACTCTCCGCAATCAAATTGTGACAGGTTGTGAGACAATACGAAACATGCCATAATTTGGCATCGTCTTCGCGAGTCCATGAGACGTTGATGTGAGGTTGTATTCAGGCAGAAAGTGGACATACATTTTTAACAATTACTATAAGATAATGTGAACAGTTAAGTGTCATAGACAGACCTTCAAAACTCGGAAACCAAGCATTTCTGGAGCTATGTTGAAAAAAAAATATTTTTATTGTCTACATATGAGGAACTCATTCCTGAAGTTATGCCGTATATTTTTGAGACACCCTGTATACTGGGAAATTCTGAAATCTACAAATATGATTAATCCGAATATCTGAATCTTATAATTCACTAAAGCCCCGAGTTCTTCCTGAGAAAATCCTCTTCCTCACATTTAACTGAAGTGAAGTAAATTCACCAATCACTATCGTGCAGCCTGATCTAGGGCGGATTTCTAAAAAAAAAACATAAATAAAAAACGAAACTAGTACTAATGGAAGAATATTTCTAATGTAGCTTAAATAGTTTTTCATTTTCTCCACAAAACATCGAAAGAACACATGGCAACCAGCGTTTTGAATGTCGTAAAATAATGCATAACTTCAAACTGACATACGGGAAAGCGAGACGTTGCGGAAACCAATATGTTTGTTTGTTTATTTATTTAGAGGGCTTTACAGCGTAAGGGTAACATGGCCATAATGCGCCGCCGTAATCAATAAACTGCATCATCAATTGGAAGATTTAGCAAAGTTCTCTAAGAGATATTCTAGTAAAAATAATGGCGGAATGACAGAAAATTATCGGGCACATTTTGAAACGAATACTTGAGTGGCCGTCTCTATAGATATAGAATTAATTTCCAGAGAGAAAGAGAAGTATTACTTGAAATGCATGGCGTATGTGTTTGTTTCAACACATGCGCTCTACACAAGAAACGTTCTACAAGGAACAATCGGGCAGTTTCATCATGCATCGGTGGCAAAAAGCATGAAAACATGATCCATCATACACTATACTACAAACCCGCAATGAATGTGTGATGCTCTGACTGTGTCTTGATAGTCTTTGGGTCCTTTTGTTCGCATAGACCAAAACTTGATTCTAGAGCGTATTTAAACATTTTTTTGCAGACCAGGTGCACTCCGTCATGTTGATTGGATTCCCCTCCGTAAAATGAAAGACTTTTGAAACTACTGTCCAAAGTGGATAGTAGTTTCGAAAACCAGACAGCTACATGTTTTACTGAATGGAGGCTTGCTGTTACTGTGGATCTTCTTGGAAATCCTGGTTTATGAGACGGCGTTTGCCAACTGGGAGGGTGCGTCTCAGCTGTTTCGGTTGAGTATTTTAAAATGATTTTTATACAAATCCACTTTGTAGTCCTGAAACGACATTCGATACAATTGCGAAACGTTTGAAATAGACAATTTGTATAAAATATATACAGAAATATTGCAAGGAGGAAAATTCCTGTATTTGCTTTATATTCCTGTATATAAAATTCTTGTATCTGCATAATATCGGTGTAGATATAGCATAGACAACTCTTAAAGAAAAACTACGATAGTAGTGTGAAAGGCATCATTTTATCAATATCTCATATTGTGCTCATTCTTCACAAAGAGTTACCACGTATAAGTAACACTTCATTAACAGAGAAGGCTATTAGTGAATAGTTAGTCGAGGTAGCGCAACACATGGTAACTGGTTGAGAAGGATGAGCACAATATGAGATACTGATGAGATGATGCCTTTCACACTACGATCGTAGTTTTTCTTTAAGAGTTGTTTATGATGTATCTACACCGATATTATATTGACATAGAATCTTAAACTCTTAAAATATTATGCCTAGTTGCACTTAGTCTTATTTGAATAAAATTCTTGTATATCATTCATACAACATTCACCTTGGGTCTTCTAACGTAGCCGAGTGGTCAAGGGCGCCATGCAGTAGCACACGATCTTTGAGTGGACCGGGGTTCAAGACCGTGACTACTAAATACGATTAAAATTTGTATTTATTGATTTATTGTAAACTCCACTGATCGAAGTATAAACAAGAACAAATTATGCATAACATACAGGAATTTTTCTAGCAAGGATAAATAGTTAATTATCCCATTGTAAAAGGTAATGGTTAACTTGAGTACTTCATACAGCATCCGACATACTGCCACATCTTGAGTACCACATACAGGTCTGGAGGCCTCATTTTAGGAAGGCTGTGAATCTCTTGGAACGAGTGCAGAGGAAAACAACGAAATTAGTCAAGGGAACAAAAGGGTGCTCTTACCAAGAAAGGCTTCATGTCTGTAAATTGTAGCGTCACAAAACTGGGCACCTGCAAGGAGATCTCATTCAGGTGAATGATTAAGGCTTTGAATGGGTTGGTTAAGTGCAACGCTGATGGAATCCTTCCTCTTGCTCGGACCAGGAAGTTAAATCTGGTTTCCAAACAATTGCAAACCCATCACAGCCTTCGGACGATAGTTTGACAATGAGAGAGACAGCGTTGTTTTCCATTGTGGCGTTTCCCATCCAAACCTTCTCGATGCAGAGTGCAGCTCTTTACGTAAGTGATATTCACCGCCGTCTTGATATATTCTGCTGAAAATTCCGTCAGATTCTGTCTGGTGGGTACAGAATTTGCAAGGCTTTCTTTCTTTCATAGCAGAGATAAGAAAAATAAATCTGAAGCCAAAACGAACGCGACATTGGTGTTTTTTAATGTAATAATTTGTGAAATTAACGGACGACCTTCTTGTAAATCGGAAGGGTACGGCTAATCCTTCGATGAAGGTAGTTATTGAAGATCAAGTATAGCATTCTAAAGACGTTTGCACTCATACATATATATATATATATGTAGAGAGAAGTTCGCCTGAAAAAAGGAGAACCTACCGAAAGCAAGATACAGAGGGGCAAGAGATGAATGTGATGCACTGCCTTACATATCTGTGATGCTTTTCCTTCAACTCACAGTCAATTCATTTGTGAAAAGGTAACGCTGTTGTCTTGAGGTTAGCACAGTGAGGACAGAACTCTCGTATAGAGGCAAGAAGGCCAAAGCTAGCCAAATATAATCCTCTAAAGAGGACTGTTGTCCCTTTGGTTTTTAAGACATTTAACTAAGAGGTATCAAGAAAAGCTTTTGTTAGGTTTACGGTTACTGGCTAACGGCGGCGGAGCGTTCGTAGTGACATTGCTTTCTGTTCCTTTCATGCAATGTGGGAAAGAGCTGGTTTCAGAAAGACTGCAGCCTTTGCGTAGAATCGGTTGGTCTATACAGCTGGCCCAGTACACCGAGGTTTCTCCCTAACTCAGTGCAGTATACTCTGTGTCGCATATCCAAACTCTGTAAATGTCAGGGACAGTGGCTGACCTAGTACAGAGGCCAACTAGTTGGACGGGCTTTTGTACACAGTGGGTCAACAATACCATTCAGTAGTGCTTATTGGTCTACACAGATGATCCCGCACAGAGGATAATCACTCAGACTGTTCTCTGTGCGAATTGGGTCTCTATTTCTGAATTAGTGTGGATTTCTGTCCCTTCAAGAATGTTGGAGCATGTAAGACAAAATTCTAGAATGAGCGGCCAGAAATTACACCACGGCAGCCGTTGAGACCATGCGGCCGCTGCTTTCCTGGACATACCATTCAGGTGTAAGATACAGACAGTGAAATCTCTGAGGACGGTGGTGGTCTGGGAATCTTGCAGAGAAGAGCGGTGACTGTACTGCAGCCGACAATACTTCATCTGGTCAGAGATTTGCCCGTTGAAGGTGTGAGTAAATCCGCTTTTATTTAAAGCATTTCTGTGTCCTCGTCCGATCATCAAATTTTGTACCCTTTGGGTTTTCGATGAGTCTTGGTATTCACCATTTTGATAATATATCCCATCTCACTATGAAGTGAGCACTTCCCTGACCTCTGGTCATCACGTTATGGAGTGAGCATTCCGTGTCCTCCTCTGTATCCTTTATGGTTTCCTAATGAGTGTTGTTGTTTAGCATTGTGGTAATATTCTATCTTATTATAGAGTGAGCATTTGTGTCCTTGCTCTCTGAAGAAAATTACTCCACTTAAGGGACCTTTATTGAGTATCTAGCACTATGACAAAGTACTGTAGTTTTTTTTTTTTTTTTTTTTGTCCCACTGAGGAGAAATTATATTACACGATAATACATGTTAGCGTAAAAGTCTCAGGTGTGTACGAAGCAGTGATCACAAGAGGCACGCTATGAACGCATCCATCCCATAGTGTGCAGGTGCCCATGAGCAATTGAGGGGTTGATTGAAGTGTTGAAGTCTTAATATGAGGATGAAAACGGGTCATATTGGATGCTCCACTGACGAATTCATTTGCTGCACAACAAAACCCCGGGGTGTATTCCATTGGGAAACTGGAGGTTACAACTTCCATAATGACAAAAAAATTGATGAAGCAAGAGGACATTTTAAATGATGAGTGCCTCCCATCCGCAACGCCTCAGATCAAGATTATGGCATACGGCAAGTGGGGAGGGGGAGAAACAGACTATAACGAAACATTTATATGTAACAACTTATTTATGTTCGCATGAGTAACTTAAGAACGAGAGCAGCACTGTGTAAAACTTTACAACATGAAGCTGAAAGCCATTAACAAAACCGTTCTTGAATGTAGGTTTGTTCAAGATATGGGGACTCGAATTTTGCATCTACAAAGATAAATCGTATACCGTGAGTACAGTCTGAACAAGGAATTGAGTTGATTAACTAGAATTTGATGAGTTAATTTATAAATACGAAATACATGAGAGAGAGGAGAGAGAGAGAGAGAGAGAAACCTTTATTGCAACAAGAGAATTACATGACTTGGATGAGTATAATGTCGTAAATTACCGCCTGAAGCCAGAGACTCACATTATAACAATGATAATGGAATTGGTAATGATGATGAGAGTGATAATGATGGTAATGATTATGAGAGTGATAATGATGATAATGATTATGGAAGTGATAATACTTTTGATTAGAAAAATAACACATTAATACTATATCAGTGGTAGAGCATTACTTAAAAGAATGCAGGGGACATTACATGGAGTACATCATTCGAATTAGGCGGTTCCACCAAGTTGCAAGAACGTTTTCCTGTTGGTTTTGTTGGTAAACAACTGATTAAGGTTTGGCGTCAGGGCTCTATGCTATTACTAACAAGTTGGTTGGAAAGTAACGTCAAATAGATGTAGTTTCCGATGTTGGTGTTCTGGTAAAGATATTTGCCAATGACACAATGGCATCCCCTCATATGACATGAATCCCATATGAGGGGGTGCTGAGATGTATACTGTGGCTATTAGTTGTTTATCTTTAATGATGTTAAGAAGGTGATGTATCCATATGGAACTGGCCAGGGAGACTTTTATCTCTCATTTATATTGCTATCAAAGTTTCTGTGAAAAGAATCAAAGAACAGTGAGTAAGGTAGGGAAAACCTAACTCTCTCTCTCTTCGGGTGTAAGACATGATTTCCAGTTCGCATATTTTAGAACCAGAATTCCGCTGTGAATATTGTTTTTTTGGTTGTTGAACCGATGATGATGATGCCCTCATTTCCGTCGCATAGAGAGAGAGTAATATGCCCTCAACAACTGATGCCTCTGTTTAAATGACTAACTGCCATTTACATAGGATATTATATGCATAACGGCAACAGTTTTTTCAGTAGTGTAACGAATAAAAACAATTAGTTTTTACTGTTTCGGATATACGTGATAAAATCCAGACCTAAGAGTTCTTTTTTCCCCCTAACTATTCTTTAGTTATTTTTGACCGAAAACTCAACAGCGATATGCATTCTGAGAATCCCTGACAGGATTAAAAGAATTATTTTTCTGTATTGCAATTTGTTCTACAGGCATAGTCCTTTTTTGAAGAGAGAGAGAGAGAGAGAGAGAGAGAGAGAGAGCATTATGTAGCAAACTATACTATATATATACAGTACATGTATTGTAGTAGAAATAAAGTTAAATTATATTATAATATTTACTATAGTTTTACAAGTTAAAGTTTAAAGTATAGTAAAAATGAAATTATTTTCTCTTCCAAAATATACTTACTGTTGATGAAATATTCTGTAAGGAAAAATAATTCACATACAAGTGCTTTCCAAAGTTCCATTGTCGAATTGACAACTTCTACATGCGTTTTTAAAACCACAATCCTCTGAGCTACTTAATTGTTATTATCATTATCAGCATATGGGCAATTACGAATGGATGAAAATTGCTGTGTTTATATCTACAATAGGAATCTAAAAGATCTAAAAATATTCACCAAACACCAATTGTGTCTGGTGAATCGCTACCTCAACCTAATTCTTCAGACACTGCGTAATTCATCGGTTAATATCGATGAGTCTCTAATCTTGTTCACCGATAACAACTAGACAATCTTATTATCCTCTAACAAATATTCTCGTGTGGTATATCCTCTAACAAATATTCACTGCAAAAACTAATGGTTCCAAGTTTGAAATTTCGCCTCTAACTGCTACTTTGGCGAATGGTCAGCCCTTGAACAAACCTTTTGTTACTCAAATACTTTTCCAAATTCATCCATTTTTCTAAATAACGGACAGAAAATGGGTAGTGTCCGATAATTGATTGCCGTATTTGAGAATCGATATACCAGGGGTGGTGATATAGCTACTACCTTGGATCACCACTGGACTCTGCCAACCATTAGCATTTATAACTCGCTTTCTTAAATACCTTTGAATGCAGTCAACTTTTCAGAACCTTTATTACTAAATTAAATCATTATTTACTGATAGCCTAAAATCCTTACCTCAGGAATTTTAGGTATTTATTACCAAATGAAAGGTGTGAATAAATATTATTGATAGTTAGAGAATACCGAACCGTCAATTTTCAAACACGTATTACAAGGCAGATTCAAACCTCCAAGTTACCCCAAGGTGAAAGTAAAAGAATGAAAAGATCCACATATTGGCCCTTGCCAACAAGTTTTGAAACATACTTCTAGAAGATAAGAAGGATGGTACTGATCCACCTTCCCCAAATTACAATCACTGGAGAGAGCTATGAACTGCGTGAATATCTTAGAATAACTGCCCGTACCTTACTATGAACTTGTGAGAAGCTGAAAATTTTACAATATTGAAAGCATTATGGAATTTAAATATAACTCCTAAAAACAGCAGTTTTCTATCCCCGAGCTTTTTGCTCAAGAAGTGAACTACACTCCTGCCAAAAGTTTGGAATCAGAGAGTATGATAACAGTTTTCGTTATTACTATTTTTTTAATTAGCTATGACAATGTAAGATTTAAAAATAATAAAAAAACAAACACTACAAAGTATTTTAAGATTTTATCAACTATACTGATTTTTCATGAAACTATCCCACCACCCACGAATTTTATCACTGCCTTACACATATGTGACAATCTGGCAATTAATTTTATAATAGTATCTTAACTATATCTTGACTAAGTGTCTAATGTTGTCTTAACTAACGTTATTCCAAGCGATCTGCAAGATCTTCCCATATTTTTGGGAACATGGGGGAACTTCACCGACTTCACAGTCTAAATGAGCTAATAAAAGCTCTATTGGGTTTAAGTCATTTGAGGTGGTCACACCATAATTTCCAATATCCTCCCCCTCCTATTGTTTAGTTGTTAGAAACCCTGCACAGCTTAAATCTGTGCTTCGGGTCATTGTCTTATTGCAATATAAAATTGCTTCCACAAAATAAAAATCCAGAGGATATTGTGCATTATGTTCAAGAATGTTTTCATAGCTTTCTTTTCTTAAAATTCCTTCAATTCTTACGATGTCACCCACTCCAAAAAAACAGAAGCAAACCCAGATCGTGATGGAACCGCCACCGAGTTTGACTGCAGGCACTGTGGCACCATCCATTTTTTTTCTTTTTTTTTTAGTTAATCATCTCACACAAACTCTACGCTTGGATCCAAAAATTCCAAATTTGGATTCATTCATCCACAGCGTTTTTCGACTCTTCAGTTGTCCAATATTGATGGCTCTTGCCAACCGTTTCTTTCGATTTTCCAGTTTTAATAATGGTTTTTGGACCGCTACACGACCATGAAGTCATGATTGTTTAAATCGAAGTTTTACGGTGGATGTAGACATGGAAATTTCTCTGTTCCTATTAAATTCAGCTTGGATTTCAGGTGCAGTAAGTCGTCGATTGCGTTTATAAAACTGTGTATTTAGTGTCTAACTGCACCGGGTTATGGTTTTATCTTGTGCTTCCGTTGTTACCCGCAGTCGTCCTGATCGTGGTTGGGCCTTTAAAATGGCAGTATCCTTGCGTCGCAGAATAGTAGTTTGTACTCCTTTAAATGAAATACCTAGTTTTTTGCCAATTCTTCTCACAGAAGAACTTTCTTTATACAGAGTTATAACAGCACTTCTTTTTTCAACACTCAGTTCCTTATTTTTTGCCATGTTTATCACGAAACATCTAAAGCTTACACCAAGCGTTCTTTCCGAATGACGGGTGTTCAATTTTATAAGTTACTGCTCTTACTCCTCGATTTATATTATTATAAAGGGCTCGAAATCATCTACAGTATTCTGTAATATTGAAACAATACTCCCACTTTCTAGAATATTCTACAATCACCTACAATGTTCTACCCCATTCCGAAATTTTTTATAATGTTCCATCATATTCAGGAGTCTTCTACACTCCTTGGAATATTCATTCTCGATTATGGTAGAAATTTCTTAAATATTTCTTAATTATCATTTAAGGTTTGTTTTTTTTTTTTTACACATAATAGAAAATATTTTAATAGAACTAGTAAACGAGTTAGTCCTATTTTAATAAAAACTTTGAAATTTAAGAAAAATGAAACGTGATTTTGAACTTTTAGACAGGAGTGTAGGCAATTCAACACAAAAGCTACTCTTGGAGATAGGGGCGCAACTTGAGCGATTAAAGCCTACCTTATTTTTGTTCAGGGCGATCGTAAAGTCGTAATCTATTTCTGAAAAGACTTAATTCATAACAAAAGTATAATATAATATGAAAGTACAAGAAAAATACATTATAATAATCATAATTTAGAGCACTATGATTTGTAATGATGTGGCTCATTTCAGACTACAATCTAGTACTCTCACATGATGCGATTTCACATTTTTAATTACGTGAATCATTTCAACAATTATGAATTTCTTCTCTCAGTTGTAAAAAGCAACCGAAAAAAAATTGACATTTTCTCACAACCATTTGGATTCATTCATATCTTGCATTCATTCATTACTTTTTTTTTTACTTTTATTACTTTCATCATTATTTCCTTAGGACTACAATGAGTTAATAATCAATTGTATTCCATGTTGCTCAGGCATCTCTAGATTATTTACAGGAATTTCTACTGTTTGACTGCCAAGAACTTTATAGATGGTGGATAAACAATCTAAGAGCCAATGTATAATGAGACTGTACAAATTAAAAGTTTTTATATATTTTAGATGCAACTCGTTGATTCTGTGTGTGCGCCCAAAAAGTACAAAAGAACAACATATGTAGCCTGAGAGCATGGCATCTTTAGGTAGAGTGCGCTTGTAGTTGATGGGAATAATATGCATTATGCCTGTTTACAGTAGGCACTACTGGATGTTGCTGAATATAAAATTGTGTTTCTTCTTCCTTATCGCTGCCTCTCGCCGGACGCAGACACAGGTAGTTGGCTTTTTAGTGTATTGTGCTTTAAATATTTTTGCATGATTGTGTTTGTAGTGTGTGTGTACTTTGTACTTATGCGTGCAGCATCATGTACTTTGTGCATGAAGGTAGATAATAGAACGTGCAGCATTTAAAATTGAAATACATGTCAAAGGTAACCCAAACGTTGTGCTCTTCCCGATAACAGTTAGAGAGCAAAGTTCAGAATTGCGTTTGACTTTCCACGCCACTTTAACATATTTCTGTAACCATCTCAATGAACCGTTTGAACTTGCAAGAAATGAGGGCATGCACTTAATGCGTGGTAGCCTATTGTGTGCACTGATATATATTAGTCGATATTTAGCTATTGCACGTTGGCTTTCTGGAGATGATGCATTACGTCAGTTTTATAAATTTTGTAAGAGCTCTAGGAGCCTAGAATAAAAAAAATATTTTAGGCTATCGTTGCACTGCAAAATGATATTGTAAATTTCTTTGTAATATTTAGAATGTCTTTAAAAGATGATACAATGTAAAAGCACTTTTTATTTTAGAAATTCTGCCATTGTATTTCTCCCTTCGCGTTAAACTGCTCACTTCTGCGGTATGCCGATTTTTACATTTGCAGCTTGCTTACATAAATTATTTGCATCCTACACTGACCTCCACGAGTTAAGTCACAACCATTTTTAAACGTAATTTCGTAAGTGTATATGAACCTTGATGTCCTGGTGTAGTTTTATGATACAGATCTTCCAATATCATGTCAAGTTACTCGTACGATTTTAAAGTAAATGTGAAAATTTGACATGAGGTACTCATTTCTAATCTAAATAAGTACAGAACGTAGCGCACATTGTCTAATTTCTGTGAAATGCAACGTAGATGTTTGGAAGAAGACTTAGAGCGAGCTGAAAGGTTATCGGCAGGATGATAGCAGACAGTCGCAAGCTGAGGTGGACAGAGCCTTAACGAGTGTCAGCACTGGTAATTTCAAGATTACAGCAACATCGTAAGAGAAGGCTAGTGTCCCATGTGCAAGCTAGAGGTCTGTTAATAGGATGAATTGCTGCTTGACCTCGCCTAACAAAGGAAACCATTCAGGCCTACCTATGGTTTTACCACCACCCCTCCATTTACAATAATAAGTGAGCTTTTCCAATTTTGTGGAAAGACTCTTTTAAGCGAAGACCAATTAGGCCCGAGTATTCCTTAAAGATCAGCTGACATTCTTGAAACAAGCTGATTCAGGAGATCTGGAGAGAAAGTCACACGCGTCCCCATCCCTTTATGATCAAGAAAAGATTTTTATTATCATAAAATTCCCCTTTATGATCAAGAAAATAGCATTTATTTCTTGAAGTCCTTATTGATATTGTAAGCATCACGATAGCTACTCTTTGAAAGCTACTTGACTGTGAAGAGTAATCATACTCCCTATTAATCCCCAGAATTACGCATGACTTCCTCCTCTTCTTTTTGTATAAAAGTGCTCTAAGGGTATGACTATGAAACAGAGGCATTTCTTCGGGAACTCGATATAATTACGTTTCACTATTGAAACCATTTTAATGGAATTTCATTAATGGGTGTAATTTAACTTATGGTCATTTCTGTTAGGCGATGGGATGTTCATGCCTTTGGTAGGAATAATCTCCGCATCACTGAAGAATAATTTAATTTAACCGAATTCACACGCATTTAATTGGCCATGAAACTCTCGCTGATTTTTGTTTAAAGCACTCGTATATAAGTATGTGAAAAATTTCGCAAACTGAGATGGATCTTTGAAATGGAATGAATCTTTTAGTGCAAAGTAGCATGCATAGTTCATATACCTGGAAGTAGCTCAAGTTCTCACAGCATGCCCTATAATCAGAGAAAGCTAGCAAATGAAAACTGAAATAAAAAAGAAAGTTTTTTTCTTTGCTGCGATGAGATTTTATTGGAAACATACGTAGCTCTGCATTTTTAAATTTAGCAAAGGAAGGCACATAAAAGACAGTGATGGTATAATTTTGGCATTTCTCATGATGTTAGAAAACAACCACTGCAGTGCATGTGCAGTTATTTGCATTCGGTATTAATCAGTACATTTCATATTTGCTTTTATTTCTTACTCTTTGGCTTGTTTCGTTGTTAAGCAGTTTCATTAACTGCTTCGAAGAATCGAAGAATGCTGCTAGCATGATATTTGCATGTTCCAACTTGGAATTCCTCTCGTTTAAAAGGTGTTCATATTAATTTAGGGCGAATATTTTAAATGTAAAAATTAAGTAGTTATCTCCTCAGTATTTATTACTACAAGAAGAGATATCTGCTTGTCATTGTTAATATCTCTTCTTTACAGTCGCAACTTATTTACAAATACTTTCTTTCACACAGCGGGGATCAGATTCAAAAATATTACAGCTTTCGCCATCAGTTAAACATCAGTCGGAAGCGATGTTGAGCATCCTGAGGCATTACTCTTGGAGTCAGTTCTCCGTGCTAACATCCGATTTAGGAGGTCATGGCGATTTCATAAGAGCAGTCAGGGATCAAACTCAGAAAATGAGCAAGGATTACAAGTAGGAGGTTCTAAAATATCTTCAATGTTTATTATTTTTATTTACTTACATAACTCAGTGCATATTTCATTAATAAATGTGTAATAGCAGACAGTTACATCGATAGTAGTGAGCATACAAATAAAATTGCGAAGGATACAATATGAATAATGATTATACAAAATAGAATAAAAACTACCCACTTTTACGATTGAAATGGCATCTGTACAAATTGGAAAGTTGTTTATTGATCATAGTTTAATAATGTACACCAAAGCATTTATGTTCCACTCCACAGTGTTTGAAAACGGTGTCCCTTAAATGGCGACGACCATTGCGAACACAATTCTCTACTCGTATTCGCACATTATACTGCATATTGTTCTGCGGAATATTTCTGGTGTATGTTTGTTTCAATTACTCAAGGGCTAAAGGCTGTGAAGTATTTGGGCATGAACCCGAATCGAGAAACTAACAAAAAAAAGTCATGAAGATAACACACTTAAGTTATTTTAGAGAATATAGCAGATTCAAACACACTGAGGATGGTAATGGGTGTACAGTTTTTAAAATTATCAGAATGTCTGTGTTTTGTAGATCGCAATTACCTAATAAATAAATTGAGTCAGATAAATAAACAACCTTAGATAAATAAGGGTTAAAAGTTGAGTGGAGAAAGGGAGAAGTTAATTTCTGCTCTACTTACAAAACAACATTTGCAACCAGTCAAACCTTGGCAATCGAATCGCTGAGATTATTTGCAAATTTCTTGGCGAAGTTGAAGTGCGAAAAAAATCCAGAGAAGAGAAAGGTAATTGAACCTGGGATTGGTATGTTGACGAGATGTTAGCAAATAAACTGGCCTTACAAAGCGAATTGACTGAGAGATTGTTGCAGTGTAGTAACAAAAAAAATTATATTAGGGCCCCCCCATAAATGATTACATCTACCCATATATTTTTTTTGTCTGTAAATTGCGTGTGTTCTCTGGTCGATTTGCCTGTTTGCTGGAAGAAAAAAACCCCAGTTTCTGGGAGGGAACTTTGCTGTCTAGTGAAAAAAACCCACTAAAAGCCCATCATCGACAGGATTCGAACCCGGGCCTATTCCACCCGGTGTGGGGAGGACGGTGGCGATACCACTGTGCTACCCGTGCAGATGCAATGTAGTAACAGTCAGATTCCGGACTATATATGTACTCCTTCACTGTCCAGTCAAAACATTATTGCCACCTACCTAATAGTGGGTATGTACTTTTCTTGTCGCCAGTACAGCCCTATCACACGACGAGGTATGGACTCTATAAGGCCTCTGAAAGTTGTAGGCGGTATGTTGTACCAAGTCGCCAGAATTGCTTCCCGTAGATCTGCGATAGTCCATGGTGGAAGATGCAATCGCCAGATCTGATGCTCCTCACAATTCCAGAGATGTTCTATGGGATCATGTGAAACGTAATTCCTATCTGATTCATATCCGGCGAATCAGTGGCCAAAACAGTAACTGTAACTCGTGTTCGCCGAACCATACTCAAATAATACTGGCAGCTTTGCAGGACGCATTATCTCCTGCTGGAACACCCCTGTGCCATCTGGGAAGCCAGATGTCACATGTGTGTACCATCTGGTGCGCCATCATGGTGGAGTGTACCTGATTAGCGACAACGGATAGGTAGTTTTTGCTTTCAGAGTGCGGTCTAATGGTATGAGGACTCCAAGGGATTCCTAGGAAAACATCCCCCATTCCTAAACACTGCCGCCACCTGCCTGTCTCTGTTGGACCATTTGATCCCCAAAATACTTTCGAATCATTCTGGCGTCCAACATTATCAAAATGTTGATAATGTTGAACCATTTATTTAATCGTCCATTTGATCCCAAAACACTTTTGAGCGCACACCCTGTAACTTTGAGTGATAAATTTGAATATAATATAACTCCTAGGAATTTAAGGGTTCTTGTTGCCTCTGTAACGTTGCTAGTGGAACGATGCTGCTGCTGCTGCTGCTGATGAAGATGATGTACTGAGGTTTAAAAAGAAGAAGAAGCCAAATAATTTGCCTTATGATCATAGATTTTTTTAGATAATTCATTTGATCAGAGTTGTGTTGAACTGTGCTCTTTTGAAGCAGAGCATGATGGTATCAGCGAATACACAGTGAATACAGGAAATTCCAGTAAAATGATAAAAAAGGCAGAAAAGAGAACAGTGAACAGAGAGGGTTCACCTTTGCGGATTGACTACTCTTACTGATCTACGGACTTTCATTTTATGCACTTCAAAGTACAAAGATCGCATGCTGAGCAGTTGTAACAGAAAACTAACGTATGATACCAAGACTCCAAAAATATTCTGTAATGGCAGTACAATACAGTAGTAGAGGTGAACTCCTACACCTCATAAGAGATTTCTGAACTCCATCGCCATGTTTGCAACAACATAGTCGAAAATATTGCAAAATTATCACCAGTTTATAGTAGTCGATGTGTGAGGTGGTTTTAGTATTCCATATTTGTCGCCCTGCTCCGTCTTGAATATTAAAGCATAATTCTTGTTTTTCTGAAAAAAAAAAAAACTGTACGGAATTCAACCGAGAGAATTAAGCGACTGCCCCTATTCGCACAAAAAACTAAACTTTTAAGCATAGTAACGGATTCTGATTAATAAAAGAGCAGTACAAACTTTATACAGTTTTTGCAAAATAAGAAAATAACGAAGTCATCAATTCACACGCGCACGCCTCTTAGAGTGAATACTTTGCCTCGTAAGGGAGACCATAATTTGTATTTGTGATGACTTTCGGCAGGGAGCAGAGCGAGAATGGGAAGGAAAACTATTCCATATTAATGACCTACTTCATGTTTTTGTATATGCCATAACAGCGAATATACACAATTATTATCACGTCAAAAAGAAAGACCATGAACGCAAAGTTCATGGTCTTTTATTTATTTTTTTTATTTGTTAGAATGTAGAAGTGTGATGGGTCTGCTGGATACTGACTTTTTCAGTGGATGACCAACTGTTCAGCAATCACTGCACCAGTGCTGGTCTGTGAATATGGCCATTCAGTTAGTATGTTTCGAGTGAAAATTGCATGGCATCTTGTACTTGAACTTCTTGGTTTTCATTACTCTAGACAGGCAAGTCAGCTAAAGAACACTCGCAGGCAAATATTTTGTTTTTAGGAGTGTTAGCAAATCTATGGAGCCGTGTCATATTACAAATAGATACTGTGGTGTTAAATTTCTCTGGTCACGTGTAAAGGCACAGAACAACAGGCGCTTAGAGTGACCATAGTTCCAACCAGCATGGCTACTGAATATGATAATGTTCTTGTATCTATCCGTCTTATAAACTCCTCTGACCTTACATGATTGTCGTGGAGTGTAAACAGATTTTTTTTATGTTCGTGTGTCAGTCTGTTCGCATATGATAAGTCGACTCCCAGTGGATGGATCTTCGTGAAATTTTATATTTGACTCCTCTAGAAAAAAAAAATTGTTGAACAATTTCAAACTTCATTAAAATCGGGCAATTATTGTTTTATTCTTCATATATATCACTTAGATTAACCATATATCGTGTATTGTAGCTGAAGTTTGTTGCCTTATGGAGGAAGAATGGTCAATATGGCCTTGCCCTAATACACAGAAACTAAATGTTCACGGTTCGCTTATGAAAAGTCGGGTTTTTTTTGTTTTGTTATAATTTTGCTAAATGCATTATTCACGAATTTTTACTATTTGCTTATTATATTAATCACAACAGAAACGTTAAATATATGTTATATTTCACTTATTGTGTTAAAATCCAAGAAGAAATACGAAAGCGTTGACAGTATTACAATGATTGTTTAATTTATTACTTCGCAGAGCCTGAATACGTGTTAATTTCCTGCACTGTTCATTATAAAGCATTACAAAACGTGTAGTAAGTGAAAACATTTACTTTGACTGGTTAGTTAATCAATTAATAATGAACTAGCAGCAAGTAATTAATTTATTTATTTACTTACTTTTCACTTCTGTTTATCGCATAAAAGAAAAAAAAAAAATCAGCAAATTTAAGAAATAAAAATCTAATGTACCTGAAATGTAACGCACTGTCATATAATCGTACAATTCCAATCTGGATTTAGAATCTTTTAAGCTTATACAAGAATGTGCGCTCCAATGATAGCAATCACTGAAATGGTCATCTCGATAACGGCACTTCATGACAAATTATGCTGTATTACATTTTTCTTATGATCGCCGCAGGTTGCACAGTCCCTTAAACCCCCTTTCGCGAATAAAGGAGCTGGATTTATTATCAAATAACCACAACCACAATTGCACTCCACCGGGGGAGATGTTTTTGGCATTTTATGCCCATTTTCCAAGTCAGCTTATCTCGATCGTAGCAGCATGGTACATTTTGATTTTTCCCCCCACAAATTTTGGTTTTTCATCCCGAAATAGTCCTAATACATGCTGTTATAGCTATAATTTTGAATGTAAGACATGACGATGGAGTTTGAAATCCCTGTAAGGGACAAAAATTATACAAAATTTCCAGTTGATGCTTGAATATACTGTCGAAAGAATAAGTGCCAAATGAAAAGTGATCCACATACTTCTCATGAGAAATTCTGTTCTATGTCATGCTTTCTTCTTTTGGGGTAAGCGGACAGTTGTGCAACTTAAGAAAAGCCTACACATTGTTCTTAAGAAAAGGCTACACACCCCTGGCATGATGCCGTGAAGGGTATTGTATGCAGTGTTGCCATTTTAGCGGTTTTCCCGCTAGATTTAGCGGAATTGCTTCAGGTTTAGCGGATAAAAATATGAAATAGCGGATAGCGGATTTTTTAGCGTGAAGAGTATAAATGTTTAGCATTTTATGTATTTTGGCAATGTAACATTTATATTAAGAAATATTCATTTAAGAAATATTAAATTAATTGTTCGATTAATTATTTAATTAACAATAAAAATAATTCATAATTGAAATAGTAGGGATATCATATTTCATAGTTTTTTTTTTATAAAGCGAAGAATCGGTTTTATATTATTCTGGATTTCCCTGAGGAGAACCCCAACAATTTTATGTAGTTACGCTCGCGGTCAAACGACCTGATCATTGGGTCATAGCTTTAAATTGTTGAATCAAATCTAAAAATGTGGAAAAAATTCTAATGACGCCTTTTTTTGAAACAGCTAAGGAATGGCATTGGATAATTTTTCTTCGTCGTATTTGTTTGGCTTCCAAGAAATGCGATCCGAATTACCGACATCTCTTTCAACGTTTCTAATAACCACAGAGCAATAAGAGTAATAAGTAATAATTATTTCTAATAACCACAGTGTAATAATATCTTAGTATAGTCAGTCCTCGTATAGCACGATAGTTGTATTCCTAGAAACCCTCGTGCAATGCAAAATCGTGCGTTTAGTAAATCCACCAGCCGACAAAATCAATTCAAATATTTATACAGTGCCATAAACGATGGTGCAGATCCGAAAAAGATAGTTCATTCGTGTCAAACAAGGTGGTTATCCATTGAAGTTGCTATAACAAGAATTTTAGAACAGTATATTGAATTAAAAGCCCATTTTGAAATAACTCGTTTGACTGACAAATGTTATACTGCAGAACTTCTTTATTCAATGTTCAAAGATGCAAGTAATTTAGCATATCTTTTATTTTAAAACCTATCTTATCTGAAGTACAAAGAGTAAACAAATCTTTTGAATCAAATACTGCCGATCCTACATTATTACTACATGATTTAAACATGCTATTGTCGATGATTGCCAATAAAATGTTTTTACCAAATAATGAAAGAAAAATAAATGAATTAATAATGAATAAACTTATCACAACAACAACAGATGAAATGGCAATAAGAGAGAGATGCCGTAATTTCTTGATTGATTTGTATCAACAATTAAAACAACGCCTTCCGGACAACATAAAAGAATTAGAAAAAATGTCATTAATCTCAGTTAACAATATATTAAAGAAACAAAAAGAACCACTGATAAATTTATTACAAAATTTAAAATTGTCTGAAGTAGAAATTGAAAAAATTGAGCAACAGTATATAAACATTACTCTCGTTAAATGGGAAAACATCAACAATACAATGAAGTTTTGGTCAGAAGTTTCGAAATATCGAGATGCAAGCGGTAAAAATCCATTTAAAGAAATTAGCGAATTTGCATTGGGTATTTTAATTTTGCCATTATCCAATGCAGATGTGGAAAGAATATTCAGCAACATAAATCTAGTAAATAACAAAACACGCAACAGAATGAGTGTTGGCACGGTTAATGCAATCTTATCAGTACGATACGGGCTCAAAAGAGTTGAAAAGTGTTGTAAAAATCATGTTTTACCTGAAGAAGTGCTTCGCAAAATAGGCACACAAGAAACATATGATGAGGAGGTATTGAATTTCGAAATTAATTTAGATTTTTAGATATTGATTTTATATTAAAAACAGAAAATAAATAACTATTTATATATACTATTTGTTTGTTTGTTTTTATTCACTACAAAGTACAAACAAATGAAAATTTTAAAAATTTGGCGGGTCAAGTGCTAAAAATAGCGGATTTTGAGTATGCGGCTAGCGGGAAATATTATTAAGAGTTGGCAACACTGATTGTATGGTCGTGGTACCTGCGTGTACCGGTGAACTGTACAATAAAGATCTTATTTATTTATTCTTTATTTAGGTGTAATTAAATTTATCCTAAATTAAAGCTATTAATGTGTATAATTAAATAAATCAGTGAAAATCCGTAATAAAAACCTGCATTTAAGTCAAATTAAATTTAAACGACAGAAGTTTATCAGCGAGTCCATTGTATGAAGGGATAAGCGGGGACCAAGGTACCAAACGTCATGAGGCGTCAGTATATCGGTTTTCGACTGCGTGTATTCTAATTAGTTTGCTTGCTTGGAGGAATTAAACCTTGATTCATTAAAAAAAAAGGAAGTAAAAAACCCCAACTAACTTGGAATGTAGAGAACACATGAATTATGTCGATTAACTCTTTCATATAACTGGAACATTTTTCTCTTGGAGGATAAGCCACTCAAGTCTGGTAAGTGGAATCAGGGAAGTGTGGAAGTTGGTACATCCAGACGCCAGTCATTGATCCAAATTTCGTGCGCACGTAATTCGAACTAGTAATTTCTGTGGCGGGCGGGGATTTCTTGCCACAACCGCAGAGTTAGTTTTCATCTGGCCAAAACTGCGTAGATTTTTTTTTCTTGAAATTGTTTTCATTCCGAAAAAAAAAAGTAAATTCACGCAATTTACAGGCACGATATACCTACGCCTCGTCGCTATGGTCACCTCAGAAAAAAAAATTAACACAACCAGACGTTTAATGCCTTGACACAATCCAATCTTAATGGGAACCGAATTGAAATGTTCTGATATGGGAGGAGTGCCATAATTGATGTACTGCCATGAAGGGCAATGACGTAAGTTCCTAATTAATGACTGCATACCAATACTAATATACATTAAAGTGATTGCAGTGTGTTGTTGAAAATAATAAAATGCAGTATTGTACTTGTCTCAAAATTTCAGCCCTGCTATTATCTTTTATAAAAATAATAAATATTTGCCCATCTTGATCGAAAATCTTTAAATTACCACCTTAGGTTTCAGCTGATGCAATATCTGCATTAAAGTAAACAAATAGTAGTGACGTCAAGGATTTTTAAAAGGGAGGGAGGCTAAATAAGTGTTCCGGGTCATCATAAAGCTGGGTGATGTGATTGTAGTTGGGTTTTAGGAGCATCAGCAACTAAGGCAATATTGCTCCTTGTATACTATCTGTAAAATTGCGTGTGTTCTGTGATCGATTTTATGTTTGCTGGACGAAAAACCCGAGTTTCCAGAATAAAGAAACATGCTACCCTAGCCTGAGACCAACTAACTCAGTCACGCTGTGAAAAAGGCCCATAAAAATTCTTCACATCATCGACGGAACCCGAACTCGAGCTTTTTCCGCACAGTTCGAGGAGGACGGCTATCCTGCCAACTGTGTCACCCAAGAAGACAAATGGTAAAGAGTAGCGTTCAAGTAATAAAAAGTGATTTAGAAATGGTAATAAAAATTACATCCATCGGTCTCGGGGAAAGAAGTGATAATCCCACTTTAAAATATACGCATGGAATTATCGATAAGCTTTGTAAATACAATGCATGTTGAATATCGATATATCATGTAAAACCATTTTTATTTGCACGCATATTGAGTATCCATAAACCACTGCTTATTTTCTTTTTGTCTTGCTAGATTCAGACGCATAATAATCACGTTTCTTATTTGTTGTAGATTCGAAATCATCGATATTCTAACGCTGAAAAGTAAGCATCGTGATGGAATCAAGGTCGAACTAGACAAAATGGCGAAAAGTGAAGCTCGAGTATTTCTCCTTTTCTGCGAAAAGGAGGAAGCTAGTGAGATAATGTCTGCTGCCAATGATCTCGATATCACAGGGAAGAATTATATATGGATTGTGTCACAAGCCGTTGTACAAGAGCCTGTCGATAAAACAATTTATCCTGCTCAGTTTCCACCAGGAATGTTAGGTACGCATAGATCTTCTTTGATTCCACAACTGTTTAAAAATACTTTATTTTTACAAAATTTATGCAGTCTTTAGAAGTAGAGTGAATCAAAATTTATTTCATATAACCCATACTGTAAGTACTATTAATTTATCATTGACAACTTGATGGAATTTGCTTTTAATTGCTATTCCTGTTCATTCACAGATGTTTTGTTTACAGCGAAGGCATTTCATCATTTTTTCCCAGCACAGCACATCCTCATATTTAAACATCGACAAATTTTTATCTTTCTGACTGGTCTGTATACACTAACAATCTTCAAATATTAAAAGAATTAAAAGTCAATGTTGAAGCAGAAGTTTCAGCGATACCTATTCGAACACACTCTGAAGACTCGTCAAACACGGTGAAAAGAGTTTGTGCTTACAATGGGAAAGGAGAACAATTTCAACATTTACTGCAGTATCTATTATATGTGCAATACTAATAGAAATAAAACTTATTTTAACTTCTGCTATAATATTTATAATAACAACTGAAATAAAAACGGAAAATATATTACTGGTTGCGCGTCTTTCGAATTACCTTATAGGACAAATATCACTAAATGTTTATAAAACTAATAAATTTTGTATAATAACTTATGGAACTAATAATTTTATTATTAAACAATATTTGGATATTAAAATGAATGCATTATAACGAAGAAAAAATGGCCAAACTTACATAGAAAGACGCGGGCTGCAATTCGGAACGTTAATATTAAAATAAATAAGTATTGATTTTAATTTTTAATTGATTTTAACTGATTATATTGACTTTATTGCCTGAAGTCGGGTAGTACCCCTAGATACCACTCGGCTTCCGGAACTCATCAGAAAGAAAAGATTAGTCTTGTCATTTAAGGTTCTAACTGGCTTAATCACAGACCCTTGCATGTGGAATACATGCCCGTGGAGAATCCCCACAGTCATCTAAGATGGCTTCCTTCTTTGTTATCAAATACTAACAGATGTGCTCTCCCTAGGAGATTCCTACCGACCCAAACGTTGTCTATATCCAAAATCTTGACCGGGACCTCAGGAAGTTTGCCACACACACACACAAACAAACAAACAAAGCCTACAAGAGGGCTGTTCTGAGTTTCCAATGTCCCCCCCCCCCCGTTTCCAATCCACCTGATGTGATGAATATCTCTCCCGACATGGCTGCCATGTAGGAGTAACTATCAAGACCACGGGGCCTGCTTTCGCTGCTGGTTCCGGTAGATGTGTTTTTTGTCTCCTATAACTATTCATACATAGCATTGGGACTACTCTCCACGCTACTGCTGATACAAAATTTATCTCGTTTTACTAGTTATGCTTTGCTAGCCATTTTGGTTTACCTGTTTTTAGCCTTTAATGAAACCCTATGACGTTCCTGCTAATTATAATACAAAAATGTATATAATTCTGACTGTCCTGTGATGAAGTCAGCCGTGATAACCCATTGATTTAATTAATTTGGTATTAATGTTCCTCGTTATAACCAATATTTACAAATTCCCCGAATAACTTGGCAAATCAACAATGTCCTTTTTGAAAAGCCATAACTGATGAACATTTTCAAGGACTTCAGGGAGAAGAATTTCTTCCGCGATGTAAACATTATCTGCGTATGCAGCAAATTCCTTCAAAGCATTGATAAAGATTAACTTTGAGGAATGCCAACATTTACATTTTTCAATCATAATCTTAAAAGAAAAAAAAAACAATTTTCTTTCAGGTAAGCAATTTTATAATATTATAAACATTGTTTATAATATTGAAAATATTTCTTGGGCTCTTTGAGACATTTGGAAAATTCGGCTTCGCCTGCACTAATGACTACCCACATGGCGTCGACCCTTAAAAATATCTTCCAGCTGTAATTCATGAGGGAAAGCTCGTGTTTGCTGTAATGATGATGGTCGGGATCATCTTTGAACCAGACTTCTGGGCTTAATGCAGTCGGTGCATCTCACTTCCAAGCCTAGGAGCAACACAGTCAATTATGCCAACCCAAACCAGTTAAAGTTATCAGATCTCGTTTCCTCTCCATGCAAATGTTGGGGTACATACAGTCGCTCGATGGTGGATTGTAGAAGTTCACAATTTACAAAAAAAATTAGATAGACTGCTCCACGAGCCTTCTTTCTGAACTGTTGTCATAAAACAAATAAAAGATACTTCTCAGGACTTACTCGTTAACTCTTCGGTAACATCACTCAAGCGTTTCAACCTTTCCGCAACTTTTCTAACATGACTTTCGACCGCAGTATCAATATTCTTAGCTACCTCTGCTTCGCCAGAGGTTAAACTTTGAAAATCTGTGCGCAGAACGAGACTGTACTTGGTTCCCGTGATAGCTGCGAAAGTAAAATATTAAAGATTGATGGACTATGGTACAGGAAATCCGATGAGTCTGCTTGCTGTTATCCTGCACTATAAATACAAATATTGTGAAACGATGTAAATTCGTTAATTTATTGGTCTATAATTTTTATTATATTTTTGCGTAATATTTTAATAATTCTGTTTTCTAATACTTTATTACCATTTTATCGTTATTTATGTAATCGTAGTTTCATCATGGGATGCATGGCATGCAGCCGTATATGTGATTGTATACAATTATATGCTTCATGTATATACAGTAAAGAGTTCTTCTAAAATGAACAAATTTGATATTTTTTCCTGTTGCTTAGTTTCATTTAAAGTGAATTTAAATAATTGATAAAAACTAATTAAAATAATCTGTAATTTATAGCTGTTTGTTTTAATGCGAGTACTCAGCAGATCAGCGAAGAAATCGAACGGGCTGTGACGATATTTGCACATGGGCTAGAACTTTACTTCGGTGATCCCAAGAATAGTAACCAGTCTCTGGTTCCAAATCTTAGTTGTAAAGGGACTGGAGGGGCTCGCTGGAACAGAGGTGATCATTTTTTCAAGTAAGCTTTATGTTGTCTTCCCATAATATCCTTTGTTTAAATCTGTTCTGCTTTTGTAAAAGCACTAGATTTATTGATAGGATATACTGATGCTTCGTGGCTTGTATTGCCTCGGTATAAATTCTAACCAACCCATAATGTCACGAATACCAATAATTTCTTTGAACACCAAATAAAAAATTTTATTTATTTTATATTTATTATTCAATTTATTGTTAGTTACAATCGCCCCTTGTACAGCATGCAAGCTATAGGGGATAAAAATAAAATAAAATTTACAACTCAGAGAATAAATTTAAAAAAAAATTGACAGTTTAAAAAAAACGTCCTTCGCGCTGTGTGTCTCAAAGAGGAGTATTCACAACATGTAAAGCTTAACACACTTTGCACACGAACTGCACAATGGCAGCATAACACTGAGAAACAAAAAGATTGTGTCCCTAGGCAGTCAACCTCCAAAACGACATCCCGAACCATGGCAGAGATTTGGAGAGAACTGTGCATTGGGACCGCCTTCAAGGGACAGGCTTCCCAGCTCAATTTTTAATTTCACCGCATGCAAGAGACTATGGGTTCTAGTTAGTACTGTTGTGGCTCAGTTGTTTTTTTGGAAGATAGTCGTTCTGTAGGTCTTACTGGAGAATAATTTTTCACAGTTAACTTGTAACCGGTTCAGGATTTCCATTTTATTAAGCGAGAACATCCTGTTAAAACTTTTCATGGAGATTAGGTTGGAACGAAGTGGTTTGATTTGCAGATTGCACGATTGCCTCAGATTTCGTGGATGCGAGATGATGTCTGATAGGACTAGGGCATCATATCCACCTGTCAATAACTAGACCAGGATATGAATATTTGTCTTGATAACAATAAACTTCCAAGATGTCAACTCCATATTTGTATACAGAATGCCTCTTGATACAGCGAAGGGAAATTGGAAGATCCAGTTTAACCACCAAAGAAGCCAATATTCAATGCTTAGGAAAGTTTTTACGTATGTTTCTGGAGCTAATGACCAAATGACCGAAGCATATAAGGAAACTGAACCTAACAATGCATTCTTTCACCAGTTAAGCATTACGGATCCCAGTTAATTCCTGTCTTGAGCGCCAGATGGCGGCTAGGGTATTTTTATTTGTGGTAATTTGGAAATTTCGGCTTGTGGTAATGAAATTTGGGATTACCTTTGTTGTCCTAGGTAATCCCAAATTTTGTGATATTCGACTTTCTGTATGGGTTGACCATTTAAGAGTGTAATGACATTATGCTTCTTATGCTTTCGGGAGAAGGCCATCTGAGCCGTTTGGAGAGGATTTATTTCAAGGCCAATCGAAGACAGGAAGTTGGCCAGGTTAGTTAATTGCTGTGTGGCTTGTAGAGCAATCTTGTGCTCACTAACGCTATTGCTGGATGGAAAGAACATTTTCATGTCGTCGGGTAGGGAAGGATATTATTTCGTGTTGAGAGGAACGGATCAAGGGCTGTAGCGAAAAGTGTCACAGTTTATCAAAATAAGATATTTTAGTTTTTATCAGCGATAAAGGCAAGCAAGCAGGATGCGTCAAACCTCCTAAAATTTGAATGAATATACGATTTACAAATTTTGGAAATAATATTTGTTATTCTTGTTCATGTAAACTGCATACCAAATTTCCCACAAATTAATAATAGGTGTTAACTTAAATTGTCGTTCTCGTACATCAATAGAAGGATGTTTCCTTTTGAAATTATGTCATTATTGTTATAGCCTGAGTCAAATTTAACGGTGTTAGGAGCAGATTTAACTTTCAGCCTCATTTATAAAACAGATTAGAGCGTCGTTGATGCCAGTTAACTTTTAGATTGTACTCTATTTGTTTTGCCATTGTTGATTTAATGTTTTATTTTGTTTGTTTTATGCTTTCCTTACGCTTATAGAAACGTTTGCTTATTTAAGAAAAATGGCAAACGATATATAATTATTTTATTTCTTTTTTTACTTTATACATTAAAATTGATTGTGATTTTGATCTTATGCACCTTTTTATTTTAATGCGCTAACTGAGTAAACATATTCAAATAAAATTTAAAAAATAATAATATATATATATATATAACCGATATTAAGTATAAAATTAAAACATATGCCAGTAGTATGGCAAAACTGTTGAGCGAAAATTTAAACATAATAGTTAAATTAACATAAAGGTTAAATCAACGGGAGGGGAAAGCAAAGTTAACAAGACTAAAATTGTAGCTGAAAGTCTCAGAATAATTTAGAAATTCAATTAAAAATAATTCCATTTTAAATTTAAAATTAAAGCCAAATATATAGAAATTTAGGGACGCCCCCAGTAAGGTGCCAGTTATACGTGAAATATCACCAATAGAGACTAAACAAACTATGAAACAAACAGACTTTCGGCTACAATTTTAGTCTTGTTACCTAATGATAGCTTTATTTTTATTTATTTTTTTTTCATAATTTTTTTTTTTTCATGTATTTCTGTTCACAAATTCCCATGCAAATATTAGAGTTGTTAAAGTTGATAAAGGCAATACAGATGCCGAAAGCTCCTGTGTGGTATATTTTATTTCATTATATTTTAATGATTTTAAATCAGTATATTTTAATAATTTTAGAGTAATATTTTATTATGTGTTCAATCGGACTATTTAGATTTTATTTGTATTATTTGATAATAAATAAATACATTTTGAAATCTGGTCAAGAGAATTCAAGAATAATTCATTTAATTACAGTTTTAATTGAAAATGGAAAGCAACGCGTCTGGATAGCACACGAGTATTCTGCACGTGTGTAAGTTGTTCAGAATAACATTCACTTCTTTCTATACCTTTGTCAATTCAATCGGTATCCCACTGCTTCTCTCAATGTCCTGTCTAATTGGTTACTTCAGAAACAACCCAACCACATAGGAATAAAAATTGCAGATATCCCAATTCCAAATGTTTATGCTCACAAAGACCTTGAGTTGTTTTTGATAAAAATCTCTCCTTTAATGTTCACTATTTATGTGTTGCTTAAAAAATTCAAAAAGCAAAATGGTTAATCAAACAAGAAACAGCAGCGATTCAAGACAGAAAAACAGTCATTAAGCATGTTCAAAGATACATCTTTCCCATTCTGTCCTATGCTTCTGAAATCTGGTCTGGTGCTCCTCAAGTAACTGTCAAGAAATTCCTTGCCCCCGAATACTGGGTTCTTAGGCGACTCAATAGTAAGCTTCGTTTTCCCCATACAATATCCAGGCAACATCTTTATGAAAACCTAGAAACAAAGCCTCTGCAACAGGTGATCAACGAGTCTGGAATCATACTTCTTGCAAAGTTAATCACTTCTGCATGCGATTCCCCAAACTTAGCCAATATAATAGCTGCCCCGAACAGAGAAACCAGCGATTCAAATCCAACCTCTCCCATCCCAAACAAATGGACAGAACATTCCCCAATGCATCCCTTCATCTCATAAATCATCACAACATTGATTGCAACAGGTTAATCAACTCTGAAGCCTGCCTATTTTATCGGCAGATCTCCGATAAAATGAAGAAAAATAATCCAACCCAGTAATTGCAACTGAAAGCCAAATGTCCTGTTCTGCAATTTTTTTTAATTCATAACTAAAATTCCTAGTCATTGTTAATGTCTATATGAAATCTGCTATGCACGTATACTCGATTATTTTATGTCATTTCCTTTGTATTATTACCTGCCTCTAGACATGTGCAGTTATGGGCTTTCTGTATTTGCATTAAATGAATATTTATTTATTTATTATTACATCTATACAAGTACAAGGTGAGTGCAGTAAAGCCATATGGTTTTTATCAATTTTCACAAATTTATTGACATTTGAGGTTTTAACTGTTATGCTATTTTTACTTAACCAAACTTTCCTCTTTCAGTAGTTTTCAATCTAATTTATATTTCTTTTCCACACGGCCATTATCACACTATTATTTTTTTTTTTACCTGATTTGTTCATTTCACTCCTTCACGCCTCCTTCACAATCTCAAAAGCTTGAATTCTACTAATATTATTTTCCTTAGTGCGTATGTCTGAGCCCCGTAGAGCATGACACTCCATACAAAACAATTAATTAAATACACTGCTCGAAAAATTAACAGAACAAAATGTTTTTCATGAATATTTTATTGGGGGAAATGTCGCCGAAGGCGAATATTTGATATAATTAGCATCCTGGCATGCAAATTCCGAGTATCCAATAGAAATCGTTGTAGCACCTTACAGAGTTGCACATTATTCATGCCTATAAAAATACTGGCTGTGACTAAATCACTTCATTCCCTAAGCTTCGTTTAGGACAGCCACATCTCCAATACTCAGGATGACAAGTCTTCGTCGTTTAAAACTATTTATTAGGATCACCTGGAAAGTTATTTCATCTATCCATGTGTATTGTGTCTGTAAATTTCGAGTGTTCTCTAGCCAATTTGCTTGCTGGACGAAAAACGCCAGGTTCCGGGGAGGAAAACCTTGCTATCTACGCCTGAGACAGACTAACTCAGCCACGGAGTAAAAAAATACCCATAAAAGTTCCCCGCGTCATCGACGAATTCGACCCCGGGCTTTTCCACACGGTGTGGGGAGACGGTGACGATACCGCTGTGCTACAGCCTACATGCGCAGACTCATCATCTGTTAGATGATTCTTTGAGATAACCTGCTTGGCCGATATGAAGCCGAACAGTTGCAAGCGTAGGTGGCACATTGTATTAACGTGTCGCGCAACGTCGTATCGGCAAAGTGGAAGCAGCTTCAGGAGACAGGAACCATTACAAGAAGACCTAGTCAACTTCGATCGAGGGCTACGTCAACCAGAAAATTAGTATTAGTATTAGAAAGAACAGACGGCTATCTGGCTCTGACAGCAAGACAGAACCCTATGATGTCCTGTCATTAACTGTCTCTTGAAGTTGCTGTGGCCACAATTCAGCCGGACTGCATTCAGAAGGCGCAATTCAAGTGGACTCAACGCAAGGAAGCCAGTGGTTTGTATCCCATTAACCCAAAACCACTGCAGAGCTCATCGAAAGTGGTGCCATGAACATGTAATGGAAGCCCTGACAAATGGGGTGCAGTTCTGTTCACTGATAATTCCCTTTTTAGCCTACCAACAGATTCTATACTTTCATCTGGAGACAACGATTAATACTGTACCATCACTCCAACATCAGAAAAAAGAACACAAGACGGAGGGTGTGTTTTCGTGTGGGGCAGAATAATGATCAACTGTGATTCATGATTCTGATAGGGATACAGTAACTGCGTAGAGGTACCGAGAACAGATCCTGGAGTCCCACGTGTGATTTTTAGGAGTGCAGTTAGCCCACAATTTCTTTTCATACACGAAAACGGCACTGCACATGGAGCTCAAGTGACGGAGGAATATCTTGAAACTGAAGATATGTAACAAATTCTGTGGCCAGCACGATCAGTAGACTTAAATCCCATTGAATATGTGTGTGGGACACCCTTGGGCGTCGCATTGCAAGCCGACAGCCAACTGTCGGTTATTTGGTGAGCTAAGTGCTGCGCTGGTGGAAGAATGGTATTTGTTGCCACAGAATCTTATGCACACCCTTTATCGAGCACGGTTCCCTACTTTTAGGCCTGTTTAGCCGTTGGAGTGGTCATACGCCGTATTGATGTCATATGACGATATTTTCAAGCATCTTGCATTGACTTCTGTCGATGCAAGATGCTCGAAGTATTGGTAATTCTTATACAACCGCTATAGATGTCCCATATGCCTGTTCAAAGTTTTTCGCTTTCTTCTCATTTCATCATTATTCTATGGTACACCATCATGTCAAATTTCGTCTCGCTTCATCGTAAGCTGCACGAGTTTCACCACGTTTTTTACTTGTTCTGATAATTTTGTTGAGTAGTGTACCTAACTCGATATACTTTATTCCTGAAAATATCTGCTTCCTCTTCTCAAATGACAGTTTAAAGTTTTATACTACAGCGCAGATGTTTATTCATCCAGGATTAATCAACATTGTTCAATATGAAGTGAAAACGATTCGTATTTAGCCGTCACTGCTGGTGAAAAATAGTTCAGTATCCTTTAACTTACATCCATTAATTGTGTCTCTTAACAAATCCCCCACTCCCTGCATGCCAACGCTAATTGGGGCACGTGATATAGTAATGCCTGGATTAGCATTATCTATAAATATTTAATGAACGAGTGCAGTATAGTGTTTGCAGAAATAAAATATTTAGCAGATTCGTGTTGGTAGGTAAAGCGATGGAGAATGAAATTAAATTTCGGAGCACGAGAATGCTTCTAATGGACATCAGAAGAGCAGAGTGGACTATTTTTTGTATATTTATCAATGATATTGATGAAGGTATATCAGGCTTAGTATCGAAGTTTGCAGATGATACAAAGGTTGGCAGGGTTGTTAATGACAGTAAATGCAGTGTGTTACTGCAACAGGATCTAGAAAATTTGAGCAGATGGGCTGAGAAGTGGCAACTGAAGTTTAACATTGAAAAATGCAAAGTACTGCATATGGGTAGAAGTAACCCCAGAGAAACGTACCAACTGTGTGGTACTACACTTAAGTAGGTAGAAAATGAAAAAGACCTGGGAGTAATTGTGCAGTCAGATATGAAGTTTTCTGAGAAATGCAGACAGGCTGCCAGGGCAGGTCATGGGGTGTTGTCAATGATATACAGGAATTTTTTTTAGCCGGGAAAAAGGAGGTGGTTGTCCCTTTGTATAAGGCAATGGTCAGGCCACGCCTTGAGTACTGAGTGCAAGTCTGGAGGCCTCTTTTAGGAAGGATGTAGATTTTCTTGAGCGTGTACAGAGAAGGGCAACAAGATTGGTTAGGGGAAATAAAGGATCCTCTTACCAGGAGAGGCTTAAGTTCTGCAAATTGCAGCAGCTGGAGACTAGGCACCTGCGAGGTGATCTGATTGAGGTGTATAAGGCCTTGAATGGGTTGAGCACGCTAAATTCTTCTACTTATTCAGATTACGAACCTAAGGGGGCATAAATTGAAATTGAGGAAGGACAGATGTAGAATAGAAGTGCGGAAATTTGCCTTTAGCCAGCGGGTGGTTAATTGCTGGAACAAACTTCCATCTGTCGTTGTGGAAGTTGATAGGTTAAATAAATTTAAGGAGGAACTGGACAAATATTTAGAGGGGATTGTCTTGTAATTTGTTTTTTTTTTTTTTGTTTTTTTGGCTGATGCTGCATAAGCTCATACGCTTGCTTTCTTGCATCACATGCCACTACTACTACTACTACTTTCACTCTGTTGCCGACTTAGGCTTAGAGTTAGGTCGTCTTGATTTTCCATCCCACAACAGGTAGATGGATCATAGAACACAGACCTCTGTAGAGACTATACTATCGGATATTGCACAATGGATTCACATGTGGCATAAGTCAAGGCATCCCCCTCTCTCTCTCTCTCTCTCTCTCTCTCTCTCTCTCTCTCTCTCTCTCTCTCTCTCTCTCTCTCTCTCTCCCGCAGACCCGCCTTTCCACGTTAAAGACTTCCAATGATGGTTTGTAGTGAGAACGCTGGTTTAGTCCAAATGGATCTTGTAGTCTTTGTTTTTGCGAGTGCTGTGCTGTGTTGTGCGAGTCTATTCCTCCCTGGAGGAAGACCAGTGACAATTCGGCCCTGGGGATGGAAGAGTACCAGTTTGATATTAGTATCAGTAATACGATGCAAGGAAGCCCAGGCTTTTTGCTGCCCAAGCCAAAAAAATAATAAATAATAATAATTAATTATTTAAAACTAAAAACAATAAATAAATAATAAATTTAAAAAAAACTACTTATTTCATTCTCTCCTCAGGTAGGTGTCTATCCAACTGACCTATGAATTTCCCCTAGCTGTCAGCCTTAACCACCCTTGAAGATAACTTATTCTTCCAACCAACAACTCGCTGACGACTAAAAGAAAACCTCTTCCCCCGTAATTTGAATTTTTGGTTTCTAGTTCCGACATCATTTATAATAGTGAAAATGTCACCCTCATTCGCTTTACTTTCACCCACAGAGTCTTACATACCTCAATTTTTAGTTTTCAAATTCTCTTTTCCTAGATAATGAAATGAAGATGGACGTCGAGTATTCGAGTATATGTATGTCGTACTGGTCTCATTGGTATCTCAGCTGATATATGAGCCACTTGGTTTCCTTAAAAATTGATAGTACAACAAAAAAAAGCAAGCTTTTCATAGGAAAAAGTTCGTTAAATTATATGCAGTTTGTATTATATTATATGACATTTAGTGAAATTCAGTTTTCTTATATGGCATTTAGTGAAAAGTTACATATTTCAAATGAAAATCTTGTTTTTTTTTTTTTTTTTGTTCACCTTCAGGTATTTAAGAAATGTGAAATTTAAGAAATATGGAAGACAGAGCGTGGAATTTAATCCTGATGGGTCTTTGAAATCAGTTGAACTCCAAATCAGAAATCTTAATAAAAAAAGACAGTGGGAAAAGGTGAGTTGAATTACTCTTTTTCTCAAACTTTTGTGTCAATGACGGTATATAAATTGAATGCTATAATGGAGTAAATGAACTTATAAAGGATGCAAGCGGTGTGCAGGAAGGCAATTCAACTGATTTTTGGTCAGTAATGTCATTGGAATGTAGTTAGAGCAGCAAATACTTTTGTTCATTCTCTAAAACAAATTTTTCCATAATATAATCCGTTGCAAATAACTCGTAATTCTGTAGATGCACATAATATTGTAAAAAAGTTTCGTATTGTGTGCTATAGAAATGGAAGAATAAGAAAATTATGAAAATGTCGTAAACATCAGGTAAAGGTCTATTTGAAACAATAAATAACACATCAATATCAATTGTTTTATTCATTTAGATACAGTTGCCATTTCTATTCCAGAAAAGCAGTATTATTCTAATTAAAAATTTCCAGAATTTCCGATATCATCAGACACAGTTGTCGACCTTATTTTTCTCTCCTTGTCAAGGCACAGTTGATAACATTCATGATATCAATTACCAGTCAATTAATATCCATTAATGATTGGTTGGATATTATGGAATATTTAATAACCTACACTCTAGATTAAAATTTATCTTGGAAGAGGAATCCAATAATGCTATCAATTTCCTTAGATTTATGAAACGAAAGTTCGCTTAGAAATTAATCTTTTCCTTAAGAGAACAAGCTAGGATACAGTTAATTTACTGTTAATCAATCAAACTACAGAAAAAAAACAAAACAAAAACACTTTATTTTCATTCTTATATTGAACAGTAGTTTTCAACTCTCGAATACTCAAAAATTCGGAATAAAAGATAATGGCATAACCCAACAGAAAATTTGAGATGGTATTCAAGTCTCATTCATTCTGTATGCTGGCTGGCTTTCTTCAAAAACATAAGCTTGTTTACAGCATTTCTTACACCACTGGTGATTCTTCTAATCAAAGTTCATCCAGGTGTACCTTGAAGCAGAGACTTGATAAACCTGTTTCTTCCATTTCGGAATTCTCCGAAGCTCCAGTCCAGGAACTTCGGAGCTTTCGCATTGCTCCATTATTTGTAATAATTTATTCGAATTTGAAAATGTGAAAACAATAATACACAAAGCATAAAATTACAAAATTATTAATATTCGAGACGTTAGAAATGAAGTTACACCAGAACTCCATAAATGTAAGGTATCCGTATTTACTTAATAGTCACATTGGTCGAATGCGCTAAAAACCTTCCTGATGCCACAAAGGTTATTTAAAGTCCTGATTTCCTGGTATTAAAACATTAACTTGTCTTTGAGCAACTCGTTAGTCGAAAAGCCCTGTACAGTTATAAAGGTTCAGCTATTTTAATAACTGTAATAGTGACCGTTTGAAATTTGTAGTGTATTTTCATATTCTCACATTTGCGGCGGATTTCGTTATTTTGAATGGGAGTGTGTGTGGGGTGTACTTTTCTGAGCGCGAAAAGTCATTACTGCAAGCAATTTTATTGCGTGGATTACCTGATCAGTACTTGGAAAATAATTTCAAGTTATTTGACGTTATCAACTTCAAGGTACATTTGAACTCCATAGTCATTTTATTAGTTAGTGACGTTTTAGATAACACCTATATTGTCAGCATTGGACAATTAAAGAGTGAAAACATACTATGGACAATGAATCCAAATTTAAAAATTTTGATCCAAGCGTAGAGAGGATCAACTAAATTAAAAATGGTGCCACATTGTTTATTTCCTAGTCAAGCACGGTAGTGGTTCCATCATGATCTGGGGTTGCTTCTGTTTTTCTGAAGCGGTTGAAGAATTGAAGGAATTTTAAGAAAATAAAGTTATAAAAACATTCTTGAACATAATGCAATATCCTCTAAAGTTCGACTTTGTGGAAGAAATTTTATATTACAACAAGACAATGACTCGAAGCTGAGCTCTAAGCTGTGCAGGCAATTTCTAGCAACCAAACAACAGGAGGGGTTAGTGCAATTATGGTGTGGCCACCCAGTCGCCTGACTTAACCCTAGATCTTTTATGGAATCATTTAGAACGTCTAGTCCGTGAAGTTTGTAAATCTTCACGAAATTAATGGGGAACTATGCAGATCGCTTGGAATAATGTTAGTCAAGGCACTATTAGAAAATTAATTGCCAGAATGCCACGTTTATTTAAACCAGTGATAAAATCTTGCGGAGGATATTTTGGTGAAACATCAGTATAGCCTTTAACATTAATCATTTCAATATTTTTTGTTGTACATTTTTAGATGTTTAATAGAAAATCTTAAAATACTTTCTAGTGTATTGTTTTTTATATTAAATCTTACATTGTTATAGCTAATTTAAAAAAAAAATAAAATAACAACGAAAACTGTTGTCATACGCTGTGATACCAAACTTTTAGACGGGAGTGTATATAGGCTAGTATATAGTGCAAACCATTTATTTATCTCATTTTGGTGGTAAGGGTGACATCAGGGAAAAAAGAATAACTGCTAGGTCCTTTGCAACTGTTATCCCAGCAAGCTGCAAATGATTAAGCACTCGTTCCAGGACCTGAATTTTACATCATTGATGTCAGAATTTAAGCCAACTGTAATGCCAAGGAAATTAGTGGGAATTTTACGTTTTAGTCTCTAGACTAAAACTTTGCGAACTAGATGAAGGCCCAAAGGCATGTGCCCAGTCAGAATCTGAAACGCAGCAGTATAAACTGTTCTGAAAGTCTTAGCAGTTGCGAGTAACATCGTTCTCTGAAGAGTTGATAAATTTGTTTACTGTATGGAACCACGCATCAGCACGGTAACGTGACCATAGCAACAAATAGGACAGTGTGTAATAAAGTTGGAGTGTTTTGTAATTAAACACCCAGTCCTGATTGGAGATCTAATTAGGGAGCCAGTATTTTTTTTTTTTTTTTATCATGACTGTTAGATTATTCGCATGTGAAATAAAATTGAGTCTGTCATATACTGTAATGCCCAAATACCTTATCTTAGAACCAAAGGCCCTCGTGATTAGCACAGTTTGTAGGATCCCCACACCGTGTGGAAAAGACCAGAGTTCGAGTCCTGTCGATGGCATGAGGAATTATTTTTTCACAATGTGGTTGGGTTAGTCGGCCTCAAGCGAGGGTAGCTTGTTTTTTTTCTCCTGGAAACTCGGGTTTTTCCTTCAACAAACAGAAAATCGAATAAAGAACACACGCAATTTACAGACAATATATACGAAAGAATATGGCCTTAGAGTATGACCTAAGAGAAGCCGCGACCACCAACTTTTCAGCGTAGGCAATATTTTGTGTTTCCTCGAAATATCTGATGATCTAGCTGTCCAGAACAATCTTCCAAATGAGGGGACCCAGGATGGATCCTTGGGGATCCATCCTGGACTAAACTGTTTTGTCTTAAAACCTGTCACCCTCATGTGACAGGTTTTAAGACAAAACAGTGCTTCGATAAAACTTGGACTTTGCGGTTGCTGAAATTCCTTATTATGAGACTGTTTTAACATAAGATAGCTTATCATACCTTTTTGGAAGAAATTTCTTTGCCTGACGCTCACATCAAATTGATCCGGTTAATATATAATATAAAAATTTAAGTTTGTGACGCGATAATATCTATATTAAAAGATTGTTAATGTATACGGTTTTTTATAAAACTAATCTTGTAGTCAATTCCCAATGTCTACTTACTGCTACCAAGGAAGAACAAAGCGTAGTCGATGTATATCAATCTACCCCAAACTAAAGCCATCCGCAATAACAGACCAGAAACAGAAGACAATTGTCAAACTATATTAAAAATTAAAACTATTTTAGACTAGACTTCTTTATACATGACTAGGTTATTTCGATTATGAACCGTGCTCACAAGAAGTAAAGTGACAAATTTAACAATATCCACTCTCTTATAATTTAAAATTAGTGTACCGCGACAAGATTATTTGTTAACCAATGTGAATCACGCTATTCACACATGCGCGTAAAGGTTCACGAGTCCGAAATCCGCTCCCTCCATGAAGGTACAGTTAGAGTGGGCTCAGGACACCAGCCCTGAGGAGCAATAGACTGAATAAATGTTGCCTGGTCTGAATCCTGATTCCTGCTGTGTCACACCGATGGGACACACCAGAGTCTTGCAAAAGGTTCCAGGTGCCTACAATGCAGGCTTGTGGTGATGTTGGTGGCGGTATAATGGTGTGGAGGTGTTTTCATGCAGACTGAGCCCCTTGATACTAGTAGAAAGCCTGAACGTACTGCTGTTCGGGCTTTCCAGAGCTGAGACGTATTCGAACCTAAATCATTCGAATTTCAGTAATAGATCTAGCAGCGAAACCCTTATTACAAGAATGAAGTCCTTTGATCCCTTGTTGTTGTTATTTGGTTTTTAGGAGCATCAGCAACTAAGGCCATATTGCTCTGGGATATGCGGTGGTCATTCCCTGACCTTTCCGCATCCTCCGTATTTGGTGGTGCCGGGCTCGAACCCCGGTCTAATCAAGAAGCGTATGCTACACACTGCTGCTCCTTCCCACCTGGCTACGGAGGTGCCTGTTGATCCCTTGTAATGAACTGCAAGCAGAAATAGTTTCAATTAAACAATACAAATAAATCCTTGTAAATATTTTATCTAGTTGAACCCACGTGCACTGCACTCAAGATCTGTTTCACATTTAAATTGAAACTCACTCATTGTAAATTTTAAGGCATATTGAGTAATATAAAGAAGACGCATGTAAATATTTTAGGAGAGATGGAGCTCACATGTACTACAATGTAACTCACACCTTTGGACAAACATAGGAGGGCGTTTGTAGTTAACATCCTCCTACGCTTGTCCGGGGTCGAATCCTAACGGATTAATAAAATAATAATAATATATTTATATTAAATTATTCTAATAATATCTTAATGATTTGATTTACCACATTATCACTTTACGTCAAAAGTGGTTACAGTCGTTGCTTATTCGCAGTATATGAGAGGTATGATCAGTTTGAATCCCGTGGAGACCTAAAGGAATTTTATGGGTATTTTTTCTCACATTGTACTTCTGTTCATAACTTTCCATTCTACTAGTGAGATACGGTGTGAAGCTTGCCCTACCATTCCGACTGAACCCAAGAAAACATGAAGTGCATCGCAATTTCTAACAACAAAAACCTCATTTTGGTAAGTTCATTGTCTTGCTATTCAAACATCAATGGCATGCGAGCTGTTTATCACCTTAATCCCTTTTCGGAATTCAACGTTTTTTTAAATATTTTCAAACCAAACGAAATGGGTAATTTTAGCATTGTCCTTTAGGTTTGTTTTTGTTTTAAAGATAGGGAGATGGACAGATGAAGGACTGGATATTGATGATATTGTGTGGCCTGGAGATTCTCCCGTTCCGCCTTTAGGAGTTCCAGAGAAGTTCAACTTAAGAGTGACTTTCTTCGAAGAACCACCTTATGTAAATATGGGGAATCCAGATAATGAGACTGGTGAATGTAAAACGAGCAGATCAGTTCTCTGCAGATATGCTCCAGAAAATGAATTTGCAGGGTAAGCTCCTTTTACGCCGCATTAATTTTAATTCATAGTTAAAACTTGGACATATAGTGAGCTACCTAAGTATAAGTGAAAAGTATGAGTCAATGGCATACCTTTCACTTAAATTCAAGAATACAAACAGTGCATTAAAACTACAATTTAAATTCGTTGATGCCGTTGTTTCATTCTACTGCAAACATAAAGCTAAATTAAGATTTCAGGATAAGAAGTTAATTAAAAACACTATGATGGCATGAGAAACAAAACCTCTTGCATGTCAAAGAACTGCTAACAACCACGAGATTCGCCTCTCAAATCATCTATCCAACACTGACTGACCTCATCGGCATCTCTGAAATCAGAGTAGCAGCCTTACCGTATCAAAGCACTATGTATGAATAATTTTTGACTACGCCGACCAGGCTTCAGCATATATTTATTCTACATATATACAATTAAAATGGCAGTGATTAAAGACATACAATTAAATGTTGATATATACTAGTTTAAAATCGCTAGAAATAAAATCTAAAAACACAGGAGTTCTCGGCATTTATATAGTGCCTATATCAAATACGAAAGTTACATATATAGCAGTGAGTACAAATTGATCGATGATGTTGAGATATATATATATATATATATATATATATATTTATTTATTATTATTATTTATTAACTTATTGTAAGGGGAAAGAAGAGAATATAAATTAAAATATATACACAATCTAGGTGACTTCTTCTGTGGCCAACCACCCAGACTGAGGGCAAAAAACGACAAGAAGTTCTGCTTCTGTAATGATCAATATCTGTTAATTTATATAAAATAATAATCTATATAATATCGGTGTAGATACATCATTGTTTACCCATAAATTTGAACTAGGTATATAGTGTAAAGACCAATGTTTTAATTGTATTTCATATTGTGGGTGCCTTCACGAGATAGCTGGTACACTAAATACGTCGTTCAAATTTATGGGTAAACTGTGGTGTATCTACACCGATATTGTATAGCTAATTACCTAAACCCATAAGAAATTATGCCTTGTGCATTTCATCTTCTAATAAAATAATAATAGTAATAAATTTAGAGATTAAGTAATTTGAATCTAAACCATAAAATGTAATTAAAAATTTAGAATCAAAAGAAAGACAATATAAGTATTAATGCAAGCACATATTAAACATCGTTCACCCGAAAGAGAACGTAATTTAATAATTAAAATAAGAATAAATGTGAAGCATAAGGCATATCTACCGTAATCCAAAAACGCGACGTAGTAACAACAACAGTCGTCATGAAAGAAATGTAAATCCCTCTAGTGAGAGTTAATGTGCATGTGGTGACTCCTATGTGATGGAAGCGGCAAAACGCCTGTAAATAGCCAATTAGTTAAAATTAAGTTAAAGCAAAGAAAAACATACGGATAGTAAGAGGAATAAAAACTAATATAGTAGGAATAATAGTACCTGAACTCCATGAAAGCGAAATTATAGTAGTACAAATAAGAATAAGTTTCTCCTACATCTTCGGAATACACTAATTTCGGATAAATAAGCCCAGTGTGTGGGAGAGCTTAAAGACGATGCAAAAAATAAGTCGTAGCTCGGGCAAGACCGGGATCGCAAATCCCTTCCTATAGTAGGACCCTGAGCTGAATTTTCATGTCACCTTAGCGTGAACTATACAGTGTTATTATAAAATAAAATAAAATAAAACAAAATAAATGATATACTATAATTTTCAGCCCGGTGGGTACAAGTTTTCTAAGCCGTAAGTCACGAAGAAAGCAAAGCGTATCCTATGTACATAACAAAATAAATGATATACTATAATTTTCAGCCCGGTGGGTACAAGTTTTCTAAGCCGTAAGTCACGAAGAAAGCAAGACCGGGATCGCAAATCCCTTCCTATAGTAGGACCCTGAGCTGAATTTTCATGTCACCTTAGCGTGAACTATACAGTGTTATTATAAAATAAAATAAAATAAAACAAAATAAATGATATACTATAATTTTCAGCCCGGTGGGTACAAGTTTTCTAAGCCGTAAGTCACGAAGAAAGCAAAGCGTATCCTATGTACATAACAAAATAAATGATATACTATAATTTTCAGCCCGGTGGGTACAAGTTTTCTAAGCCGTAAGTCACGAAGAAAGCAAGACCGGGATCGCAAATCCCTTCCTATAGTAGGACCCTGAGCTGAATTTTCATGTCACCTTAGCGTGAACTATACAGTGTTATTATAAAATAAAATAAAATAAAACAAAATAAATGATATACTATAATTTTCAGCCCGGTGGGTACAAGTTTTCTAAGCCGTAAGTCACGAAGAAAGCAAAGCGTATCCTATGTACATAACACACATGGCTCTAAATCGGTAAACTATGGTAATTATATTGAAGCAATGGGTTCTGGAAATATTTTTTTATTTATTATATTATATAATAAGGCAATTATATTTATTGCCTTTCAGAAGTGGAATTTCGGGTAAGCGATAGGGAAATTATTATTTATTAACTTATTGTACAATGCTATTATGTTTGCTGCACAGGTTTTATTTTTATTGCAAATGGAATCAATCCTGAGGCATTGGGATAAAATGATATTTTCATGCACTGATTCGATATATTAGATCTCCAGTTTGTAAGGCAGACTGCATTGAAATTAAATGCTCCTCTTTTATACAGTTAAGGAAATATACAGTTTTTATTTTTTTTAAATATACAGTGTTAAAATTAACGTATCCCTATGTAGAGTGCTCTGGAGCGAGTTCTCAAGCTCACACTGAAGAGAACTTTGGACAACAGGTACTTACGTTATTTATGATTATGCAAATAACGTAAGTTATTTTCATAATCGTAAGTTATTGCCACTACTCAGCTCTACTGTACTGTATAAAAGCAAAGCAGTATTTTCAAAATCATACAGTAGATGTTTGCCTGCACTACAGCAGCAATACCAACAACATTGGAGGAAAAGGCGCTATTAGTGAAGCTGTACTATCAGAACAGCAACGATGCAGCTGCGGCTATCAGCGAATTCCGGCGTCAGAAGGCGTGGACCTATGACTGTTTGTCCTGTCCGCAACATGATTGCGAAATTTGAAGCGACAGGACATCTTCGTGATCAACCAGGTAGAAGTCGAAAACGAGTGGACTACTCTCGTGTTGAAGATGTGGCTATGGCTATCGTGGATTTATCAAGTCAATCTCCATGTGGTAGTGCGCGTGTGTGAGCTGTTTCAAGTGAAGTGAAATGGGCATGCCGTATTCCACTGTAAGGCTAGTAATTCGTCAGGTGTTGCGGTACTATCCTTACATGATGCACGCACTACAGAAGCTAAAGCATGGTGATACAAATATTCGTTTCACATACGTACTTCAGTTTCAAGCGCGAATGGCAGTGGATATCACTTGGCTATGGAACATCCTTTGGAGTGATGAAGCTCACTTCTGCTTAAATGGACAAGTGAATACGCATAACTGTCGCATTTGGGCAACAGAAAGCTCTCGAGTTGTCCAAGAGGTCCCGTTGCATTCTCCAAAAGTGACAGTGTGGTATGGATTTACGGCCACATTCATGATTGGCCCATATTTTTTTTGAACAGGTAACGCCGACTGGTCCCCGCACCTGTTTCGTCACTGGACAGCGATATTATGAAATGTTGGCAAATTTCGCAATACCAGAGCTGCAGCAACGTGGTTGCTGCAGTTCTGGTATTGCAAGATGATGGACCACCCCACAGCTACCGTTATGTCCGAAGATTGCTAAGGCAGCACTTCACAGACGAACAGGTCATCAGCCGTTGTTTCCAGAAATCTTGGCCACCCCCGATCATCGGACCTCAACCCATGCTACTTCTGGTTGTGGGGTTTTTTGAAGAAGCAAGTGTATCGGGAAGGATGTCAAACTCTGGCAGATCTGAAGGACAGCAGCATTAGATGTCATGTGTTCCAGTTGACATGTTACGTTCTGCTGTAGAACATGCTGTTCTTCGAATGGAAACTGTTGTTGACCAAAATGGGGGACACATCGAACAATTGTAGCGCTGTTCAAGTAATTTGTATTGCCACAGCGCCATATAGTGACAAATTTTGTAACTTTTTTTTTGCCAATAACTGGTGGGCGCATTGTTTATTGTACCTGTTGTCCAAATTTCTCTTCAGTACGAGCCTTAGAACTCGCCCCAGAGCCCTCTATATAGGGATAGATTTTAACAACCTTGTATACGTCAGGAAATGAGAAGGGGAAAAGAGGGAAAAATCCGAAGGGATTGGGAGTGTTAGATAGAATAAAAGTAAAGAAAGGGAGGAAGGGAAGAAAGAGAGGTGGTTCCCGAATTTACTGATATTAAGGTAACCTCGAATCATTAATGGAAAGGAAGGGAAGGACGAGGAAGAGAAGTTCATGGGCTTCGACCTCCAAACTCAAGAATCACCAAAGATGGTATGCATATGCATACCATCACATATAATCAGAGTTTGTCTAGTGCGGAATTTGTGGGCGGATTCCAACCAGCGACGGACGTTGAAATAATGTGACTTATCAATAATCTCAATATCATTTAACAGGAGGTATGGCTCTCCTGCTTAATAATGCACTGCTATCGCTGATTGGGCAAAACCAGAATTCCCAACCAGAATTCTCAATATGGTCTTTTAAGCGGTCCTCCAGACGATTTATATGCATTGTCAGTCGGAAACAGGAAGATTCATGGAAATAAAGAGCTGACGACCTTTCCAGAAATGTGACTTTCCAGGACTCTTTAAACTACTGGGAGTTGTTTTTACTTGAAATACACGAATACTGAGTTTTCGCCGCTGTCAACTCCCTTGGATCGAACTCAAACAGAATAACTGGTGCGGCTCGCATTCCTTTCTACCCGATATATCCTGAAGAATTGCTAGAATTTGCTCGATAATATTAACACTGTGAAATTTCTGGCAGAAAACTACAATTGTGCACCCTCTCATCAAGAACCATATACTATAATGCATAAAAAGGGGGGGGGGGGTTATTTATGGCATTGTATGTAGAGAGTATAATGCGAGCTCTATCGACGAAGGCATGCGTCGTCCGCAGGACCCCTTAAAAAAACTACTTGTGTATTGGTTCCATTGAGTATTCTAATTTGACCCAATAAATCTTGCATGCTCTGCAGAACCTCCTGCCAAGTGATGTTCAAATTGTTGACATTGCAAGCATTAATATTCGTCACTAGTTGGAATCCACTCGTAAACGATGGTGTGCGCATGCATCTCATATGTGAATCACTGGTTGGGCAAATTGCCCAACTCCTGCAGCACCTCTTCATTGTCTTCTTTTCTCTGATCCTCCCTTCCTCATCTTCCACTTTTTGGTAGTACCCGAATGACCGATGGGTTACATCAACCTAGGTACATTTGGGAACTACTACCTTCCTTCTTTCCTCCATATTTTCAACCTTTCCTTTTATACTATCTGGCACTAATTCTCCCTTTCACATTTCTTGTCGTCTACATACCGTTGTCGTCATGCATTTATACTGAATTACCCTAATGTAACTTTTACAGTTTGTAAAGGCCACACAGATGCCAAGCTCCTAAGCTTTTTAGATTTTATTATTGTATTTTAGCGCTTTTTACTTAGTATATTTTAAAGATTTTATTACAGTGTTTTTAATCGGTATTATTTTGATTTTAACTGTATATTTCTATAATAATACATATATTCTAACGTCCGATCGGTGCAGTTATAGAGTTATCCATGCATCTATTTCCCGACCTCCAAGGATTTTTCATTATCGAAGTGCAATGATCTGAATACCAGATGTTGAAATAAATTGTTTTAGATATTATCTCCCTTTTCATCACGCCGCTCAACAGGAATATTTCCATCACCAACTTCTTAAAACACAACAATATTTTTATCGAGGGCAGGCAGCACAGTCGGTAGAATAGCCGTCCTTCCCCACACCGAGTGGAAAAGATTCGAGTTCCAGTCCCGTCGATGACGTGAGGAATTTTTATAGACCTTTTTCACAACGTGGTTAAGTTAGTCGATCTCAGGCGAGGGGAGCATGATTTTCGTCCAGCAAACAGATAATCGACCAGCGAACACATTCAATGTACAGAAGTATACACGGAGCAATAGGGCCTCAGTCGCTGATGCTCTTAAACCCAACAACAACAGCAACCAATACTCAAACAAAATCTACGTTCTCTGATGCTCAGGGAGACAGATGCGAATCCAAATTTGGGGCATCTGCCAATGACCAATCCCATCTTGCCAACAGTGAATCCAACACTGGAAATATTTCCGAGAGGGTTACGACTCGTGGTTAGATTCTTTCCATTCCGGATCTCTTTGTCATGACGGTGTCGTGAGAAGCTTCATTGGTGAGATAACAGGAACCAGATATTTGATCAACAGTTTTGTAATGTACGTTGAATGAATCAATACCAGATATGCATCAACCGATTGCCAGATTATGAGAGCTCCACGCAACAGATTCCTTTCTGATTAATATACGCTGCCTACGTTTTCTGAAAATCTACGGCCATATTCTCCGCCAATGTGCCAAAGAACCTTGGGATTCTTCCAAATATTCTGCTCTTCATGATTTGGTCTTGGGATTCTGCTCTTCATGATTTTTTTTTGAAAACTTTCTCTCTTATGTAATCACGTAATTGTTACTTGTTTACAGATGTTATTTATTATTATAGATTCTTCAATCAATGGTTTCTGTTTTTATTTATGTTAACTAATCTAACTTAGTTATTTTCTTGACTTCCTTTTACTCCGACACTCTACTCCATCGCCTGTTCGGCAATTATGGGTAATTACTTTTTACGCTTGTTACCATTTGTTCTTTTTCGATGTATCTCCCTAATAATGAAGCAGATAGGATACCAGAACTGATATTCGGTGCCCTAATCAAGTGTTCTAACAAAATACATGCGCCCATATAACCCAGTAATCTTTTAAAAACCAACAGTAATATCAATGATTTACGAAAACCTTGTATATAAATATAAACATATTTATATACCAGGTATATGAATATAAACTTATTTATTGCCTTTTTTACATTAGCGAACGAATCTTTATAAGCAAAACAGTTTGGATTTGTTCCAAAAACGATCTAAAACAGCAACCTCGGTTCTTATTGAATTTCTAGACTTTGTACACTTATCCCGTGCCTTCGACAGAGACCTTGATTTATGCCCCGCCTCATGGAGAGTTTCTTCTCTACCCCTCTCTTCCTTTTGGAAGAATTGAATAATGATGGTTATTTGGAATAACATGAAGGTACAAAAATTCAAAGCTTGTGTATATCTTGAAAAGCAAAAAAATGAAAAACTTGAATACCTATGAGCCCTTTGACAGCAACAGAGTTTGGCACTTTATTTTAACGGAATGAGGTGAAAAATGCTTTACCCTCGATTTCATCTTCAAAAATTTTTCAACGATGTCCTCTAAAGCTATCGGGAAAATGAAGTCATACTCGTATTCACACTCTAGGCTTCTTTGGTCTCCGATAGGAGAGTAAAGGATCCAAGCTTCTGTCAGATTCTTTATCTCAGACGATTTGATTTATCCGAAGAACAGAAAAAGATTCGATTAATTTGCATACGGCCCTTGTCCGTAAAAATCAAATACAATTGTAACGATATTTACGTTGGGAAACATGACTTTACTTTTCTCAAATATTGCAGTTGAAGGGATGGAATGTTTTCTCTGGAACGACATTTTTTCATAGGAACGATCTTTTTTTTGCCCTCAAGAAGTTCATGCTACCTTTATTTTGTTTAATTCAATTAGGGTCACATACGACGTAATGGAACTCACAAAGGCGAAACTATAAATTCTAAACCCCCAACCCCCCCCCCCCCATATATATACAGGGTGTCTCAAAAATACACGGCATAACTTCAGGAATGAGTTCCTCATATGTAGACAATAAAAATATCTTATATCAACATAGTTACGGAAATTCTTGGTTCCCGAGTTATTAACTTGAATGTCGTATCTCCCGCAGGTGATTTCTTTCATCACAAGGTACTCACAGAATCTGGTGGTTTTCCATTCCGACCATGTACTCAAATCAAGAGCAAACGGATATACACTTTATGTACGGTTTGGTGGAGGGCAATGCTCTGGAGGCTCATCGTTTGTACCACGAAAGGTTCCTAGAACGAAGGTGTCCAGACAGGAAAACAAACATGCGTGTGCTGATTCCAGGAGTGGCATGCACAACATCCAAAATCTCCTCCTCTACTTCAGGAGTCGTAGATCTTGGTCGACTCTGTTGACAGCACGAAGTGTAAAGGTCCCATGTTCACAAAGGCAGCGATGGATACGTTCAAACGTTTTCCTGTCTGGACATCTTCGTTCTGGGAACCTTTTGTGGTGCAAACGACGAGCCTCCACAGCATTGCCGTCTGGATAAAGTGCATATCCCGTTGCTCCTGATTTAACAACAACAAAAATACAGATAGATTCATTTAAGAAAAATTGTGCTTATGTACAAATGTGAACTTCGGTGTCTATAAATTTGATAATTATTCATTTAAATTTTTAATTTCAACCTTGAGTACATGGTTAGGATGGAAAACCACCAGATTCTGTCAGTACCTTGTGATGAAGGAAATCACCTGCGGGATATAAGACATTCCGGTAAATAACTCGGGAACCAAGCATTTCCGGAACTATGTTGATATAAAATATTTTTATTGTCTACATATGAGGAACTCATTTATGCCATGTATCTTTGAGACACCCTTTATATATATATATATATATATATATATATATATATATATATATCACAGCCAGAACTCTTATAATAATAATCTCAAATTGAGTATATAAGATCAACAGAGACCCCAGAATACAGAACAAAGGAGCCTTTACTAGATAGAAAGTTAATTCAAGGTTGAAATTAAAAATTTAAATGAATAATTATCAAATTTATAGACACCGAAGTTCACATTTGTACATAAGCACAATTTTTCTTAAATGAATCTATCTGTATTTTTGTTGTTACCATTACTCTGCAGCCAGATTAAGGTTATTAAATTAGCCGTATTATAGGCTTTGGTGAGTGTTGATCAAATTTTACGAGTCTATTCAGGTTAAGTTAGCTTAGGTGAATTCCAGAGATAGACTGGCGAAGCTTTAATTCAACAGAAATCCCAGATGTGAAAGTGATTCTCCTGTCGTTTGTTTCACCATGAAGTTAATCTTGCTGCAAAACTTGTACAAGAGGGGGAGGCGGGAAATTAAATTCCTGAAGAAGTTGTCTAGATAGGAAGGTGGAAAATTTGGTATGTTTCAACGCTCTTTGTTAAAACGTCCCTCGAATATCTACATTCATGATCGTTCTGGGTAACTAATGCAATTTCGATGCAATTAACTCTCAATATCCCAGCAACAGCAGTAAAAAGAGCCTGTTTACGAGAAAAGAATCGTAGTGTTCCCGTAACCTAACAGAAGAATGTTTAATCCGAGAAGAACACGTGTTTAGCTTGTTTATTTTACTTAATATCCAAATCATTTGTTCAATACCAAATAAAGATTCAAATATAAATATGCACTGTACCAAACGACACAGGCGCAATTTGGCCATAGCAGCCCTTGCGCCAATAAATCCCACAACAACAACAACCACCAAACGAGACAGTCTTCCGTCGCAACATACAGAGTTTCAACGAATACGGATCGTATGCATGATGTTAGACATAACTGCAAGCCAATGGTTTCATAGAAGCTAAACTGCAATAAGCTCTTTTGAGATCTGTAATATCTCTACTGGTTTCGAAAACCGTCTTAATTGTCATACAAGAGTGAACGTCGAGCCATAAAACAGCTGAAGATGCATGCATCTGCTGTTCGGTTCAATACGAACTCAAACAGCCAAACGTAACTCTACGGGGTAGCATACTCTGATTTTTCACCGTTTTGTTCGTCCAGGAATAAATGTTCTGGAAAAAATGGTGAGCAAAAATCCTCGTAATATTAAAAGGACCCTTGCGCTCAGAAAGAGGTTGGTGTGTAGTGTATTATCTAACGTAAGAGGATTAGAAGGTCAATTTTCTGTAATCAGACTGTTACGGCTGCGTGCACTATGATGTTATTCAACAGTTCATATGAATGCTTAAAGAGGATGAACAATAGTACTAGTTCCAGCAGGACGGAACGACTGCAGACCGCCACACGTCAGTGAATCTGCTGACGGAGTTCTTTAACGATCGCATTATTGCGTGGGGTTTTATGGCCTCCTCGGTTGCCAGATCTGTGATCTCTGAATTTTTAGCTGTTTGATGCACTGAGGAATAAAGCTTACACAAACAACCCACATACTTTGGGTTAACGGAAGCAAAGCTCTGAAAACTACGTTCTTCCATTGATGGACTACGCTTCGTAGAGTATCATCAGACACTCTGGACAGAGTGAATATTGTCTAAGTGAGCAAAAAAGGCACTTCCCTTACATTCTATAACAATAGTTTTAATTAAAATCTGTATACGTTTCTGATAAATTGCACTGCACTCTGGGTTATATTTTAACTGGAATATTGAAAATGGGATTCATTTTAATTGGCTAATCTGTATAAAAAGTTCAGTCTCCTTTCTTTGAGACGTGTTCGTTTTTAGGCTCTTCGAATATATATACATAAGCGCCTATTTTCTTCGCTATGTCCGTCTCTCTGTCTCTCTTTCAGTCGCATGTAATAACTGAACTCTAGATGGAAGAATTATCACGAAATTTTATATTAAATATTTTAAAAAGATTTGTCGAACTTTCTCAAATTTAATTAAAATCGGACAAACAGAAATCCGGCACTTAATTATTTTCCATTATATTCCATAGAGGCAGTGGTATGAATGTTTAAGAACCCAAGAGCAACTGAGGCCAAAACGTTCCTATTCCTATATTATGATTCTATAATGTAAGTCGATCATATATATGCGGTCATATATATGCGGTCTTTAGAGGCGATCATATATATGCTTATTTTCTTAAAGGAAGGTAAAGTTTATCAAGATTTGCACTGTTTCCAATTATGTGAGTAATTTTGAGAGAGAGCGAAAAGTAATTTTTCTGATATGGGAAGAGTAAGTGCAATCTAAGAGTATGTGTTTAACAGTGAATAATGCATGCATAAAGGACGTCGTCTCCATGAGAAGAAATATATTGGTTGGGTGTGTATGCCCTATGCGAAATCGTGCTAGTTTAACTTCTTCCTGTGTTTTTCCTGAAGTTAGAATAGTGATTTTGTGGGGGTTATGTTTTTGTTTTCCTTTTGCTCCAGACCTCCACCCAACTGAGGTCCCAAGCCACATACGCAAATCTGACTGCAATTCTCAGAAAATTCTGGATTCTAGGGCGTGTAAGGCGGGTGTTAGCACATTAAAAACACACATTTATTTACAAAAATTTACAAACCTTTAAAGAACATTATATACAGTATTTACATAAAAAATATACTACATATATACACGCATACCAATTTCCATATATTTGAACAGTACTACAGTACAATACAATACACTATCAACTATTCTGAATTTACAAATTAATAGCATCAGTTTTATCAGTTGTATTTTACTTAATATGAATCCTCGATGATTACTCAATCATTCTCTGCCATTACCAATTTTTATCACTATCATCAGTAAAACTCATTTCAACTCTTATTACTTAGTTAGATCTCTTGGCTTTAAACCCATGAAATTTGTTACAACTGGTATCCGCTTACGTCAGTAATATTTATTAAAAATCATTCTACCTTAATTACTCTCTAGTTATCACCTTGGCCATCCCTCTTTACTTTTGAGGTTTCTCTATAAATAAAATTTCTCTCTTTACACATCATCTGGTATGTTATGCTATTTTGGCACCTGGCCTAAATTAATGATATAGGTTTTGAGAACAAGTGGAGAAATCCCGATGGATTTCTCCACTTGTTCTCAAAACCTGTGCTCCTGAACTTACTCCTCTTCTTCGCCGCCTTTTTTTTCACTTTCTTATTCCAAAGGTGTTTTTCCTTCTGCTTGGAAATTTGCTCATATCCAGCCAATTCCTAAAAAGAGTGACAAATCCCTCCCATCCAATTATCGTCCCATTGCAATTACTTCTACTCTTTCTAAAGTAATGGAGAAATCAATTAACCGCCAACTCTTAAACTACCTAGAAACCTGTCGTCTGATCAACGATCGCCAGTATGAATTCCATCAGTGTCGATCCACTGGTGATATTCTGGCTTATGTTACCCATTTATGGACTAATTCAATGGAAAAGTTCGGGGAAACACAAGCAGTTGCTCTTGACATCTCAAAGGCTTTCGATCGTGTTTGGCATAATTGTCTTCTAAACAAGCTTCCATCTTATAGTTTTCCAACTGTTTTTTGTAATTGGTTACCCAGTTTTCTCTCTGATCATTCACTGAGGGTGATGGTAGATGGTTCTCTATCTTTTAACTTCGCCACTAATGCTGGTGTCCCACAAGGTTCAGTTCCTTCTCCCAGCTCTTTAATGACCTTCTTCCATTGACTGGAAATCCTATCCATAGTTTTGCCGATCTTAGCACATTGCATTCCACTTTCCATTTTGAGAAACCTTGCCCTGCTCAATCAGCTTCAACTTCTCGGAAATCCGCTACCAATTCCTTAAATGCCGATCTCCAGGAGGGACAAAGACAACTTAGTTGATTTCAATCCTTCTAAAACTCAGTCTTGTCTTATATCTGAGAAAAAGGATTCTTCTGCTCCTATGCTTATCTTTGGTGACACTTCGATTTCTAGGCAAAATGATATCTCTTTTGGGGATTACTCTGACTTCTAATCTCTCTTGGCACAAGCACATTACAAATATTGCTTTCTCTGCATCTAAAAAAACTTGGTTTTCTCTTTAGCTCTCGGCGTTACTTTTCTTCCAAACAGCTGTTCACTCTTTAAAAATCGCAAATCCGCCATACCATGGAATATTGTTTCGACATCTGGGATGGTGCCCCCAAAACTTCTCTGAGGCTTCTTGATTCCGTTCAGAAGAGGGCAGTTAGGTTAATTAATGATTCATCTCTAACAGAGTGTCTCCACTCGCTGTCTCATAGACGTCCTGTTTCTGCTGCTTGCCTCTTCTACAGATACTTCCATGGGCACTGTTCTTCTGAATTGGCTTCTATAATTCCCGCTCTCTCTTTCAAAACAATCCGAACACGTGTCGCCACCAGCCAACATCCATTTACTGTCCAACTTCAAACTCACAGAACCAACTTTTCATCTTCCTCGTTTATTCATTCAACTGCCGTTTTCTGAAACAACCTTCCTTCATACGTATTTCCTGAAAATTACAGTCTACAGAAGTTCAAGTCCAATGTAAACAAATATCTTCTTTCCTCTTCCCAACTGTCAACCCAAGCACGGTACTAAGCACTATAGGTTGTAATACCTCTCGTGTTTGGAGTTTTCATAAAAAAAAAAAAAGACCCTTTCTCGCCTGTTCTGAAATGGCACCCTCAGCAGGACTAGGTAGACCTAGTCCTGCTGTCTCTGTTTGCTCTCTTATATTACTCAAAATTGTCTCCATTTAGCCGCTAATTTAATTCCCACGCTTAAAACTGTCCATTACTAATTCCAGTGTTCTTCCAACTTTAACCTTTTTTACATTCGACCTAAATATTTTATCTTAATACTTATTATCTTTAAATCAATACTCGGGCATTAATACTAATTTTCACTTTCCATTGCTCTTCCTGGATTTATTTTAGCAAAACAAATATTTCTATTTTAATTTGTAAGATCTACAATTATCTTACAATTTCTAGAAATTTATTGTTCATCTGCGAATTCCAAATTTCTAGCCATTGAGGGGTATAGAACCTTTTTATATGCCTAAAATCTCTATATGTTAGTTGCGTTTGGTTGGTTGGCTGCTTGATCTGCACTCTCATTACCAGTAATACCGGCATGCTCTGGGATACAGCAAAATTTCACTGAGTGATTGTCGTCCCTTAGATGATTTATATGGAAATTAATTTGTTTTATGATGGGATGACAGATTAAACATTTATTGTCTAGTGCACTTCTGGCTTTGTGAAAGGTGTTAATATTCTCTAAGGCAATTTAATTGCATGTAATTCTGCAGTACAGCGACTACATTCAACCGGCAGTGATGTGAGGAAAGTAAAAGAAGAAGGACAGCAGTGGTACCAACAGCAGAGTTTGTTTTCGAGCCGTCAGTATATATTAGGCTGGTTGAGAACATGGCCATTACGAAGTTGCTTAATATTTTGATATGCCAAAGGTTTTATTTTCACATTGTTGAAAAAAGTATCAGAGTGGGAGATTTAGGGAGCAGGTACAACGGTCTCTTAATGTGTATTGTCAGAATAGAAGTTCCAGATGTGCATAAAATATTTTAATCTAATGTCAGTGAGTCTATTTTCAGTGAGTTTTCTATTACAGAACATTTTCCTTTCGGGTTTTAAAATTAACGGTCATACGGGAGGGGCTGCATAATTAAAGAGCAGCATTTTCCTTCTAAAGAGAAGTGGAGGTTGTTCTGTGATGAAAAAAATTCTGAATGAATTGCGGTTGTTGTCCTTGAAAACCCTAGGGAGTAAAGTTCTTGTTGTATATCATACCTACAGGTAGTGTCGGCATTACAAGATGCTCATTTTTGACCAAAAGCATTGCGGATGTTAGTTTCGGCTTTTACTTGGTTATAGAATGCTAAAAGTAGATTCAAGGTTGTACTGTTTATTTGGTTCAGCGTTACATAAAAGGTTCCATTGGGTCCCACTGCGCTTTTGGGTGATTTATTTAGCCCTGCTTGGAGCTCAAATAGATTAAAAAGGAAAAAGGACTAATTGCAGGAAAAAGGTTGGACAGTATGTAAATTTACCGTGTACCTTTCTGCTAACGCTTTGATATGTAGAAAATATTGTCGTATGCCAACGTGGAAGAAGTTTGAGAGAGAGAGATTCTGCAAGGCCGTTACCTATTTCTTCAAGAGATATTTCCTGTCTATTTTTGGTTAACATTGGAGCAGAAATCGATAGATATTTACCATTTAGTTGTCGATTTGTGATAGTCGTGGCGAAGTATATCCATGAGTCTTTTTTGACTTTCCTTCTAACTTGTGTTTTTGCTTTATGCCAGGTTGCTGGTGGTTGGAAATCTAGGTAACAGGTTCCAGCCCAATTTTTTTTTTCTTTTTTAGGTTTGGTACTAGCTTCATTCGGCTGGTGTTTAACATTTTTATGTTTGAAGGCAGAAGACTGAGCTATTTCTTCAGCAGCTGCGGCCAGTGTGTGCTCTGAAATGTGATCAGAGATCTCCATTTGGCTGTGGTTTGATAAATGACTGTCAAAGGAAGCGTAGATTGAATATTCCCAGCCCTCTTGGGGAGAACAATTGGTATAATCACCCTCCTCGCCACACCGGGTGAAAAAGACACTAGTTCGAATCTAGTCAATGATGCGAAGAATTTTTATGGGCCTTTTTCGCAACATGGCTGAATTAGTTGGTCCCAGGCGAGGGTAAAAAACATACAATAGCACATACCCAATTTACAGACATAATATCGAGGGTTGAGTGTCAGACAACGTTAACTACAAAATCATTTTGTAGCAACCGTTTTTGAAATTAACCAAAAAAAAGTCATTTGACATTTTCTTGGTTTACCGGAAATGTGCTTATAGCCCAAGTTAACTTGCAAACTACTAGACAAATACATTTCTATGACATGATATGCATCGTTATTTGTATAAAGTAAAACTAAAGTTGTCTCAAAACAAAAATGCAATTTTGTATTTAATATTATCTGACACTAAACCCTCGATCTATACGAAGCAATATGGTCTAAGTCGCTGATGCGCCTTAAAAAAAGTATTTTTTTATTTTATCCAATCTGATTTAGGGAATCTCCCTTTTACCCGATTATCACGGCATAGGATTGTAAGGTTGAATTTTGAATACAATTGGGGAATTATCACCATTGCGTAGATTGTTTAAAATTATCCGATCTATTCTGGGAGAATGGATACGTCATTTTCTGACACTAGGGATATCAAACCGGTTATAACCGAAACTAGTTATTTGAGCAGATTTATAACTATTTGATAACCGATTATTAATGTCCGGTAACCGGTTATTTCCTTATTTTTTGGTGCGTTATAAAATTTGAATGGTACTCTACTGCATAATTGACAAGATTGTATTTTTAGTTTTTCATAAGATAATTTTCTGAAAGAGCGCATATTTTATGTTATACTGTTGTGTTTCAGTATCTTTTAAGAGATAACAAATAAAATATAAGTAATCGAATGACAGCGAATATTTATACACAAAAATAGAGCTAAAATCGTTTCTTTATTTTATATATGATATGATTTGTTTTTATTGAATGACAGTGGTGTTGTTTTATTATCAAGTACGTAATCAATTCATTAGATATTTTGACTGCAGTGAACTGTTTGCATATCGCAACGAGATCATTTTTATTAGTCATTTATATTTTATTAGATCATTTATATTTTATTAGATCATTTATTAGTCCTTGATTTAATTTTTTTGAAACAGAGTTTCAATTTATATCAGTCTTATATTTTATTGTATTAATTAATTTAAAATTATTTTAGGGGTTTTTCAAGATGAATTTAAAGAAATCAGAAGTATGGAATTATTTTAAAAACCCGATCAGTATAGTGACGGAACATTGAGCTGTTCTCAATGTTCCGTTACTATACAGTGCAAAGGAGGTTCCAAAACAGGACTGTGAAATCATCTACGCAAACACAACATTACATTAGAAGATGACATTGCTACTCCTGACTTTCCAAAGAAACAAAAAATTGAAAGCGGTTCTATATTGACATATATAAAACGCGAAAGTTTAGGCGAACTATTGTCTGAATGTGCAGCGAAAGATAATTTTTCAATTAATGCAATAACTAGTTCTAGAGCTGTTCGCGAATTTATCGTGAAAAGGAGCTATGAAATGCCACAGAGTCGAGCAACAGTAAGAAAGTTAATCGTTTCATTTTGTAAGGAGGTAAAATTGAAACAGAAAACATAAATTCATAAAGTTAATTAACAATAATGTCAAAATTACCATAACGGTTGAAGAATGGACTAGTGTTACTATGAAGCGTTATCTTAACGTGACTTTACACCTAGAAAAAAGTAATTATAATTTGGAACTGATTTACATAAAAGGTAGTTGCAACGCCCTTCACACTAAAGAAATTGTCAAGAATAAACTACAAGAATTCGGCATTGAATTTGAAAATGATATGTTGCATCTACACATGACGGTGCAAAGGTGATGCAAAAGTATGGTTTGTTAACTTGAGTTGAGAACCAGTTATGTTATAGTCACGCTAATCACTTAGCTGTCTTGATGTTTTTTATCAAAAGAAAAAGGAATCACTTGACGAAGAGGTTAATGAAGATGAAACTTATGATGTATCCGATTCTTATGATGACTTACAATTAGAAAATAGTCTAGATATTTCGTATCAGAATAATGATGAAGTGGAGTTAACAGAAAATTTAAATACAGTTGTAACTCGTTTCCAAGCACTTATAAAAGTTTTTAAAAATTCGATTTTTCAAAAATATATAATTGAAGGAAAGGGGAAAGAATTGCCGTTACTTCTAGATGTGAAAACTAGATGGAATTCATTAATTCCAATGTTTGAAAGAGTAGTTCTTGTTAAAAATTATATTAAAAAAGCTCTACATGATATGGGACAAATCATGTATATTACGAGAGTGATTTCAAATCTATGGAATTATTAAAAAATATTTTAGAACCGATAGAATTAGGTGTAGTGGAACTTAGCAAAGAAACGACGACATTGATGACTGCGGAAGGTATTTTAAAATTCATGTTTGCAAAACTTGAAGAAATAAGGTAATGATTTAAGTATCAAAATGTTAGAAGCATTAAAAAATAAATTTTCGAAAGCAGGAATAAAAAATTAATATCTCTAATGAAATTTTTACAAATGGGAAACCTGCCTAAAAATAATCAAGATGATCTAAGATGTTCAAAAGTCAGTTTTATATCCATTTGCTAAAACATTATGAGACTATTTCCTAATAAGGATACAAGTCTTTCTGAAAATAATGTTACTATGACGGATAGTACGGAAACAAATAATAACACTGACATAAATATATCACTTGTCGATGAATTAAGAGCGACTATTGACGGCTGTTTTAAGTCCAATAATTGTTCGAAAACTGATGACATTCAGAAAGAAATGAAATTCTTTGAAAGCGCGGGACAGCGCACAAAAACTTTGTAAAATCTTCATAATGCTCTACTAACAGTAAAGCCAACTTCCACTGGTACAGAACGAATTTTTTCTGTGCTCCGCTGTACAAACTAAGATTAGAAATAGAATTAATCCCGAACTTTTAGATGCACTTGTTAACTTAAAGTACTACTTTTTGAAAAAATAAATTTTCAAACTTTATATTGTTTGTTTTAATTGTAATTATTTAATAAGCAATAAATGTGATTAAAATAACACTGATTTTACATACTTTTTATATTATCGATTTGTTTATGTAATTCATGTTATTAATAAAAAAATTGCAATTGTCAACGGCATTTTGTTGTACTACTTCCTATAAGCCAAAAAATGCGTCGGTTATCCGGTATCAAACGCAAAAACAATCGGATAAATTAAAAAACTCCGGTGATTTGACATCCCGCTGGCACAGTTCAGTCAGAAAATTAGTATAAATATTATGACCAGTGTTCAATAATGTTAAGTCCAGCTGGTTTAGTAACTTCTCTATCTGTTATTGCTTGTTGGGCTTTTTGGCACGTCTGCAACTTAGACCTTAATGCTCGAGGTAATATGTCTGTAAATTCCTGTGTTCTGTGTGGTCAGAATGCATTATTTGGTTTCAAAGAGGGGAAAACGAGTCGATTTGCTTTTTGCTGGCCCTCGCCCCACGCCGGGTGGAAAAGACCTGGGTTTGAGCCCCGTCGATGACGAGAGGAATCTTTATGGGCTTTTTTCAGAACATGGCTGAGTTAGTCGGTCTCAGGTAAGGGTAGCACGGTTTTTTCTCCCGGGAACTCCGGTTTTTCGTCCAGCAAACAGAAAATCGAAGGCAAAACACACGCAATTTACATATTCACTGCCTTGCTCGCTAATGCTCCTAAAATCCAATAGCAACAACCGTTTGCTGAACGAAAAACCTGAGTTTCCGGGAGGATAAACAGTACTGCCCTTGCCTGAGACCAACTAAGACATCTACGTAAAAATTTATCGCATCATTGACGGAACTCAGTTCTCAGGTCTTTTCCAAGCGGCGTGGGCCAAGGAGACAAAAGGGTGGTGGTATCTGTTTTATAAGATCTTCTAGTTCTTTCAACTTATGATATTATCAGATGAAAGGTACAAGGAGACTAGAGTTAGCCTTTGTCCCACTGCTACACGAACAGCAACAGCTTCTAAGTGGGTCTTAAACAGAACGTTTCTAGTAGGTATTTTACAGTTATCTGAAATCGCAGCTTCGACTTGCAGAAACTGAAGAATTTCTATTCGTTACTGTAAGTTGTAAAATTTTTAATTTATAGAGTTACATTAGTCTCTTGCAAGCAAAAGACTACTGGATTATATAGGTAAATTAAATTGTAGATATCATCGGTATTGCTGCTTAAGCCTCTGCAGTTCCACTGTACAATGTGCTGCATTATTTGGATGGATTAACGCACCACAAGAAACAGACAGACAGAGAATGGGTTGGGCATCTGTTCTCCATATCATCTTCTGCATGAAGATCAAGTACTGTTTCATCTTGTGCCATTATATCTTCGGCGTCCATGCTGTTTGAATTTGATTGTGTCAATGCAATGTTATGTTGCCTTTGTGATCTTTGTAATTTTATCACTTGGTGAGAGTTTAGGCAGAACTGTGATAGGAGTGTTACTGATTTCACGAAGTAAACCTGGTTTGTAAGTAGAATTATGTGCGTCATGAGACAGATAGCGCCCATTCCGCAATGGATGCATCAGACGGGATTGATACCTCCATTTGAGTTGCGACAGTTTGATTAACGTGATTAACCTGACGATTGGTGATTAACGTGATTAACCTGACGTCCATTCTTGCTTCTTGATATGTGACTTTATTTTCGATCTTATACTTTTGTATTTTTCTTTCAGTTTTCCGCAGATCACATGATTTGATTTCGAATATGCTGGGTGAAGGCTTTTGCAAATTGGAAATTTCAGAGATTTTGCAGTACTTTCTCTTTGTGAACAGTGTTTTGACCCACAATTAGGATATGTAGTTTCGCCTCAGAATGTTATTTGAGAATGACTAACTTTTTGGCATTAGAAAAGCCGTAAGGAATTTGGTTCTAGTTTAATTGAGATTGATAAATTAGGTGTACTGAAGGTCAGTATTATGCTAAGTGTAGATTATTGTCCTTTCGGATCATTTTTCGTTTTGCTTGTGTTACTTTTTTGTTCTTGCAATTCCATGATTATTTTTATTTCTGGCGTTCAGTAAATCCCACTCGCTTATCACTCCTTTGAGAAGTTGTGTATTATTTGGCATGAATTTAACTGGAATTATTCCACTTATGGAAGACAGTTTCAATAGCAGTCCAGAAAGTCTGCTTGAATAGTTTCAACCAACCAGTCACCTGACAGGAGTCGTTTCACTATTTTTTGGTAAACCTGTCGCATTTTCAAGACATCTCTGGATGACAAAAGGAGAAAACTTGTTTACCAGCTGTGTTGACAAGGAATGTATTATTAGAAATGCTGGTGGTTCTAGTTTATTCAAGTCCGTTTTCAGTCTTTTGGGAAGAGAGAGGTCGTATTCTAATTTGCAAGTTTCACTCTGAGAGACTGTTTGCTCTAGTGGTGACCTGTACGAAAATCTACTGTTGCTCCATTTTCTCCTGGAAGAGGGATTTTCTGCTCTCAGGTTTTCTGCCACTCCACGTGAGGGAAGGAGCAGTGCCACCAGTGACCATGCGGTTGATAAAGTTAATTGGGTTAGTACAAATAATAAATATAAACAAGAAAAGAAAAATGCATTTCCTTTCTGGATTCCTGCTTTGGAAGCTTTTAATTGAAAAAAAAATGTGAGAAGAGGCAAAATATGACTAATTCGCCTATAAAGAGCACTCTTGTTTTGGGATTGTAGCTTGGTACTCGGACCAAGTTATTTTTATATCGTAGCTGAAGCCCTAGATGTTTTGTTAGTGGCAGCTATTGGAGTATGGGCAATATGAAGAATGCGCAGAAACAAAATATTCTCGGTTTGCAAAACAATTGCTCTTTGAGCAGCTTTTTCTTTGAAACAGCTGGTTACTTTATTATCAGTTTATTAAATATATACGTCATAATAAATTGTTACTTATTTATTCATTTACTTATTATATTAATCACAGTAGAAACGTTAAGAATGATTAATATATAACGTAACGTCCTTCCACAACAGTAGAAACGTGAAATGTGTGTTATTTGCTACTATTAAGATCCAGGAAGAAATAAGAAAATTATGAACTCGTCGTTTCAGCATACTATGTCCAATTGATATTTGTTTAATTTATCACATCATAGAGCTTGAAATACGCATTTAATGTAAATTAGGTTGGGGATATGTGCAGCGAAGTGAAAACAATTAATTTTATAAACAGGGCGATTCTAAATTAGATTCAGATTTACAAAAAAAAATTAAATATATATATGTATACACACCAACGACAAGAACAATATGTGGTTACGAAACAAGCCGTATTATATTCGTTGAAGCATGAGAAGTGCCGTGAAATGAAATAGTCACATTGACTGTTTCCTTTTTCGGCACTTCCTGCCGATGGCGCGAATGTCCCTGAAAAGTAAAAATGGCGAATTTCACTGGCTGTGAGCGAGTGTCTTGTGGTTTTATGAATTCTACGACCACTGTATAGCGGTATGTTTTCTACAAGAATATGAAAACAACCTCGTATGGAAGAAGTCTCATCCTCCCACAAGATGGGAGCCATCCGATTATCATATAGAGGTGAGTGATTTCCTCAACATTTGCATGTTGAGGAAAACCCTCACATGTTCCCCAACGCTTGGATCGGTGGTGCAGGTACGATATGGCCCCAAGATCTCCAGACTTAATCCAACCGGATTTCTTTCTATAGAGTACATCAATGATAAAGTGTATCTATAACCTGTATCCACCACCGTAGAGGAACTCAGAGCCAGAATTGGTTACAGCTGTTGGTGATGTGGATCCCAGCATGTTCACTCGTGTGTGAGTGAAATGAGCTACGACAGAGATGGAACATCTATCGCATTACTCGTAGTAGCCATAGAATTTATAAATTGTAAAAAATAAATAAATTTTCTTTATTGCAGAGATAATATAAACACCAAAAATATACCCTTCACGGCCAGCTAGGCCAGAGGCTTCAAAAAGCAAAATAGAGAACCTGACAGGTTAATGCACACAGCAAGGTTATTAGCAGATGTTTATTTCAAAATTGTTATGGATTCATATGCAAGCACGCACACCAATAGAAATAATAACAATCAAAATGAAAACTCTTTCCGGTAGTAGAAATGATAGTATCTCGCAGGAACTGCCACCGAAGATTATGTTTGGTAAAAGTAAGGATGTCCTGAAACTTCTCCTATATTTTTTGCCCGAGAGAAACTTTGTAGTCAGAGTTAAGGCCTGAAGAGCTGATAACATTTGAGCTGGGAGGAACCTGTCGGTCAGCAGAACCAACAGGTTCCTGTTAAAACCGACCGATAATGATGGTACCGCTCTGAGATTGGTCTTCTCCATGAGCACAGTTTCCAGATGTTTGAGGTGTCGGTCGTTCCGGAAAATACCTTTATCGTGAAGGTAGACGGCGTTCCGCGAGCAGAGCTGGCAATCCCTTAATTCTGAAAGAATGCGCCATCTGGGTTGTTCTCTGTTGGGGAGAGATGTGCAGTTTATTGGGGACCCGCCACAGCAGCCAGAACTCGATAGCGTAGAGCTTTTAAACTAAGATATGCTTTGAATTATGTATGTACCTTTGTTAAATTTAGAGTTATAATTCTTCCAATCGGACCTAATTCAGAATCGCCCTTTATTATTATTAGTTATAATTAATTCCTCTGTAAAGTAATGCACTCCATTACCTGACTTGTTATTTATAAAGCAGTCCATTCGTTTATTGACTAGCTTCATTTATCATAACTGTACTTATGCTGTTCACAACATTCTTCTACTTTTGTAATTACTCGTTTTCGGAAACTTTTATTCTTTTTTTTTTTTAATTTCGACCACAATGTTTAAAAAAAGGGCATAAAAATTCCTCCTCAAGACAAAGGAATTCATCACCTCGGTTCAAAATCAGGTCTTTTCACACAGCGTGGAAATGATTGTAACCAGAACAACGATATCCGAGAGGGAAATTTCGGGTTTAATTTTCTCACTTCCCGTTCTTTAAGGCTTTCGTATATAATACAAAACGAGTATAAAATAATTTTCCATGATGAGTTTGAATTTTTAGATTACTCTATACGATTTATTGCAATCAATTAAAAAAAATCATTAAAGAGACAACATTCCCATCAGCTAATCATAATGCCACATCCTATGAAATTAAAATTTTATCTAGAAGGTGGTCATAATTCCGTCAAAGTGACCTGTCCTCTCGTGAAAAATATAGCGATCTCAGTGGTCGTAATCTTGATATTAAATGATCTTCGCGAGGTAACTATTTAAATTCCTAAGACACTTCGCTGTGTGAATTCATAAAGGAATGTGTTTAAAACTTTCGCATTTATCGGAATTGAAACATGCAACAAAAAGTGAGATTTTTAACAAGAACACTTTTTTTTTCGATAGTCTTAATTCAAGTGTTCGATGTAGAGTTACCTTCTTATTCAATTAAGGCTATCTGAGAGAGAGAGAGAGATTTATTGCTAGTTGACACATATCTGTGGAGCGCTTATTTCATAACAGGGGATGCTGTGTACGCGCGTGTACGAATGAGTAAGACAAACTTTAAATTACTTTGAACGTGGTACGATAGTCAGAGTGACGAGTAGGGATAGGTATTTTTTTTTTATTTTTTTTATGAAAACCCCAAGCACGAGAGGTACAAGAACATATAATAATTAATATCGCTCATAGGTTGAAAAGATAAAAAAAGCTACTTGAATTTCTGTAGATTGTAATTTTCAGTAAATATGTAAGAAGGAAGGTTGGTTCAGAAAATGGAAGTTGAAGGAATAAATGAGGAAGAAGAAAAGTTGACCTGTGAATTTCAAGTTGAATGACAGTAAAAGGATGCTGACTGGTTGCGGTAGGTATTCGGACTGGTTTGGCAGAGAGAGAGAGAGAGAGAGAGAGAGAGAGAGAGAGAGAGAGAGAGAGAGAGAGAGAGAGAGAGAGAGCGGAATTATAGAAGCCAATTAAAAAAAAAATAGTGTGCATAGAAATATATATAGAAAAGTCGTGCAGTGGAAACAACATCTTTGAGTCAGAAAGTGGAGAGATTTTATTAGAGATGGGTCATTAATTAACCTAACTGCTCTCTTTTGAATATAACCTAGAAGCCTTCTTAGGCTTCTACATTACATTAAAAAGAGACCAGTTAGTCAGAGGCTTTGGGAGTACTGCCCCGGATGTGGAAACAATATCCCGTAGTAACGTGGACTTGCGATTTGTACAGAGTGAGCAGCTGTTGGGAATAAGTAAAGCCGAGAGCGAAAGAGAAAAACCAGATTTTTGATGCAGAGGAAGAAATATTTGTGCTGGTGTTATGCCAAGAGAGATAATAGGAGACAAGTTAATCGGTAATAAAGATATATGATCATCTCAGATTTCTAGACAAAAGGAGCAGAAGAATCCTTTTTTCGAGATATAAGACACGACTGAGTTTTAGAAGGATTAAAATCTACTTTGTTATCTTTGTCCCACTGGAGGTGAGCATTTAAGGAATTGGTAGTAGATATTTGAGAAGTTAAGCTCTTTCAGCAGTGCAAGATTTTTAAAACTGGAAGGTGGAATGCAATGTGCTGTCCTCAGCAAAACTATGGATAGGTTTTCCAGTCAACGGAAGAGGGTCAATAATATACAACAGAAGAAAGAACTGAAACTTGGAGAGCACCAGCATTAGTGGAGAAGTTCGAAAACTGAGAGCCACCTACCATCACCCGCAGTGAGTGGTCAGAGAGAAAATTAGATACCCAATTACAAAAATCAGTTGGCAAACCATAAGGTGGAAGCTTATTTAGGTCTTTATGCCAAAAATGATCAAAAGCCTTTGAAATGTCAAGGACAACTGGTTGAGTTTCAAACTTTTCCATTGAATTTGTCCATAGATGGGTAACATAAGCCAGCATATCGCCAGTGGTTCGACACTGACGTAATCCATACTTTTGAGATGATGTAAAGTTTCTAGATAATTCAGAAATTATCGGTTAATAGATTTCTGCACTACTTTATAAAGAGTAGAAGTAAGTGCAATGAAACGATAACTGGATGGGAGGATTTTGTTACTCATTTTGGGAACTGGCTGAATATGAACAAATTTCAAGATAGAACAGGTGGAATAAGAAAGCGTAAAAAGGCAACACAGAATATGAGTAAGCTCAGAGCAGACAGGTTTTGAGAAATAGCGAAATACCATCAGGACCTGGCACTTTCTTGGCAACAAGACTGTTCAAAATTCTTCTGAAATCCTTTTGATGGAAGACCACAGGAGGCACTGAATAGAGCGCACTGTAATGGTAGGAGATGATTTACCGAAATCATCAACTGACGAGTTAGAAGAAAAGTAGGATTTCAAGAGGTCGGCTTTATCTTCAGCTGAGGTGGCAAAAGAACCAACACCATCCAGTTTCGACAGAAGGGGGAACAGAGATGAGCAAAGTTGATCTCAGTAGCTTTGGCAAGAGACAAGAATGTTTGACTACCATTTGGACACGAAGCAAGTTTTCCCCTCTTAGTCTGTTCAAAATCTAGTTTAGACTGATTGATACCTGCTTTACAATTGTTGAGAGCTTTGGGCAGAAAATTAAAATGGAGATCTTGGTTCGAGTTTCACAGACTGAAAGAATTTCTGATGACCTCTTCAGTAGAAACTGTTTTTAGCTGGTGTCAGGCTAAGCGAATAGGGTTTCTCGAATGAGTTATTTCAGGTTTTATAGATGGCAACATGAAAATTGGCTCATTAACGTACACTTTTTTTCAAAAAAAAAATGTATGCAATGGCAAAATGTGGTCGCTGATGCACCTGAAGAACAACAACTACAATATGGGCCGACATCCTTGTGGCAAACCTTCGACATTTCGCTGAATCCACGCCACGACAAATCCAGACTGGTCTAAGTGCACAAACTGGATTTTTAGTGCTTTCAGATAAATGTACCTAATAAAATGGTCAGGTAGTGTATATAGATATATTCTGTATATAATAATAGATATAAATAGATAAATCCTATATACAATTTAAATTCAATAACCCAGTTAAGTTATTTTCGCTAAGATATTAATGCTGGGGGGGGGATTTGTCTACTTTGCTGCTTTTTTTAGTGCAAAAGTAAATAGTTATGAATTTATTTACATGAATCGTTGGATTACAGTTGGCTGGTATTATGTTTCGGCTCGATTTGGTTCAGGAAGACAGGTCTAAATAAGGTTAGGTACTTTGAGTTCAGTCTTTTTTTTCCCTCCCTTCAGTTCATGTGTGATTTAATGTGTGTTAGATTTAATACCTAGCAGGCACTGTGCGCACAGTATTCTGTTACACACAGTGTTAAGGCTCAACAGAGACTCAGACTCATGCAGAGAATTAAAGTTTATGAAATTTCAGAGGTCTTTTTCTCACTGAAATGAAATACAAGTAGTGTGGCTATAAAGTCACCAACACTAGCAATTTTAGTAGTGAAATTACTGTACATTTTATAATAAATACTCACAGTATTCAAACAAAATCTGGAACTTGCATGATTAACAAACTCTCTCGCTCTCTCTCTCTCTCAATATTGTCACTAAGTATTTTTGCTGAACTAAAATATCAAAATTTTGTTCTGTAATCAGATGTGGATAACTAAACTTAAACGAACTTCTGTTTCAGTTGTTTAAAACTACCTCTAATGTGCAAATAATTTTGATATAATTGCAGTATCAACATTTCCTTGGCCATGAAAAATCCCAAGTATTACAAATGTTGTTCAGGCTTCTGCATCGACCTTCTTCAAAAATTTGCCAACGACCTGAAATTTACTTACGAATTGCATCGTGTAGAAGACGAGGCGTGGGGAGTTCTGAATGTAAGTAAATATACGTACTCTTCATCTTTCTAAATATAGTAAAAGGGCGGCTTACTGCAAACTAATCAGAGTAAAGGACAATTATTGAGAAATTATTTTTAAGTAAATCTCAGATATTTTTCATCATGTAACACTATGAAAAGGAATCAATAAATTCTGATGCGGGTCACTAGGTTACGTTCGAAATTATTATTAAATACAGGTTCTTCTAGACTCTTTTACTGTGGTGTAAAGCAGTGTGATCGAGGTGGAACAACTTTTAAGATACGGTTGCTTTTCATACTTTGCTTTGAAATACTTGAAGTTTCAGAAAGCATTTCTTCCTCTGTAATCCAAAAAACTGTGGTTTTTTTTTCGCTCTCGATGTTACTTTTCTTTGAAAATTGCATAGCCTCTTAGTCCATTCAAATCTTAAATCCTACCATGGAATAGGGCAATCAGATTAATGGACTAATTAATCAGATTGCCCTATTCCATGGATCAGATTAATTTCCTCGCTCTCTTACATACCCGTTCGAACGGGCTGTAATAGTCAGTATCCATTCACTGTCCAACATCAAACCCACAGAACTAACTTTTCTCCTCCTCATTTATCTGTTCTAATTTTGCTTTCTGGAACAAGCTTCCCATGTATTTCTTCAAAACTTAACCTACACAAAATTCAGTTAATATCAACAAGTCCCTTCTGTTTTCTGAGCCTTCAACATATACAAGGTTTCAATACCTATCATGTTCGGGAGTTATTGAAATCCCGCTGTCAGAGACTTTGAAGAAAAATTTTAACATGATTAATAATGTCTCGTATTATTTATTAGAGACTGGCAAATTTTGGATTACATCAAAATATATAGTCTTGTGTGATCGTACATATTCAGAAACATTTGCTGAAAACATATCCAGAAATTATGTCGAAATACAATCCAAGTTTACTTGGGCATTGGCTCCCTTTTATATTAAAATCATCTACTTTGAAGACGGAAGGCGTGAGTTTATAGTTAAAACGCATTGTCATTTTTGCACGTAATCTTTTTAAAATTAAAGTAGTTCGTGGCACAGACTCTATATCATTATTTGTATTTCTATCATTTGAGTCGTTTTGAAATTATTGGAATATTTGCTATAAAAACAAGCAAGCACTGAGATACGAAACAACAATTTTGAAAGTGGTAAAAAATAGTTTAAAATCGCCGTTCTTTATCGTCGCTCAATAAAAAGAATGAAATTTCATCATGCATAAGTTAAACCTATTGTATAATTACAGCCGTGAGTTTTGAGTAGTTCAAGGTCCATTGTTTTCATTTACATCAGGAAATGGACATTCTTGGCTAAATGCACGATACAGATTAGGCCATTGAAACAGAACTACAGGGAGTAATCAATAAACGTTGGCCACATTTTTCTTTTCTATGCGCTTTTAATCCAACACAGATCCAGTCTTTTAATATTGGACAATAACGTCTCGCTGCAGTCGTAAATAATGGGGTTCGCGATTTCGATTAGCTGCATTAAAGTCGGCAGCTGCCTGGCACTCAGTCGCACATCAAATTTAATTTCCATCCTTTTCGTCTTTGGCCAGATGATATATAGTTAAGGTACGTACTTAAGTGAAATAAATCCTCGCTTTGCATATCACAGCTATAATTTCAGAGAAAAATATCTACCCCTGGTGTTTGCTTAAAGTAATATTAACTACAGTCTAGATCATAATGGATCCGAGTTCATTAAATGTGGCATAAATTATTTTTTTGCTTATATTATCCCCCACAATATACGTTCGTCAAGGAATTTTCCCTAGATGGCCTTGGATTTTGTTTCAAGTAGAATAACTTAATTTTAATTTGTAACAATCTTTGAACAAGTGGTTAATTATAATTGGCATCACCATAAAAGCAATTCTTCTAAGCCAGTTTTTAGATATATTTTTAAAAATCTGTACGTTCATTTTAACGTTCATTTTTTGTTTTGTAATATTAGCTTAAATGTTTACTAAGTGAATTATTTAAAGGAAAACAAATTTATGATGTCCGTTCATTTAAACGCCGATGAACCTTGGTTAGAAGAGGATGCCGTAGGAGTCGTCTGCTAGTATAGCCAATACGTGCGAGCGTACGACACATAGTCATGTCAGATATTGTTCGGGGTTGGCCCGTGTTGTATTGGGTAGTCAACTCTTCAATAGTGCTGCGTCTGTTCGCCTGTACGAGTTGTAGGACCCGGCGCTCACCTCTAACATCAACCTTTCGCTGACCTTTGCAGTTTTGCCGTCGGGTCGTTGTTTGACCATTTTGACGCCAGTCCTGGTACACTTTTATTACAGCGGCTCTCGAACACCCCCACCAGTTCAGCCGTTTTGGAAATCGAGGCACCTACTCATCGATCACCCACAATCTGTCCTTTATCAAAGTCCGATAAATCCTTCATTTTGCCCATCATGTTCGGGATTTTACTACCTACTGAACCACTGACACCTTATCTATGCTATGTAGGTCGACTAACTGCTCACTCTCGTACCTCACGTGGTCAACGGGCGCATTCAGTTTTCATAGGGGTGGTCATAATTCAGTGATTACTCAATGTATAAAGGCGCAGTCTACATTGAGAACCGAGGTTTTTTTTTTCTTTTTTTGTTGTTTTTGCTGTTCAGTGTGTGGTTTCTCTTACTCAATATATGGTAACATCATTTTGTTAAAGAGGGCAACGTGGTGTTCTTATGTCACATCTGGATACGGGGGCCCATGAATGTTTCAGCAAGTGAACTGCATCTGATAACTAACTCACACTTAGCTGAAACAAATCCATGAAGTAACTATTCATATAAACAGAAACATAACTTAAATCAGAGTACCAGTGATAACTGGTTGATATAATTTATGATATGCAATGCTGGATTAGCGTGTCTGTATTATACTAAACTGGGCCTGCAATGAAAATATTCTGATTGTTCACGGGACACACGAACTTGTTGAAAACAACGGCCATTTTATGTAGTTTTGAACTAGCTGATAAATGGATGAACTAGCTGATAAATGGATTTGTTTAACTTTTAATTATTCTTTGTTTTATTAATGTTAATCCACTGCAAAGAAATTAGATAATACGGACAGAAATAAGAAATCTAAATAAGAGGTAATATTTCGATAAATAATAATTTTAAATTCATTCTCAAAATTAAAAGCACTGATCATAAAGAAATCTGAATATTCTGTGCAAAACATTGTGTATAATTATGAGTGAGCATTTACGAAATAATTATTTGTTATTGAGTGATCGCAGCAGTTCCGGGTTTTACAAACACTGATCTCCTATTATAGCCCAGATTATTAAGTGAAACGATTATAATCATAAAAATGATATCTGCTGTGAAAACTTAATCGACTGATTTCATCAAGTGTTTCTCTTAACAGAATGGCACTTGGAACGGTCTCATAGCCGAGTTACTCAATTATAAGGCAGATATCGTTGTCACTTCGATCAAAATCAACCAGGAGAGACAGACTGCTGTGGATTTTACCATCCCATTCCTTGAGACAGGAATTGCAATCGTTGTAGCTAAGAGAACAGGAATAATTTCTCCCAAGGCATTCCTTGGTAAGAAGCATTTTTCATAGGTCTAAATTTAAATGTATTCTGTTTATGATATACGAAAATACAAAAAGACTTTTATTTCTGAAATATAACTGGTAGTTTTGTATGTTTATTCATTTTCACCTGAATCAAATCTGAATTTGTTAAATATTGATCTCAAGAAAGCTACTCAGTTATTGATAATTGCTGATTATTTGTTTTCAGTTTGATTTATATCTGTATTTGGTTAGCCACTGAAGTTGTTCTTGATTAACCGTTCACATCAATAAGCATTATTGGTCCTCCATCCTCCCGTGTAGAATTTATTTTATAACAAAATAAACCTGAAAGTCTAATTGTAGCCAATATGAGAAAATTTGTGTTTAATCAAGGAATATATTATTGGAATAAGTTTCCATCTACACTGGTGGAAGTGAGAAGCTTATTAAATAAAAAAAAATTAAGGTTACATGGGTATACTTATTTCGTTTTTTTTTTCACGAATGATACATAAGCTTTGCTTTACTGAATCTTTTAGACAATATCATCTTATAGGTTTTGAAGAAAATTTGGATAACATGACAGTAAAACTCAACAAATTTTCAAGCAAAAAAAAAAAAAAAAGTCCTGAGTCAACTCACTTCTGAGAGTGGTTGTGATCGAACAGGATTTCGATACATCTTTTTCAGTTCAAGAAGTACTTAAGATTCCCGAGTATCTTAAGTGCTTCTTGAGATATCAGAGTATGAAAATTTGCTGGTAAAAAGGTTAAAGTAGTTATTAATAACAATTCACACTCTGTAGTAAATTTTGGTAGTTTCAAACGTCCAGTTTTTGAAAAACATCTGGTTGACAGAATTCGTCAAATATTTAATAGCCTCAGATATTAGTTTCGGGATTTATACTTCGCAACTTATTGTCACCATTGCAACGCCAGGGTACCTGCCCACCCATTGATGAGGAGCCAATAAGCTCCGAACCGGAGCTTATTGGCAATATCATGTTCAATGCAATATCAATTTCAATGCAATATCATGGCAACTCGTTGTGAAGGTATTCACAATGAGATATACTTAATGATGCCAATGTATAATTACTTAAGTAGTTGGCTACGTACAGGAATAATGCAATTGCAGTAACTTGTACATTCGTTTTTTTTTTTTAATAACTTAATTACAAGTGTACATTTAAAGAATTACTTTTTCTATAATATTTCCGTAGAATTTCTACTGTGTAGGCAAAACCTGATATTGTTACTTTTCTTTTGGTAGAACTTCACCTCCATCACCCAGCTGCTGATTTGGCCAGAGTTCTTTCCCTAACCTCCTATGGCATTTGCCCATATCTTTTACGTCTTGGGACGGACGTCCCCGTCTGTACACGACTACTAAAAATAACCGATAATATACAACTTCTGTTTTACTAGCCACTTAGAAGATAAATCTACAAAATAGAGAGAGACTTTGCAACTAGATGAAGATAATGTAGATAAATGCAAGTAAAGTTGAAACTGACTCGTTGCAGCCAAAGGCCAGAAGCTCACATCAGAATTAAATAATTTATTATGTACACACAACATATAAAAATAAAACAAAATGTAATATGCTATCACGATTACGTATATTTGCAATATACGTGAATAGCATTCATACCTTCTATGTGGATACGCATCGATTCGCTGTTGTTTATAGACGCACGAGTACGGTGAGACTTAGCTTCCACAACAGAGAAAACGAATTTTGTCATAGCACAGGAGAGCATGGCAGGTGGTGTAGAGAAGAGCACGAGCTTGCTCTTATTGGCTTCTGGGATTTAAACGAGCTTCTATCGGTTTTATTGGTGCAAAACTTATTCAATTCGACATAAGTGCTGTTAGCATTTGATTTGGGAGGAAGCGATCAGAGATATGACGTCTCCGACGCTTTGTGCAGAACATCTCGGTTGATCAACGTTCTGGTTTGGGTATTTGCCAGAAACACGAATCCCAAACGGACGGTAACGCGAATCCAAATATCCCCCAAAGTAGTTGTTTGGTGAGAAAAACAAGCTTTCCGGTTAGGCCATTTTCAGGAGCCAGACTTACTAGCAAGGATTGGCTTCTTTGTTGTAGTAGCTGCTGATAGCACACTGCAGCGGCATAAAGGAGTGGAGTGTAAATTACAGTTATAATGGAGTTCCTAATTATTTAAGGATCCTTGACATAGATTAGGAATTGTTTACTGTCCTCCAAGAGCGGCTGCTCTGGACGTAAACTTGTCTATGTGAGCATAAAACAGAAGTTTTGGGTCGAATACTATTCCCAAATCTGCGTGGGTACCTTATTTTACAGTTCGAGTGTTGCTGCCATTACTATAGGGATTGGTTTCAGGGGAAAACCATCAGTTTTGTTTTTTGTGGATTGATTGTGAACCCATACTGTTTGAGGTAAGAGGCAATGTTGATAAGACTATTATTGATGCATGCTGTAGCCTCAAGGTTATTACATATAGCCTCAAGAGAGTTCCTCAAGCCGTTGGGAGCAATCGGCGTTAGAATTTTTATATCGTCTGCATACGTTATGATTTTCTCGTTGTTACGGACAAGATGTGCAATGACGGCTGTAAATAACAAGCCAGATAGGACTGCTCATTGTGGAACACCAGCAGAGTTCGCATTCACGTGCGATTGTCCATGGGCATCGTTCTGTAGAACGCTGTCATGGAGAAGTAATGCTATGAAACAGAGGATATTACCCTGTATTTGACGTGGGCTTCAAGTAAGCAGAGAAGTACCGACACGTTAAAACGCAGCTTCAGTATCTAGGTATATGATAAAGAATTCCTCGTGCCGTTCAAAAGCAGACAATATACTACGTGCGGTTTTCAAGGAGGTTCGTCACTGTGGACTGGTTTCGAATGGTGTAGTGGGTCTGTCATGGCTTATTTCGAAGGAAGTGATTCATTAGGATGGGCAGTATAATTTTTTCCAGGATTTTTATGAGGGTTGAGGGGCTAGATACCGGCCGAAAGTGAGTGAGTAGAATGGGGTTTCGAACTTTTGTATGTGGGCTAACAAATTAGCTGTTCCAGGCTTTAGGAAAGATTCTTGTGGTCAGAATTCCGTCGAAGATGGAACTGAGATGTTGGAGAATAAATATACTGTATGACGTACAGAGTAAAATATTTTTTTTTTTACTCCTGTGTTTCTCCAAGGACTTTCAAAATTCAGATTATCCTTTTCTGTATTACCAAACTTTCAACAGATATAAGAGTGTGAAATCAATTTAGATACATCAAGAACTCTAGTTCTTGATGTATCTAAATTGATTTCGATACATCAAGAACTAGAGTCATTTTATTAGGACAGAATTCATGGGATTCTGTCCTAATAATAATGTGTTATGTTAATTACACTGAAAGGACAGAATTCATGGGATACCTGGTTCCTGTTCCTGGGCAACACGACGCTGTTACCTCTCTCACTAGAGGACGAAGCCACCGCTTGGAAGGTATATAGGTACACTGCATTCACGTTAGACGGTGATTTCATGTCAGTATGGATAAACGTCGTGAGTTAACCGGCTTTGAAAGAGGAATGATAATAGGTGCCAGACGCATCGGTCACTATCGCGGAGGTGGTACAGAAATTGAACTATTGAAATTGAAACAGTATCAAGAGTATCGGGAATACGTCATTTCCGGAATAAAATCTCATCGTGGACAGCGCTGTGGGCGGAGAAGGGTGGTGAATGAACTTTGCCGTCGACATGTGTCTCGCATTGTTTTAGCCAACCGGAGAGCGACAGTGGCACAAATCACCGCCGACTTCAACGAGGGAGAAGCCAGAAACATCTCCACTAAGACCATCAAGCGATCATTAGCCACAATGGGTTATGGGAGCCGCCTACCCACCAGAGCCCCATGGCTGACACCACGACACAGGACTACTTCTCGAGTGGGTGAAGGAACATCAGCACTGGACCTTGGATGATTGGAGACTGGTCTTCTGTTCCGATGAGTCCTGTTTCCAGTTATTTCCAGTATCTGGCGGAAACCGCATGAAGCTATGCACCGTCATGTCAACAAGGAACTGTTCAGGCAGGGGGACGGTCGGTAATGGTCTGGGGCATGTTCAACTGGCACACGTTGGGACCTCTGGTACGTCTGGACGCATCACTGAACGGTCCAGGTTACGTGTCCATCCTTCCAGACCATCTGCATCCCTTCATGGTCATCTTGAGCATAGAGGGCCATGGATTCTTCCAGCAGGACAATACGCCGCCTCACAAAGACGTGTTGACTAGAACATGGTTCGAAGAGCATTCCGCAGATTTAACACCATGAAGTGGGCTCCCCGTTCACCGGACGTGAACCCTGTGGAGCATCTTTGGGATGCTGTGGAAAAGTCCGTTCGAGCTTTGGATTCTCCACCCAGGAATGCGACGGAATTATAGCCACCGGTGCAGCAAGCATGGATGAAAATACCTGTGGAAGGCCCACCTTTCTCCCTTATCCGGGAGAAAGGTGGGCCTACCGGTTACTAGGTAGGTATCCCATGATTTCTGTCCAATCAGTGTACATTACCAAACAAATTCAAGTTTAATATCTTGAACGGTAATTAATACAGATGCTGTCTAACAGAGTATTATTTATTTATACAATTCAGAGCCATTCGATACAGTATCTTGGTTAATGATACTTCTCATAAGTATTCAGTTGGCTGCATTGGCAATTTTTCTCTTTGAATGGCTCAGTCCTTCCGGATACGATATGAAGATATCACCACCAAGAGGTAGGCAATGAATAATTTTGATTTCTTGAAGATTTTTGAAATTTACTTTTCGAATTTTATCTTAAGTTTCTAAATAGTTTATTTAATAAATATAGTATAAATAAACCTTAAAGAACAAAAAAATACAAAAAAATAGGCACCTGAGCTGTTGATACCTGTGGTTTAAAATTGTGTTAAAATGGAAAAATGGGCGAAATGAAATGAAAGAATGGGCTACATTAAAATAAATTAAAATTCAGAGAACAAAGTAAACAATGATTAACGTTTTACTGAAAGAAACGATAATTTTTGTGCCTGCTTATCCATGCATTTTCAATATTATTGACAAACCTAACCAGTACGTGCATACTTGGGGTTTTAATTTATTTTAACGTAGCCAATTCATTTCCCTTATTTTTCAGCTATCCACCTGAGGTGGGTTTCTTGTTTTAATCGACGTTTATGTATACTACTATATTTACCGATAAATTATAAAAACGATATAAATATTTTGAACATAAAATTATCTTGGTAATCAAAGTTTTTCTACATAAAAAAATTGATTTAATTGCAAAAAGTAAATTTATAGGCACATTAAACTTAAAATATCTCTCTTGAAAAAAATAAAATAATTATTGAAAAAAATCTGTAAACATTATTCAATACGTCCTTAATTTCTCCTTTCTCTTGCACTGGACATGAAGATTTGGAATACGGTAGGCCAAGAGGTAAGATCTGTTTCTTGCATATTTATTTGTAATTTTGATGGGTTTTTTTAGGATTACAATATTCTCTTTTCCATTTGCTTATCGATTTTTGGTCTAAAAGTTTACTTTGACTTCTCTTAAGTAATTCATAAAAGTAATGTATATGTTGCTTATTTAAAGGAATAGTTGATATTTACCCAAATTAGAATTTAATTCTGCTGCACATTCCTTTGAAGCAATATGCCCGCTTACACAAAGATGATTTAAAGGAAACAGCAGAAAAGGAAAAAGTCAAAAATAAGTCCTTTATTCAAGCCTGGGGTAAGGAACTCGTGTTATTTCTACATAATAGCCTCCTCTCGCAATAGACATCTTCTATCGGAAAAGGGCTCGAAACCATCAGAATTTCTTTCGTTACTTGCTAAGACACTTATGAAACAATAACTATTTAATGTATGTTTTGTATTGCTGGTTCGGTATGAAGATAGAGGTAATGATTTCCTAGGCCGTACAGTGACCATGAATGAATCTTCAGTCAGTATGAAAGTAAGGGAACCATAGAGTGATATTATTTCAGTTGTCCTTTGCGGAATGAAATTCCAACCAAAGAAATTCATTTCTTAGAAGTTTTTCTCGAAATAAATTCTTCTTGAAGAAATTCCGAGCCATGCCATCTGCACGAAAAAGGGCGAGAACCATATTTTGGACATTTATTCCCCAAAATTTGGCCATCATTCTGGAGTTTCATGACGACGGTGACAACTGTCAACAGTGTTTCGTACTGTTGACCTAAGAGCTACCTGAAGCGTGCAGTCCTGACCAAAAGTAGAAGATTAATCTCAAAAGGTAGTTGTGTGTATGTACTTATGTAGAGCGATACCTGGAATGTCAGTTCATATCTGCTGCGTTTCACTGTAAAGATACAGAACTGGACTCTGTAGAAATGGCTAGATATGTGTGGTATGCTGTTTGTGTGATCATGTATTTGTTATGTTGAACTGGCCGTTTGGTAATCCCAAATCAATAAGTCGGAAACACGTCCACCACCACGGGAAGGTAGACCAGGGGCTACCAACCAGCAGCAGCAGAAGAGGGGGAAAACCAAGAGCCGGACAAAGTTCAAGCCAAACATTGCTAGGGAAAAAAAAAAAAAAAAAAAAAAAAAATAGAGTATCTTAACACTATACAAAAATTAAACATTGTACATAAGATTAACCTCAAAACCTTGAGATAATCAAACAATACTTTGAGATTTAAGGTAAACAAAACAAGTAATCTCATTAAATTTAAAAGAAAAATTTAACATACATATCGAAGGTTATATACAAAGTCAAAGAAAATAAATCAAGAATAACAATCCTCAGCCTAAAAAAAAAAAAGCCGACATACATAACTTTACAAATGAATTTTAGCTCAGAAGTAGGTACAAACCTTAAACAAATTAGATTAAATGCAACACCCAGAAAGTTCAGCAATCATCAGTAACAAAATTACAATCAGTCAATCACCAATAACAGTCACAGTCAGTTAACAGCCAGCCGAGAAATTTGAGGAGCACACAGGAATTTTCATAGTAAAATTGAGTTATAGGTCGAACACTTGTAGAATTGGGAAAACAGCACAAGTCCTAAAATTGTAGATCTTTGATGTTGAAATTTAATTTAATCAAAAGTTGTCTGGAAGAAAGGACGTCATGGTACAGAAGGTGATAAATCTTGAGCAGAATCCAATACATTCTAGAGTGGGAAAGATGACGAAGATCTTGTTTAAGACAATGAAAACTACAATGAGGTCAATTAGTTAGAAGATAAGCAAATTATGGAAAATGGACGTCACTGGATTGAATGTGAAGAGTCTTGAGCTGATTTTGAAGACGCAGTAATTTCAGAAAGAATTGCAAGCCTTTTAGTGAAGACTGCCTTAGCAAAATCCTGAGGGCGTGATAACTGGTGGTATTTGATACAAAATTAGGTAGCAATCCTGATGAAAAGTTGGGAATTGCATTCTGCAGAGTTACTCGAAATTCATTATATGAGGGGCACGACTACAAAACGTGCTGCCAATCTTCCACACCGCCGCAATGATACAGTTCCGTAGGAAACAAGCGAAATTTAAATAGTTTCTGATTTAATGATCCATATCCTAATAATAAGAGGTAAACAAGTCAAGACTAAACAAGACCGTGGCTTTCTTTTTTTTTTTTTTTTTTATCCATTTGAGTGTCAACTTCGGAAAAAAATTTACGTGTTGCGCAACCTAGTGATGTGGTATCCACCTACTCTACCACAAATCGATCAATCCTTGCCAAATTCTTCGTCGTTTTGCTTTAATATCGACTTGAGTGTTAATAGAAATTCCAAGGATCTGAGTGGGAATCTGACATTTCAGTCACATTCTAAAAATTGCTTAGAGATCTAGCGGTAACGTCCCGGCTAAAACCTGCAAAGTAGTGTTGAAACGTTCGAAAGCCCTTCAAAATGCAATGTAATAAAGTACGTTGGATTGACATAAATTTTGATTGAAAGTTTACTGTCCCCCCCCCCCGCCCTATGGAAGCGCCCGCAGCATAGACAACCATAGGAAGAAACAGATATATAGTAAATTATTAAAGATCTTCTAGAAAGATCCCACTCAATTCTAGAAATTCTGACATGGGCGCCGGTGAAATTTCTAATCTTAATGCGCAGATTAGTTAAATGAGAGGGAAATTTAACCTGTCAACAGTTATTCCCAGAAGTTTAACTTCCGTTACTACAGGTATTTCTTTATTGTTAATATTAACTCTTAGTGGTAGACGAACGTCCAATTTAGAGTCAAGGTTGTCTTCGTAGAACTAGTTTTTAACTTGTCTTGAAGTGTCCATTGTTGGAGATCAGATAAAACTTTCTCAGCAGATAATTCAATTGAAGATCTTGAATTGCCACTAACAAGGATCGTCAAATCATCCGCATATGCGATGATTGTCACGTTGTCAAAGATTCGAGTAATCCAACCTTGCAAAACAAAATTCCAGAAAAGTGGTCGCAAAATGGAGACTTGGGGACACCCTCGAAAACCTGATGCAAAATTTGTCTGTACTTAGAGCTATCACTGATAAATCTGTATTAAAATAGCTCTTATTTAGAAGATAAAAGTTGCTGGAAACATTCGGCATGATGTAGACGTTCGGGAGAACTTTTCCACCAAAGAGAATCAAAGGCACCCTCGAAGTCAATAAAGATAGCTAGAGTATACTTGAAACTGGAGTATTCAACAGAAGAGATGAAGTCAACAAGGGCGTCCTCGCAGGACCTTCCAGGAGTGAATCCGTATTATTAGGCGCAAATAATCGGGTATTATTTGCGCCTAAGATTAAATAACTTGTCGAATAATTGACAAGTTATTTAATAGACGTTCCAATAGCTTACTAAGGTTGGCCAATAAAGCAATAGGCAGATAAGACTTTTGTTTCTGAGGGGGGCTTGTCTGGTTTCCTAATCAACTTGATAATGGGAGTCTTCCACACATCATGAATCGTACATTTCGATATGATCTTCCACAGATCATATCGAAATGTACAACATTCCATGGTATGAATTTCGCCACAAAGAGGTTTCTGAGCATATAGAAACTTTGTAAAATGGTTGTTTTGTTGTTAGTTCTTAGGGCATGGAAATAGAGTGATTGGATTGGAACCATGAGCACGATTGTTTTGTGATCTGTCAAGAATATACGTTACTTGGGATTAAGGACCGGATACTTGAGTCCAAGTATCCGGTCTGGCATAGTTAAAATGAGATCAAAAGTATTGCTTAATCTCTTTAGTCCACACATTTTCAGTTTTTGGCCTGTACAGTGAGTTTTTCTACTCAGGGAATTTTTCCACCTTTGTAGATAGATATGAGGACAGGTTGAAATTTCCTTAGACAATACACAGAAGCAAAGTAAGGAGGCGCTGCTAGCTGTCCAATGACGCTGTTTCTTGTTTCGTTGTCTGGACCATGTGGCATATAATCAGCTCTACCAGTTAATCTTGATTGATGTGATTTAATCCTTCACTAAGTCATTATTACACATCATCGGATCAGCCAATGATCCTGAATTTAATCGACTCAGTGCCAGATATACGAATATATATATTTTAGTGCTGTATATGGGTTTATTATTATTTTTTTAGAATTTTATAAAGCCTATTTGACCTTTTGAAACAAGCCCAAATACTGATTTCATAGTTATTGGCTTTTCATTATATCCTATATGCTGTAAATAACTGTGCCGTGCTGATAACCCTTCTGAACAGCGAAGAGAATTAGTTTGTTTATCGGAGAAATGGGTTTGCACGTCACTAACAAGCTGAAGTTTGATGCAGATAAGAGTACACCTTTCATCATTTGTCCATCACACGTCAAGTTACGGAGAAAGGATTTTACCAAATTACATCATAGAATCGTAATGGGTTATTAGTTACGGCTGCATAATGTCATCTTATTTGCCATTCCAAATTAATTATGAGTGTAATAGCAGTGAAATGAATCTCCAGCTTTATGCACACTGGACGTATTTACAAACCTCTTATGCTCAGAAAAATAAACGAAAATGCGGAACTCACAGCGAAGCACAGAGATTGTAGTCTTCGTGACAACTGATGAGTTTAATGTATCATTAAGAAGTCTGGTTGGCTGATTGTGTCGAGAATTGCGTTAATGATAATCTATGCAATTTCTCAAGTGACTTTAACTGTGCGATCTCTGCCATCTTTCTTCGATTGACCCTGCTTAGCCATTGACCATTAGTGACCGAGATTTTAATAATTATGATCCTAAATAATTTTAATAGTAATCCTATTAGAGTTAAAAATATTATCTACCCACTCCGTACACATTTCTGGAGAAATAATTAAGAAATCACTAAGTGAGAATGATTAATTTAAAAAAAATGGTTATGAACATTTTCCAGTTAAAATTTGAATAAAATTATGATCCATAATAACGTAGTACGAGCATGCTACCGTGTGTTTAAAGTGTGTGAGGAAATTTTTGAAATATTGGAAAACTACTAAATGTGAAATACTCTTCTTAACAGACCACAAGTTTTCTCTCTTTCGAACCTACTGGCTTGTTTGGGCAATCTTGTTCAACGCAGCTGTGAATGTGGACTGCCCTCGAGGTTATACTGCCCGATTTATGTCTAACGTGTGGGCCATGTTTACTGTAGTGTTTCTTGCTATCTACACTGCCAACCTCGCTGCCTTCATGATTACAAGGGAGGAATTTTATGATCTGAGCGGAATAGAAGATAAGCGAGTAAGCTCTTTATTTTTCGTTTATGGTTGTTTTTATTATAAATACAATATTTGTTGTCGTTTTATGTTGCTGTTTTCTGTGTATGTGATATGCTTGTATCGGTGGCCACAATTTTTTGCCAGTTACTATTTTTTGTAAATATAATTAGAAAATTACAAAATTTTATTGCTTGTAGAATAATTGTTTTTATGCATGGGCGGTTGTCTCTTTCCTTAAGTTTATTTTGGATAACATACCCTAAGAAGAGAAGGGAAAGCATTTAGAATAATAAAGCTTGCCCTTCCCAAATGCGAGGATTAAATGCCTCGACAAGGCAGCGATTGTGGAATCCACATTTGCGGTTGAGGCTTCAACCGAAGATGATGTGATCGCTAAATGAAACCATAATCGAAATCGACATCACAAGAATAATTTTTATGTATAAACTAATATATATTTATTCAAATTTTGACTCCAATAAAGGAATTTTGGGGCATAAGACAAGGTTAGACTTTCCAAATTATATTTGATCATTTACAAGTGGTTAGATACCAATTTCTATAGCACCCAAAACCCATCAGGCGATATGTGACAAACTGTTCAACGTAGCGCTGATCAAGATTAATCTATGCCATATAAATTGAATTAATTTTTGAGTGGATTATGAATTATCAAAACCGTTCTTGAATACGTTTGTTCGCGATACTGGCCTCGAGTTTTGCAGTCTCAAACCAGGAATTGGGTTTATTATATTAATCAGAATTTAACGAGTTAATTTTTCAATACAAAATCAAGTTATTGATGCGTCTGAACAGATGACTAACTGACATTGTTAATCAGGATATTATGAACATAACGAAAACAGCTGAATTAGTGGTGTAATGAATAAAAGATCGTGTTTTTATTTCTTTGGATATAAGTGATCAAAACCATAAATGGGCATTTTGTTTTCTAACTATTCCTTAATTCTTTTGACAGAAAAAAGTGATATAAATGAGATATCTAAATTAAAAAATGTCACGCTGGAAAGGGAGTTTATTGATTAAGTAAACTAATCACTGAGCATTAAACTGCATCCTTATTTTACTTTTATAACCAATGCGACGTCCTGCAATCCACTTGGATCACAAATATCACAGTCAAGTTGTTCACAGAACCCGACATATCTCCCCGTAAAGTAAAACGCTTTTGCATAAGTATACTAAGTGTAAACACAATACTAACTCTTAAATACACTTTCTCAAATATCTGTACATACGGTTGACTTTTCAAAATATCTGTACATACGGTTGACTTTTTTTCCAAATTAAATCATTCTAAATCTTTAAATCATTCTAAATCTTTAAATCTTCCCCGTTTGGCTGTCCGGTTATCATGAAATGATAAAGCGCTTTTTAATTAAAATGTATTTAAAAAATGAGGACATTGTTATTGCAGTCCTCATAGCTCATCAAAGACAGTAAAGTGCCTTTGATAAGCTTGAGGTATCCTTGTTCCAGAAGAACAGTATTAGATAATGCAAGTCGCTTCGAAGAAAGCTACCTAACTCCTAAGCCTGGAAATGGACATCCGTCAGCATCACAGGAAGTGATTTAGAGAATTGATGAGGTGGAACAACAAATTATCTTTCATATTTGAAGGTCGCAATCCATTGAGAAGTAGTGGGCATTCCATCGGAACTTCTGACAGCAGTTGTGAAGAAAGCATGCCCCATCTTGATTTCTTATTAGAAAATAATTGGGGACACGTGAAAATTTGATCATCAATAAAGGTGAAAAATTGGTGAAATAATTGGTAAAAAAAAATTCACCTGTGTTGTTTAAAACGCACATGTTGATTACAATTAAAATAACGCTTTTCGATAAGACATACTTTGATTGCTAATACAGATCCCACTCCGTGGAAATTAAAAGTCCTGTATATAAAAACAAAAATCTTGAACTTAAGAAACAGTCTCAGTTTTGTTGGAGGATATCAGTTTCCTTTTTGAGTCAGGATATTGTGTTTCGGTTGGGGAGTCTTACTTCCTTCGCTTGTTAGCGTAGGAAGACATCAGAAGACAATAAAAATGTTCAACGCATCGCCTTTTGTTTTCTAGAGAAGGCACTGTTATACGAATCTGCTCTTCTTTCATTAATATATTAAACTTGATCGTATCCAATACACTGCAACAGGATACAAAAGAAAAACCTCTTCATTTTATAGTCAACTTCAGCGAAGGCGATGCTGAAGAAAGCTGTCTACACTATTTCTCTCGTATAAGGTGACAAAATAATCATCTAAGCAGATGGTGTCCAAACTAACAGATGCATTTCTGCTCATCTCTGAACGGACGGGAAAGGTATTCAGCTTATCAGCGTGAAACCAATACTGCAGGTCAGCGGCTACCAGGAACGTCAATATCGATTGCACGAAGGAATACGAATATCTCCACTTCTATTATCATCCAACAAAGACGCGTCAAGATTTTGAATCTGTGAGGATACGAAAAGAACTTCGTGAAGGGGTCGTGCTGAAATTTCACAAATAATAAACACTCAGAATTCTGACACAAGAGTAGATATGAATCCGCTGTATAAACCAGTAGTTCATAATAAAAAGAAAACAAAAAAAAAAAAACTGGTCATTCCTTTTTGAAGATATTAAACGATAGATATCATTTGTAAATGCATTACAATTAATTATGCTATCTTGAAGATAAAAAAGGAAAGTATTTGTTTCTTTTAACATTTTAAATCTTTAAATTAAATTTTAAATATTTTTAAAAATTTTCGAAATCCTTCTGCTCCGTAATAATTTAGGCGCGCTCTCAAACCTTACATAAAGTTGATATTACGTTTATATTTTAATTGTTTTGGCAAGGAAGGATGTGTTAGAAGAAAGATTAAGTTTGGTTTAAGGGGAATCAATCAGTGGAGCCATTGTTATTTCGAGAAACTGAACAAAATGTGTTTATTTCTGGTTGTTGAGGGGTGGTAGAGATTAGGTAATGAAAAATAGGCGCTTTGAGAGGATACCGCGCTGTAAACATAGAATTATAACCATTGGGCCAATTGGTACCATGTGAGACCATTCAAGCAAGGAAACAGGAAACATATTGGAAAAATAGTGAAAGAAAACGAGATGAAAGAGACTGCGCAATTCCGATCATAACGTAAAGACGCGAAAACCCTACTATGAGAGAGTGGACTCACTATGAGAGAGTGGATATCTGGTGGCAGAGAGACCTTCAGTGGGGCACCTTTGTTCTAGAGTTGTGGGAGGACTGGTGACGCGTTGAAATGGCAGATGAAAGGTGCTGCTGACGAGATCTCCCAGCAGGTGGCAGAGATAAAAAAACAGCAGGTATTTCCATGGAAAAAGGGTTCCAGAGAGAGAGAGAGAGAGAGAGAGAGAGAGAGAGAGAGAGAGAGAGAGAGAGAGAGAGAGAGAGAGATGTGAGAATTGAGAAAATAGAGCCAGGAAATGAAAGGAAAGAAAAAAAATAAATTGTAAGAATGTTCTATCGGCCGAGTTGTTGCAGAGAGAGAGCAGTTATGGAAAGGAACAGAAATTTTCTAGAGAAAAACAGAAAAGAAAGAAGTGATGTCAGAACCGTGGTTTCAAGATAGGCAGTAGTGCAGTATTGGGTGATGGAGAGAAGAAAAAGAATAAAGCTTTAATGAAAAATTGAAAATTCGCATGAGCCGAGAGTGCGCGCTGTATGCAGAAGTAAAGTCCATCACGAAAACTTGTTGTAAGATGGACGAGATGAATGTATTAGAATAAGAATATTTCAAGCATGAGTATGATACGTGCAAGTGGTATGGAAGCTCAGCTTGGGCAAAAAAGTGCCGGGAAATCTTCTGCAGAGTGACGACGTTTCGGAGCAACTGTCATGAGACCAGCAAAAGCCAAGCAGACCAGAAAAATGGAGGCAGCCTTATATGCGTAGGCCGATTACGCCGTATCCAATACGCTCCAGGATCTAGAGACTGTCCTTGGAATTGTGTACGTTCTCGGAGAGTTCCAGATAAGAAATAAGAAAGAAAATTCTCTGCAATGACCGTGAGAAGAAGTAGAGGAACAGAAAGAGGGTTTCGGTGGAATTAGCTATACTTTTGACTGGACAAAGGTAAGTCTAAGTGAGATGTTAATTAAGTTACCATTCCTAATGATTCATACAAATCCATAGAGTAGGGCTGTACCATTAGAGGTAAGGAATAAAGGAGTGATTAATTGATTTAGGTGACGTAAAGTTATGGTTAATTTTACTTGAGAGTGAATGTGGGAGATAGAACTGTTAGAAAGAGAGCAAAAAGAGTTCCTGTGAGGTACAGAGATGGTTCTGAAAACAAGAATAAGAAAATTATTGCTATGGGGAAAAAGAATTCATTTTTTTGATCGCCTCCTATTTGATTATCTTAAGAAAAGAAAGAATACAACTCTGAGACCAATATATTCATTTAAATACTGTGACGAGCTGCGAATCACAATTGAAATGACGATACTGCTGAGCATCAACCTCGCACGTGAAATTCCATTGTGTGAACTGCATTCAATCTTATAGCATGTTAGTAAAATGGCATCTAAGACGCATTTTAGGCTAAAGCCTCAAGCTGCGAGCAAATTTAGACTATGTATATATATTAAGTGCAACAGCATCATTAACATCATCAATAGCATCGTTTTAAGTTATATCTCATATTGTGAATACCTTCATAACGAGTTGCCATGATATTGCACTACTTCGAATAAGTAATGCTTCACCTAAGGAGAAGACTAATGTTACTTATTCTCAGATGGATACCACCACCCAGACGGCACCGTTTTGAAATATGGTATGGGATAAAGTTCTCGGTTATTCTCATACTATCCCTATTAGACTTAGAAAAGAGATAAAGACGTAGGAAGGTGATAGCAGGAGAGGTAGAGGAAAGAAATGCCGTAGAAGGAAGAAAGGGACAGTTGCCCCTTCAACTCACACTCAAAGCTCATATATTCCTCGAATAGGCAACTCTTTCCCAATAGAGAAGATTGTTGTTACCTATTCGAGGAAACTCAGTGGCCATCAGGCCCCCCAGACGGCACCGTTTCAGATCTATTTTGTATATGTGTGGGATAATAACTCGACTATCCAGTTGTCCATAGTAGACTCAGAAAAGCAAAAAGGTAGAGGGAAAGTAATAGTAGGAGTGGAAGAGGAAAAGAAACGGTGTAGAAGAATGAAAGGGACAGTAACTCCTTCAACTCACACCACTCAAAAACTCAAACTCCTTGAATAGGCAACGCTTCCCCAGTGGGGAAGACTGTTGTTGCCTATTCTTGGAAACTCCGGACATCATCTAGCTCCCCCTGGTGCCGTTTTGAATATGGTATGGGATAATAGTTCTCGGTTATCCTCATACTATCCCTATTAGACTTAGAAAACAGATAAAGATGTAGGAAGGTGATAGTAGGAGAGGTAGAGGAAGGAAATGGCGTAGAAGGAAGAAAGGGACAGTTGCTCCTTCAACTCACACTCAAAGCTCATATATTCCTCGAATAGGCAACGCTTCCCCAGTGGATAAGACTGTTGTTACCTATTCGAGGAAACTCCGGACATCATCAGGCTCCCCCTGGTGCCGGTTTGAAATATGGTATGGGATAATAGTTCTCGGTTACCCTCATACTGTTCCTATTGGACTAAGAAAAGTAATAAAGATGTAGGAAGGTGACAGTATGAGGGGTAGAGGAAGGAAATGTCGTAGAAGGAAGAAAGGGACAGTTGCTCCTTCAACTCTCACACAAAATCTCATATATTCCTCGAATAGGCAACGCTTCCCCAGTAGAGAAAACTGTTGTTACCTATTCGAGGAAACTCAGTGGCCATCAGGCCCCCCAGATGGCACCGTTTCAGGGCTATTTTGTATATGTGTGGGATAATAACTCGACTATCCACTTGTCCCTATTAGACCTAGAAAAGCAAAAAGGTAGAGGGAAAGTAATAGTAGGAGTGGAAGAGGAAAAGAAACGGTGTAGAAGAATGAAAGGGACAATAACTCCTTCAACTCACACCACTCAAAAACTCAAACTCCTCGAATAGGCAACGCTTCCCCAGTGGAGAAGGCTGTTGTTGCCTATTCTTGGAAACTCCGGACATCATCAGGCTCCCCCTGGTGCCGTTTCCGGGCTATTTGGCCCTTCTTCGGTGGGTGGGTGATGCAATGATGGCAAAACAGTTATGAAGTATAACTCCACAATATGAGAGATGCCTGATGGTGTACGATGTATTTAGACTAAGACGCATTTAGGGCTAAAGCCTCAAAACTGTTTTGCCATCATTGCATCACTTGGGTACCTACCCACCGAAGAAGGGCCAAAAAGCCCTGAAACGGTGCCGTATGGGTGGGTGGTGGTACCTATCTGAGAATAAGTAACATTAATCTCTCCTTAGGTTACTTATTCGAAGTAGTGCAATATCATGGCAACTCGTTATGAAGGTATTCACAATATGAGACATAACTTAAACGATGCCGCCTTATAAATATTCTGTTTATTCCGAAATGGCTGTGTATTAATGATGCTATTGCATTTAATATATACCTAGTCTAAAATGGCATCTGTAAATCATTATCGCAATTCGACATGGCTGATTCTAACGAACAACGTATGCCTTAAGTATTTGTTTAAATTCAGAAGTGGGCTTCGAAAACACGAAATACTGCGAACAGTATTCTGTGATAAAGCGTTAATCCATGTTGCAGCAGCATTACCATGGTTTTTCAAGTTCAATAACGGCGAAAAACAAAGGAATTAATAAAAGACAAGTGATCACATGTAAAGGTAATGACGTGAAGTTTTTATTTACTGGACTAGTCCAACCAATATTAGTCTACTAAGGCGAAATTGTGAATCATGCATTGTGTCGCGAGGTTCTAGGGCGAATGGATGATTACATTAGAAATAAACGATCAAAACAACGAGAAAATGGAATCTTGTTCCATCATGATCTCAAACATCCCCTAGTGACTCGTCCATATTTGAATGTTGGTGAAAGACAACATTCCTTTGTTTCCGCATCCCTTCCCCCTTGATTTCTGTTTGTGATTTGTCTTTTTTTTTAAACTGAAAGCTCAAACTGAAGGAAGATTTGACATTAAGAAGTCCATTTTCAAAAACACAGAGAATACCGACTGATTCCGAAAGCAGATTTCTAACCCATGCTTCAACTAGTATCCCCACACTGGAACGACGATAGTCTGTCGCAAAGAAGATATATTGCAATAGTGTGTAAGCAGGCTTAATTCTTCCATTTGTGTTATTCAAGAATTTTTAAATAGATTTTCGTGTGTTTTTCTCAAAGTTCACTATCAGGACTGTTCTTCGAGGCACCAAAGCTAATGCATAACTCTCCGATATTCGTTCAATATGAAAGACGTAGATCTTACAAATATAATAGAAATATCTGTTTTACTAAAATAAATTCAGAAAGGGAGTATTAAGTTTAAAAATAATAAGTATTAAGATTGGATGTTTAGTTGTAATGTAAATAGGGTTAAAGTTTGAAAAAACACTGGATTTGGGGATGGGAAATTTATAGATGTATATGTTAAATAGCGGCTAAATGGAAACAAGTAATTTCGAGTAATATAGAGAGCAAATAGAGACAGCGGTCAGCACTAGAGAAGGGGTGCCATTTGAGAACAGGCATGGAAGGGTTGCTGAGGACAAGAACAATAGGACTGTAAAATGGGATTACGAAGCATCTCTTTTGATCTAAGCCACCGTTAGGAAGTAAACAGGAAATTGGTGGGCGTCGCGTCAAAAGAAAACGGCATCAGCGTGGCTGACATTTTGGCAAGTTGGCCATATTTAGCAGAGAATATGTGGACACGAAACGGAGTGTTTTGGAAGTGACCGGCAAACATGAAAAGGTCATACTGCCATGTGAAAAAAATAAATAAATAAATTTGCAGAGAAGGGTTGGGTTGTGCGCTAGGGAGACGGCTGTGGCGAGTTGTTTTAGCAAATAGGAAGGAATGAAAAATTGAACAGTATGGGGATTGGTTGGAGTCCTTGGGGGAGGCGTTTCAAACTTGAGGGAAAAAGAAGAGTTGGGGGGAGTAATTGAGCAAGTGTCCACTCTGTATCTGACTTCTCTGTGGTGTAAAGGGGAGAAAGTCGTGAGTTGAAGTAGATTTTTTTTTGGTGGTCAGAGTTCACATCTCGTGGTAGCAAGATGAAGAAAAAAACGTGCAAGAAGAGAAAGAAATGCATCTAAGGGCAGTGAAGACGGTGGTTAAGTTTAAAGATATGTGAGCCAAAAGGAAATGGAAGAAAGCCTTGTCCGGCATCGGAAGGCAGTGTGCCCAAGAAATGGAAGAAAACCTGTCCGCACTAAGGAGAGCAGAGTGCCCAAAAAATGTAAGAAAGCCTGTCTGCCACAAAGGAAGCCTAAATGCAAGGAAATTGGAAGTAGCAGCCATTCCGGAACGCAAGTCCGTTCCTGTTTTTTTTTTTTTTTTTTCGAAATCCTGAATTCAAGGACTCATAACCTAGCTCTGTAAGGAATTGAGTGAGTCCTTTATAAAAAAAAAAAAAAAAGGAACCTTCTTGTTGTATTAGGCAAGTTAGTTACTAAGGTTGAGATAATTTGTTTTGAATGTAAATGATTATGAAATAACGTAAGGGTGGTAAAGGGAATGATTAAGATAACTAGAGAGTAATTAAGATAGAATGGCTGATCTATAGTGAATATTATTGAGGTAAGGGATACCACCTTTTATACATTTCATGTGTTAAAGGCTAGAAACAAATACAAAAGAGTAATAAGAGTTGAAATGAATTTTACTGATGTAAGTGATAAAAAATTGGTAATGGAAGTGAATGATAGAGTAAAAATTCATGATAAGTAAGATACAAACTGTTAATAATTTGTAAATTGAGAATAGTTGATGAGAGAGAGGTAGTTTGTTTGTTGTTGTTAAGGAGCATTAGCAACTAAGGTCATATTGCTCCGGGATATGCGGTGGTCATTCCCTGACCTTTCCGCATCCTCCGTATTTGGTGGGCACGGGCTCGAACCCCGGTCTAATCAAGAAGCGTATGCTATGCATTGCTGCTCCTTCCCACCTGGCTACGGAGGCGCCAGAGAGGTAGAGTATTGTACTGTAGTATGGTTCAAATGTATGGAAATTGTTATGCTTGTATGTAATTATTTTATTTTTTTTAAAGTAAATGCTGTATATAATGTTCATTAAAGGTTGTAATTTTTTATTGAAACAATGTGTCTTTAATGTTCTGCTAACACCCGCTTTACACACCCTAATATCTAGAATTTTCTGTGAATTGCATCAGATTTGCAGTTGTGGGGTGGTATTGTGACTTTAGTAAGGTTCAAATTAAATCAAACAAAACAACAAAAACAAGCCAAATAATAATTCTATCCCCCCCCCACGCAAATGCTATATCCTTTTAAATACTCTAAGGAGCTTGAAAATAATCTGCTTTTTGGACTATATGACTAAACTTAAATTAGGATTCATGCATAAAATTATACCGAGAAAATAAAATAAGCCTTGTGGATTAAATTTTCTAAATAAAAATCTATACATTATAAATATGCATTCAGTGTATTTTGCACGTTAATTTCTTGAGCATATGTAACTAAGCGACTCAAGTTTTCTCGAATCTCAGTTAAAATTATTCCTTAATAATATAGGTTGGTTCGCTGATAACTGAACTTCGTGATGTATGTTTCTCTTTAGTTGCTCCTAATCAGGAATGCCAGGTACTATGAGTAAAACTGCAAAGGGTTAACCAAAATCCTTCCCCCCCTCCCTTTGAAATTTAAGGTAACCGAACCTTCTTTTACTAACAAATTGGTACTTCGTAGTATGCAACAGTTTTTTTTGGTAAAAGACGATTCGGTTTCCAAAAATTTGAAAGAGGACATTGTTTTTTAAAACTAGGAAACCAACTAATACGTACGCTTTATTTATATATTTAAATAATAATAAAAAACACAAGGATAATCCCAACAGATGCGCTTCATACCTAGATTAGTGGAACGGTTTGTCCATATTTCGTTAAAAAGTGCTTCGTAAAAACAACACGCGTCTCAAAACACCAATTGCACTTTGCGAACCTCTGATTTAAACGTTTCAGTCTTGCATTTCAATTGACAGTAGCTCTCACTCCTGATATCTGGAGTAACCAATGAGAAAGATCCATAACGGAGTTTGATTATCATCGAAAGTCGCAGAACAATTTTCAGTGATATTAGTAAAGACACTGCTTCGGAAAAAGAACTTTGGATTGCACATGCTATTTGTATTCTTTTTACTAAATCAAAACACGCATGTAGTAACTTTAATTTATTTTTGCTTCCAATTGTAATTATGATCTATCTTTTTCTTCACAGCTTCGGAATCCATGGATCACGGATCCGCCTTTTAGGTACGGAACTATCCCACATGGTAACACGGAGGCAGTTCTGAAGAGGAACAAACCCGAACTCTACAGATACATGAGAAAATATAATAAGTCATCGGTACAAGAAGGAATAAGATCTGTAAAAGGAGAGTAAGTACGTTAACTGAATAACCATTCCTCTTTGTATGTTTTAATATATTCCTTGTATATCTATATTTACTATTCAGTAGCGCTCTTTATTGTATCAACATACGAGTACCCGTGGACGTGTCACAACTACGCAGATTAATAATAGACGTAAATTGATAAAATTCTTAATCAAGGATTTTATCAAAAATAATATTAACGTTTCGGTCCATTCTCTTGTTTATCTATTAACTGGCTCACCAGGAAAAACATTTTGACAAATAATATGTTTGAAACGAATTCGAAATGAATGTGAATGTTCTCACATTCATTTCGAATTTTCCAGTGTTCTCTGTTACGTGTTTTTTTTTTTTTTTTTTTGACTCTCCACTCATGCCTCTAATCGTAATTCAAAGATACAGATAACCACAGGAGTTTGAGTCTAGCTTGATCTTGTTTTAAAGTAAGAAGTGGCTACATCTGATGTAGGTTATAATTTTTAGTCTTGTTCAGTAACCTGAACAGACTTCAGTTTTGCAGATGACTCTTGCAACTATTTCAGCAACATGCGTCGATTTGTGTGATATGCCGAGCAACATTTCTCTTTAATTGCCTTATGACTCGTATAATATTCACATGTTTCTTGCAGAGTATGTTTTCACTTTGTAGGGCCCTTGCAGGTTGCACAGTTGGTAGGATCGCTGGTCTCCTGGTTGAAAACAGCCGAGCTCGAGTCACGTCGAAGACGTGATGAATATTATGGCCTTTTTCACAACGTTGCTAGTTACTCGGTCTCAGGAGAAGGTAGCATGGTTTTCTCCCAGAAACTAGGGTTTTTCGTACAACAAACAAAAAATTCGACCTCAGAACACACGCACTTTACAGACATTATAAATCGAGCAATATGGCCTTAGTCGCTGATGCTCCTAAAACCCTACAATAACAAACATTCTGTAGACAAAATGAATGTGAAAAGACCTAACTGACATAAGTTCTGTGTTAGCACAGTGTTTGTGTGCTTGTTTTTTTACCCATCCACTGGCCGAATTTTCTGGTCTCTAGTGAGTATGTATTTTCCCCCTTGGAAACTCTGTGTTTCATCCCGAAAAACAGACAAATGACTATAGAATCACACAGTTTGCAGAAAACATAAGTGACCTTAGTTGCCTTATTGCAAATTCCGAACAATTACCAACTTGAAATGATAACTTGTGCCATATTAAAAAGACTGCTTTGTTTTCTAGAGGCTACCAGGCTCTTAAGCATGGTAGTTAATAATGAACAATGAAATATAGATTTGCAAAAACGATATTCTCCCTCCACGTCCCAAAGAAGTGATATAACCTAAGAATAAAGAAATGCAGGACAGGTTTCAGAAATACTTTTAGAATAACTCCGTATAATGCATACACTAGTTAAATATTTGAATGATGTAATAATTTTATCCCAACATATTGGTGTGCAGTTTGTCTGAAGTCATTTAGCTTTAGTTCTACCGTCCTAACCTTTTGGTAGTTAATTTACATAGCCCAGTTAAAAACCTCTGCTGTAAATCCTCTATAAAATGTTATTGCTAAGCCAGCGTGCATAAAAGTTGCAGTTTTACTCCGTGAATCTTGAGAAGGTTTGGTATTTTAAAATTATGGAACGCACTTGCATGTATAAATCACACTCTTGCATTGTAATGCTGGGCAAAGTGGGACTAATCATTCCTGTTCAGTCTCACATTCTTTACCGGTTCTCCCAATAATGATTTAACAAAATGGCTGCTACTACTGCCCTAGCTGCTTGTGTTTATAATCTCTGATTTTTCACACTGGCCCTCGTGGGTAGCACAGTTGGTAGAATCGCCGTCCCCCCATATACACAATAGAAAAGATATCCGAATTAGTCTCGTCGATGATGAAGAAGGCAAGGGTAGCATAGTTTTCCTCCCGGAAACCTTTCGTCCAGGAATCATTTAAAGACCAGCCTCAAAGGTTGTAGGGCTTGACTTCTGAATTCTCTGGCCACGCATCATTAAAAGAACCGGAAAAAAAGTTTTGGAATGGTCTAGAATAGATAGTTCGGGTTTACCGTGCATTCCCAGCATGATTTACGAGTATTTTTGATAACGAGTTTTGGTGAATGTTTGACGTTTTAAAATAATTGTTTTCATGACAATTATAATTTGTATGTCAGTTTAGGTTCCTCCTTAATGTTGTCCGTTAAAATTAAATATACCTTGTCTCCGACACTTAAATAAAGGAATGATTCAGTTCGTGCATAAGATCAACGACGTCTTCGCAGACAAATGTTGTTTTCCATTGCAAAATACCTTGACAACTCTCCATTTCGCTTACGGTATATTGTAATGTTTGTACCTTTGGCGAGTAAGTTCCACTGTTGCAGTCTTCATCCGAGTAATTCAGCCTTCTCTTTGGGTAAGCCCAAGTCTCTGATCAAGTCGCTTAATTGTTCTTGTTTAATGTAGTGAGGGGCCTTTTCTTTTTCTGGCTGTAGTCCAAATCATGTGAAGTACATGGTTCTGCGACATCTGGTAAAACGATTTCTTCTGTACCTTCATAACTACTTTCAATACCCCAAGATTTACCATGTGGCACTGCCTAATTGTTGATGGGATATTTGGTGCAGTGCTCTTTTTGGAAATACCTCTTATTTTTGTCATGCAGAAATAGCAGTCGTCGAAATGATTCTTGGGCTCGCGCCACACCATAGGGACTGCAAAAGGTAATGCTCTCAGCTTGCCATATAACCACAGCCTTAAGTTCGTTGTACAAGCAATACAAGAGATATGTGGAGAGCCCAATTTTTTTCTTGGTCACCGATCTTGCAGCCGAAGTACAATGAATATGCAACTTTTGTGACATTGTATATTTTCTTCCTCTGAGTTTTTGGAGTTAAGTGTCCACAAACATAGCAGAAGTTGCCTGGATGATTGATGCAAGTTCTGTGCTTTGTCTTCTCCATTTTAACAATGCATTCACCTAAAAACAGTAAAAGCAATTGGTAAATTTGAACAGAAGGAGAATTCTTGTAACGTAGTTTATCATATATTGAACAGTTGAATGGTGTAATAAAATTAATACTTGTCTGGAAAAGTGCATCAAAATCAAAATATACTATATTACAAGAACAGTACTGATGTACTTGCTTAACTAACAAATAAATAAAAAATAACAAAGCCAACCAAAAGTTAATAAGTTTAAAAATTGTATTTAAAACAGTAATGATATCTTTATACAGAATCCAGTTATCTATCTATATCTTAAACCTGAGACGTGACAGGAAATTTTTGTGATTGATTTTAAGTTCTATACATAAAACTTGACCAGAAACAACCATTGATTTGTCGGAGGTAAAAACTGTTTTGTAGTGTAATTTGCACAATTTAATCATATACCCATTGTGATACACGCTCTAATGCTAAAAAGAGTGAGGATACATCATGCATACTAATTGACCTCTTTATTACATACGCTCACCTAATAGCGAGTAGGTTTCCCACATTAGCACTCACAACAGCCTCAATTTGGGGTGACATGGCTCAGCGAGGTGTCAAAAGCGTGCCACAGGGATGCTAAACCACGTTGACTTAACTGCTTCCCACAGCTGTAGGAAGTTGGATGGTTGCAGAGGACTACTCCGAAGAGTTCGTTTCCCCCCTCATTCCGCAAGTACTCATTTGGATTGGATCTGGTGACGCCACCACAGTAAGTCGAGTTCTGGCCCAGTCACATCACATGGCCCACTGTTCAGTTGGAAGAACCTATTCACAGACGAATATACTGCAATATTAAAGGATTGTGTCTCGTCGGGAACCATTTATAGATATGGGGCATCCAAAATATGCTCTACTGGTAACGAGATAATAAATGTACACCACAAAAACCCTCTCTACATCACTACACTCCCTCCTGTTGGTATAATCACCGTCCTTGCGCACAACGGGTGGAAAGGACCTGACTTCGAATCTTTCAATGACACGAGGAATTTTTATGGATCTTTTTTCACAAAATGGCCGAGTTAGTCGATCTCAGACGAGGGTAGCATGTTTTTTCTCCTAGAAGAACGGGTTTTTCCGTCCAGAAAATCGACCACAGAAGACACGCAATTTACAGACATTATATACGGCACAATATGGTCTAAGTTGCTAATGCGTCTAACACCAAACAACATCACTACACAGCCATCCTCATCCTGTATTGTTAATACCTGGCAAGATGGATTTACGATCGTGCTGTATTCCCAGTAGTCTGGTCTTCCCATTGCGTGAAAGCGCCGGAACCGGATTTCTTCAGACAGCTATTTTTTTTCTTCTACTCCGCTACTGTTGACCTTTCCAACCTCCCTCCCTTCCCTCCTTCCGAATGTAGTGGAACCCGTTTCAGTCGTCAGCGGCGATAGCACATCCGTGACAAGACGGCGAATAAGCATTCTGTAAACCTTGTTTTGATTACCACTGTTGTACTAGTTTGTTATTTGATATCACACCACCTACTTTATATCGCATGTTAAGCACGCTTGATACTGTTACTGAAGGAGCAATATTTCAAAAGAACGATAGGCAGGGCTTCAAAAAAAGTGCTCGTCCGTGACAAGAGACAATCTTTTGTTGAATAAAAATCAGAAAAGGAGTTTTAGTTTAATCGTCAGTTTTGCTTATGTAATATCGCTTTTAATTGCATTTGTTTATGACGTAAATAACTTTCTGTATTTTTACTTTACTTATGGAGCCTATTGGGAAATTTTGGCCATCACAAACGCCAGTTTTATCGATTATCTTACTGATTTAATTCTAATGGAACAGGATCAATAAGAGCGATATGATACGCCCGCATCATTTTATAGTTAGCATTTGTAAATAACAGCACAGAAGAAATTATTTTTTTCTTTCATAAAAATGATTCAAGACATACAATTATACCTGTTAGAACTGGAAAAATGGTGGTGTAATGAAAGATAGCTCTAGGTTATGTTTATGTAACGATTCATCAGCTTCAACGATAGTTAAAAGGTAATGCACCGAACAGTGGAAAAAGGAAATTTCTTTTAAAGTGGAAAGAGGAATTTCCATGTCTTCAGCATGACAGTGGTATGGCAAGATAATTTGTTTGTCTACAACTCAAAGCTTTGTGTGACAGTTAATCACGTGTAGTTGTTGGCTTTCAGGAACCATTCAGACATTAAAATTATGTTGCACTATTTGTCAGGCCCATATATTAGATGCATGGAAGTACTAAATACTCAAGAACATCCAGCCCTCGTGGGTAGCACACTTGGTAGAATCACCGTCCTCTCTACACCGGATGGAAAAGATTTTAGAGTGCAGTCGATGACATCAGGAGTTTTTATGGTCCTATTCACAAAATGGCTGAGTTATTCGGCCTCAGGCGATTTTTTCCTCCTGGTAACTCCGGTTTTTTGTTTAGCAAAGAGAAAATCGACCACTAAAATGCTCCTAAAACCCTACCACAACAACAAGAGCATCCAGAAAACAGTGCAACTGCAAAGTATGTCAAAAAGATGGATGAGAAAATATTGGCTCATTGGAAAATATTTTTAACATACCGCAATACTTTTCCAAAAACAACGAGCTATTCATTGATATTAAAATTCTTGTCGAATTAGCAAACTCAATGTTGAAGATTTGGATGAATAAACAAATCAAAAATTAGTGTAAAGAATTCATACACCACATAGCGTATTATGTAAAGAAAAGTATTGCTACCGATATCAGAGCATCAGAATTTGTTTCTATTTTGTTAGATGGCTCAACTGATAAGTCAGAAACAGAAGAATGTATAATTTGTGTAAGATGCATGAATGATGGATAGTGGCCTCCATAGCCAAGTGGTCAGGAGCTGGAGTAGACCGGGATTCAAGCTCCTGACTATTAAATACGGTCGATCTGCTAACCTACACTGGGCCGACATGGCAGATTATGGTCCATTTCCCTCAACATGACTTGTTGGGGAAGCCTCCATCCTGCAGTGGATTAACAATGGCAGATTTATTAATTTTACATAAATGATGGCAGTATCAAAGAGTCATTCTTCGCCATTGCTCCCTTGGAAAATAGTACTTCTTCAGGCTACCTCTACAACATTGACAAAGATCTGAAGAAGGTACACTTGGATTGGAAAAAAAGAAAAATGTCTTGCAGGACAGATGGAATCCCTTCCATGTTTGGAAGTTTTATTAGTTTAGTTAGGAAAATCACAGATTGTTAGAACATGTCACGGTTTAATCATTTTGTAGCACATAACTTGCAATTAATTGTTTTTAAATCACTTAAAGTAGTACCATACGCTGAGAAACCGATCACTGCCTTATTGCAATTTCTATAACAGAGCCAGTACAGTAAAAAGCAAAAGCAGTTAGCAGAAACTGCAATAAAAACTTTTCAAGTTAGACAAATCACACAGTGTACGTTAGTAGTCAGAAAAGTAGGAACGATTAAAGCTGTCATTCATGACTGGAAATCTCTGGTCACACATTTTAAAAGGAGCGAAAAAAAAAAAAAACTAAAAGGTATATTGAAAACATTGAAAAATTACAGATTCCTTAAAAGCCTCCACTTTCTGTATTACTTTTTTTACCGCTGGACAAGCTCTTTTTGGTTTTCAAAACTCTGAGTTACTAATAAACCAAGTGCAGTTTCAGGTTAGCAAGACGTTGGCCAGTCTTAAAGAACTCAAATCCAACCTAGGGACTATGGAAGATCAATTTGTAAATTCAACATCTGTGAATGGGTTGTATAGTGATGTGCAGCTGACTGAAATTGTAAAAGGACATGATAAATTTAAAATATACAGAAACGAAATAATAGAGAAAGGAACAGAGGCCATAAAAAACGATTTAGGAACACAGTTACAGATGACATAGCTGTCAATATATTATCTGTATTATTTTATTCACTCTCTTGACCGAAAACTTCTTTAGAAAGTTTTGGGAATCATGAAATAATAACTCTTGTAACTCACTATAAGCCCCTTCTGCAAGTCAACAACAGAGAAGAGATGGATATAATTGAGAAAGTCTTAGATGAGTGGTACGAGTTCAACGTTTGTTCTAAAAGTTTGTCTTTGAAGGTTTTACTGGCAAAAGCAGCGTGATCATTTTCCTGTTCTCTTCAAACTGCTGAAGATTCCTTTGTTATCCATGTATATACAGCTCCAAGTGAACGGGGATTCAGCCAGATGAACCTCATAAAAAAATAAAATTCAGGTGATCTCAAAAAGTGAAAATTTGAAGAATTTAATGATGATCAACCGAAATGGACCACACCTGTCTTAGTTTAAACCCGAGAAGACCACAGAAATACCACAGTGGTATTCCAATGCAAAAATTATTAAAAATGTTCATGGACATAAACGTCATGCCTCTGAAAGCGGTGTGATCATATCTAAGAGGAAAAGAAAATACATTTAAGTGTACATGGATATATTTGTGTATTTTTCCTTTCTTTATAAAGCGATTACTGTTCACACCACTATATTTTGTGTTATTATGGATTAAATTTCTTGAATATAGATGTTCATTCTCGTGGTTTTATGTACTGAAAATAAAACAATATCTATTTTTAAAATGCTTCAGCTTATTAATTTCAAGTCATTAAGGAACATACAATCAATAATATCTCGGTGGACACAGCTGATATCATTCAAGCGCTTCGGAAAACTTACAAAAGATTTTTCAGCTGGCCCAAATCAGATTCCGCTTAACTCGTAACTTGTGGAAGAAATGCTTTCCACAACTTAAATATATAATATTGCATACATTCAATCTGTTCGTTAAGATTGGTATTTACCCCATTCACTTTAAAACAGTCAATGTTATTCCTATCCCAAAGAGCAGCGCAATCAAGACACTAGAAAATTACCGTCCCATCTGCCTTCTCAACTCGCTGGCAAAAATTCTGGGTTCTTATCATTCACAACCGATTAATGGAATATGTTCAGCACTTCACCTTCTGCGACAGCCAACATGGCTTTACCAGGGTTCGCTCAACTACCACTAATCTTCTCACTATCTGGCAGTAGGTTACAATCACCGTCGATCGCGGGGGACAGGTTGATGTGATCTACACAGACCTTATTAAGACTTTTGACAGTATCCCGCACAATCTACTTGCTAAAACACTGCCACTATGGAATACTTGACCCTCTACTATCCTGGCTGATGAGCTACGGTATATTTCATATCGAAAACGTAGGGATCGAAGAGAAAATCTCAAGGGAATTTTTTCCATCGAGAGGAGTACCACAGGAATCATATCTTGGGCCTAGTTTATTCACCATCTTTGTCAATGATCCCGTGAAACTACATATATTCACGTATCAACAGTCACGATGATGCAGTTAACCCTTCAGGCAGCTCTCAACTCTTTCACTGATTGGGTTGCTTTGAATAGTGTGGAGGTTAATCCTAGGAAATCATTCAATGTCCTTTGCAGCTTCGAGGAAAATTAAGCTTTTAGTTAACGAATATTACATCAAGGAGATGCCGATTTCCAGAGTTGCCGAAAATTACATTACTTTTACCGCTAGATGTGGGTTTGACAAACATGTTAGAAACATTAAACCAAGCGAAAAACCAAATTGGCTTCATTAAACGGCAGACGTACAGATTAAGATCCTCAATGCTTCTATACAAAACAACTTTACTCCCTATACTGGAGTTTGCTACTCCTATATGGAACCCACCATGCATACTTGATACAGCAAATAGAATCGCTGCAGATGAAATTTATCCACTATCTTTCCAGACGTAATCCCATGTTTTACCACAGAATCTTCTACCGGAATCTGTTCTTACTTCAAGCTTTGGAAACTCGAACTGTTGTCCATTTCAAACTGTTGTACCATATCTTCGCTGGTTCAACCCTCCTGCCAGATCTTCTATGCCACATCTTCATGCTCAGCGGTGGCTACTGGACAGAAGACTACATTCCACATCGGTAACTCTAGATTAGAGATATCCAAGAACGCCTTCTTCAAAAGAACATTGGCACTCATGAACAAGTTTGTTTTTGATATGGCTGTGAACAGGAAAGAGTTTCACAAAACTATTTGCAGTAGGTTGGCTGGCTGACGGATGAGTTCTGGTTTAAAGATGTCCTCATTAATTCGTGTTGTATGTCTGTCTGCGCGAGAGGTGTCTCCCGCAGCAACCTGCTGTCCAAAATATATTTTTTATTTCCTTGAATTGGACTGTTCCCGTTGAACTCTCATTGTACAAAGTGGTATTCTACTATTTATTTTTATGTGTTGTAAAATCTTTTTTCTGTTATCTTTTTCCTGCTCTATTATACACTTTAACTGGGCACATGACTGTTGTGTATATTATAAGTTAAAAAATAAAATCTTAACATATATCACTGATAAACAAACTAATATATAAGTAGTTAACGTACTACTTGCTTCAGTATTAGTAGTTACGCAGGGCAAAATCTAACCATAGCAATAAGAAATGAACTGACAAGATCTATCGAACAAACGACTGATATTTTAGGCAACTATCGTACTCTACCCAGGCTGACGTCTGAGTAGTGAGATAGCTGGCTGACTGGTGAGGCAGCACAATTCACAAATACATATCACAAAGGAATACCTAAAATAAAATTTATAGCTCATGCACGTACTTATGAGAAAAGTCCAAACGATATAAAATATTCATTTTCATGATTTTTAAAAATAAAGGAAAAAAAGGGGACCGAAATACAAAGAGTATATGCAGAAGACATCCTCGTTCCATTTGATTTTTATGCTGCAAAATCCTTTTGAAATGAACGATAGCGAAAGAAAAAAAAAATTTTTTTTGACTAACTTACACATATATTGAAAAATTAAAATAAGAATCGGTTTATTCTTAACTTGTGATTGTCCCTTGGACAACGAGATGGTTAGAAGTATTGTGTTTTTTTTTTTTTTTTTTTTTTCAGTAAAAAAAAAAAACTATACAGGACGTCAAACACTAAACGTTGGAGAAACCAATTGCTAATTTACAGTTATTTTACAAAACTCATTATATAAATGATTATTTTAGTAGTTTTATCTGTAAACTTAAAATAAAAGCGTAAGGAGAAAACCAGAGTCGCATTAAAAAGTTCAGGCACGAGTCATTTCCGAAGAACTCGAGGAAGCTTGTAAATTACGTAGCAGCGAATCGTCCAGTGACGATGATGAGGAGCAGTCATCATCACTTGGTGCGTCATTCGTTTGCTGCGCATTGCCCGCAGCTAATGAAGACCAAGCTAATACCCCACAAACTAGAAACGTGGGTTTTAAAATTGTGTCAGTCGAAATGTTTCCTTTAGTACTTGTAAACGTGTGTTCTCGCAGTATTTTTCTGCATCAATTCCCAATTTGTTTAAGAACACGAATGCTCTTGAGCAATGTCGGCTGGATTTTCCTTATACCCGCATCTAGTACGTTTTGGTGAAGGTTCTGTGGTCGCCAGAATATTTATATAAATTTACTTTTTTAATATAAATTTCTGTTGACTTCCACCCTCTGAAGTCATCTTGTGCGCGTTCCTTCCTCAACTCTGAGCGATAATTTATCCAAAGTTTCTGCAATCATTTTAGAATCAAAATCTTTTTGGAGTTTTATGCGTTAACCAGTTGTAGGCAATCGTTCACTTTCCCAAACCCTCCTCTCCAGAATATTGGAACGATTTTGTCATCGCTTTCCAGGGCTGCCACTTAGTATTAGCCAACTAATACAAAGTATTTTGCTGCACTAGCTAAATATAAATAAAATAATAAAAACCAAAGGAAGATTAACATAGTAGACAGAAATGTTTATCTTCAGCCGCAACGACTTTCCTATCTGGTGTGCGGCTGATCTTTGTTGACCCATTTAGTATCCCAAAAAGTACACTCGATTTGATCGAAAATATTTTTGATATTTTCAAAGTCTGAATGAATTTTGTGATATAGGAGCATACATTTAAACTCGACCTTTTGAGTAATTCGATACCTGATTTTTTATCATTGCTTAGCAATACTATATAAATCAGCGTTTCTCAATTTTTTAGTAAGATTCTTCCCCTTCAACTTCACAATTTCTCGTGAGGCATATGTAAATCGAATATATATAAATGTAAATATAAGTGTACATGGAAAAAAATGTGCTATATTCGTATATCATGTTCATTTGGTGATAGCAAGATTCTTAGCGTCTGTATATCCCCTCCCGACAACAACGCAGGGTTACCGTAAAATGCAACTTGTTGAGGGTCTAGAAGCACTAGGAGTTTCCCCCATCTTCGCGTTTGTCTCTGTATCACAGTACTGTGAGGACAAAAATCGATCACGATCTCTGAGATCATGATAGTTTTGTCCAATTCGATGCATTGGATAGTTTTGTCCAATTCGATGCAACTGATATTACAGTCCTCTGTAATATCAGTTGAATGGGTTCCATTCCTTACTGAAATTTGTCATTTTTTTTTATTTCATAAGATACAGCTCATGCCATGCAGTGTCTGGTCAAGCAGATCGTGGCCGGTGTGTTTTGTCCATTCCAGTGAATGTCAAATCCAAGGAGTATGTCTACTTCAACAGGTCCTTTACGGTTGGTTAATCCGATTTGGTTGTTGTGTGTACAGATTTCGGCCTCTAATATATAATTCCTGCGCAAATTTTGAGGAGGCTGTGTACTCCTCTTTACTCTCGAGAAAGTATTGCTCCTGATCTTTGGGGAGAAACCCGATTCTTGTGATTAACTGGCAGCAGAGATCGTCATGAAGGGGGCAGTCATGCACGATATGCTGCCAGTTCTCCAGCCCTACGCAGGATCATCGATGATTCTTAGTGTAATTTTGGATGGTTGGTTGACGAGCCTGAAGTTGTTTCTTTTCTGCTGTGCGGTTTTTGGTGGGGTCATCACTGAAATCATCCAGAAAGGTGCAGGCTGCAACCCTTGAAGAGCTCATACACACTCCTGGCAACTTCAAGATCCAGGGAAAGATTTCATGAGTGCTCACTGTGCTATAGGCGAGGATGATGGTCAGAAGCATTGCCTGGTGAATTGAGTCGAGGATCACTGCAGTGTTAACTTTTTTATTGCATGCGCCAGACGCCTACGTAACCATGGGAACGAATACGGCATTGGAGCTTGAGAGTACTCTTGTTCAGTCCCGTCTGGAGACGGGGCAACCAGCGCAGTATAATTTCTCATTTTCTTTCTCATGTAGTTAAGGAGAAGCCATTTGTTACTGCATGGTAGGATTTTCATTGGCTTCATGTCGTATAAGTTCAATGACTCATTTAGTTACTTTGTGCTACAATTGTCAGGGATTTGGTCATACAGCTAGAATATGTTATCGCACAGACCAGAGCTCCCACTCCTGGGTTTTTCCACCCAGATCTGGGTTTTTTGATTGTCATCTGGGTTGATAGGTTTTTTTCACAAAAATATCTCATTATCTGGGTTTTTTCGGTAATTTTTAATTTTAAGTAACAATTTATTTTTATTTTTTGTAAATACAATAAAATTTAATACATTTAATAACAGTTTACAATTGTCTTAATTTTATATTCTAACAATACTGATCATAATTTGTAATATCTCAAGTGCTTGTACAAAATACTACAAATGTAAAAGGATTTCAAAGTTTTCGCAGGGTTCTACACTATGAAATTACACTTACATGTTCATACATGTAAGCATACATGTTCGTGTTACTAACATGTATGCACAGCCTATTGAGCAGGCGGAAGGCGGTCTTCACTGCACAGTCTTTCGCGATCGTTCGTGGTATTATTGCATTATTTGGTGTGATTTTTACATTTATGCGTGTACTACATACAGTGATATAATAAATTTAAATTGTAGTGACTATTTCTATTTTATGTTAATGGTTAGTGATTTATTTTTTATTTTATAGAACATTTTAAATAAGATAACTGCTAATTAGCCATACCCACAAATTGCCCACAATGTCTGAAACTTGTTCCCCACAGAGAAAGATGAATAAACGGTGGTATACTCAAAATTTTAGAAATGAATGGTTAGAAGATCTGGAATTAAAGGATTGGTTGAAAGAAGACAGTAATGAAAAAGGTGCATCTTACTGTATTTGTTGTGAAATGAAATTAAAGAATGCCTACTATATAGATCGATGTTACTAGCGCATAAAAATACAGTTAAACATAAAAAAAGTGCAAATATTGCTAAGACAAGTTCAACGTTAGACACGTTCTTCACAAAACGTAAACCTACGGAGAATGAAGAAGTAGCAAAGGCAGAGTTAACAATTGCTGCACTCATTTCTGAGCATAATATTCCATTTTCGCAATGTGTTCACCTTATAGAAGCATGTAAGAAAGCATTTCATGATAGCAATATTGCAAAACAAGTTCAGATGAAGGCGACTAAAGTCTCTTATCTTATACAAGATGGCATAGCCTATCATGAAAAAATATACATTTCTAACATATGCAGAAACAACAAGTTTTCAATGATAATAGATGAAAGTACAGATTTATCTTTATCGCAAGTTCTAGCTGTTGTTGTTGTTGGTAGATATTTTGATATTCAAAAACTTGATGTTATAGATGTGTTACTTGACACTGTTTGTGTCGAAAATGGTACTTCAGAAGGGCTTTATCAAGCTGTAAAAGATCTTTTCATAGAAAAAAACATTCAAATAAGTAATCTTGTTGGCTTTGGAAGTGATAATTGTGCCACTATGATGGGTACTAAGAGTGGGTTCCAGTCATTGCTAAAAAAGGATGTACCATCAGTATTTATAATGGGATGTGTTTGCCATTCTTTTGCATTATGTGCTAGTCATTCAGTCAAGGTACTACCATCATATCTAGAAATATTTATAAAAGATATCTCTTGTTATTTTTCCCATAGTAGCAAAAGATTAAATGAGTTCAAAATGATTCAAGATGTTGTAGATACTGCTAAGCATAAAATCCACAAATTAGCACAAACACGTTGGTTATCCTGTGGCAACGTAATAAAAATTATTATTGAGCAGTAGGATGCGTTAGTTCTTTATTTTCAGTCTCAATCAAAAATTGACAAAATCGATGGTGCAGGAAATATTTACAATACTATGATCACCAAAGGAACTAAGCATATGTTGTTGTTTTTAGGATATGTACTGGAGAAAATAAACTGCCTGAATATTGAATTTCAATCTGAGCATTTCACTTACTTCATTCAATGGTTTCAATTGAGTATAAAAATATTCTTAGTTTTTTCATAAAAGAAGAAGTCATTACTTCGTGCAAGCTGGTTGAAATTGATCCAAGCAATGCAATAAATCATAAGCCTCTGAATAAAATATATTTGGGAGGCCATTGTATGGCCTTATTAAATTCAACAACACTTGGTGACAGTGAAAGCAGGTTTAAAAATGATGGTTTAAAATTTCTTGTTGAACTTTGTATGGAAATCAAAAAAAGATTTCCTCTAAATGATGATGGAATTATCGTCAGTCTCAATGTTCTTGACCCAGCAGTGATACATGATCGTGCCAATTTGCCATCCTCAATTTTCCATTTAGCAATGCAGTTCCCTCACCTTGTTTCTGAAGACAAACTAGATCTTCTAGATGATGAATGGAGATCATTTTGTTTAAATCAAGATTTAGATTTCTCTTACAAAACCATCCCTGAGTTTTGGTATCTGTTACGTAATGTAAAAGATGGCTTTAATAATTCTAAATATGAGATTTTATCTAATTTTATGACCAGTCTAACTATTTTACTTCACTCTTCGGCAAGCGTAGAAAGAATCTTCTCCCAAGTAAACCATATAAAAACAAAAGCCACAAACTCCCTTAAACCAGAAACTGTGAAAAATCGACTAATGGCAAAACAGGCGATAAATAGATCTAATCAAAATTGCTATACATGGAAACCTAAATCAGAATTGGTAAAAGAAGTAGGCGCCTCCGTAGCCAGGTGGGAAGGAGCAGCAGTGCGTAGCACACGCTTCTTGATTAGACCGGGGTTCGAGCCCGTCACCACCAAATACGGAAAGGTCAGGGAATGACCACCGCATATTCCCGGAGCAATATGGCCTTAGTTGCTAATGCTCCTAAAAACCAAACAACGAACGAACGGTAAAAGAAGTCATACAAGGAACTTGTCATAAAAGATACGAAGAACGTTTGAAAAAAATGAAAGAACTTCAAAAAATAAATGTGGAGGGAACTGAATGGGATGAAAATTCTGATTACAATTAAATAAAAGATATTTTTGCATGGTAAGTTTTATCTTATTTGTGTTGCTATACTATATGATGAAAACTAGGTTTTTTTTGGGTTTATTTAAGTTGCAATCTAAGTTTTTTTAAAATTTGTGAGTGGGAGCCCTGGCACAGACCCTGTCTGCAGTCACTGTCCAGGTATAGGACACTCCTACACATTCTGTACTCATCAGCGAGAACAACCGATCTGTTCAAATTGTAAGGCACAAAATCGAGCTGCAAATGTAAGGAGTAAGCAGTGGCCAGAATACTTGAATGCACTTAAGTTGTGGTCAAAGAAAGAGCACGGCAATTTGATAAACGTTAATGGCAGATATTGATAATCACTTAATTCTTAATCAGTACAATGCAAAATCGAATGGTAACCTACGTATACTACAGATTAATGCTGAGAGACCAAAATTAGTGGCTGATGAAGTTAGACTAGGGTGCAGCAGAGAGAATATTGATATAGCCTGCATACAGGAACCATACTTAGTGAAAGGTCGGCCTACAGGATATCCACTTTCAGCACGTGTACTCTGTGCAGATGAACCAGACTTAAGAGCTGCAATTGTAGTGTTTAATAAGGACATAGTTATTACTGTTATAAATTCGTTATGCTCTTCACAGATAGTATGCATAGGTGTAAAGTCAGATCTTGAATAAGTCTATCTATGTTACATGTATTGTCATCACTCAACCGACATTAATTTCTACATCAGGTACATGGAACTGGTTCAAATTCGCTTGGGTAGTAATTCAGTAATATTTGCGGTGGATTCTAACGCAAGATCAGTATCGTGGTTTGATAGAATTACAAAGATCGTGGTCGTCAACTAGATCAATTCTTGGCTTGTTGTGCATTGTTTATACAAAATCTACCAAGTTCAGATAGTATTTTCTTCACTGTTAATGGAGAATCACATATTTACTTGACAATCTGTGACGTAAGGGCAGCAGCTAGTATCGTGGACGATTGGCGATTAAGAGCAGACTAGGTCTGCTCTGATCATCGGTCCACTGTATTTTCTGCCAGGGACATAACAAAACTAGCTCCGTCTCGGGAACAGTTACGACGATTTGCTATCGAAAATGCAAAGTGGAACAGCTTTGATGAATATATTCATGTCCGACTTGGGCATCTGGGTATTGGGGCATTCAGTCAGATGTCTGGATAGAATGCAGTGGAGTTACTTCAGCGCTCTCTCTTTGAGGCTTCCAGCATATCTATGAAGCAAAAGAAATGTAATAGGATTCCAGTTAAATTGTGGTCTGGTGAGTTAAGCCAACTTCGGAAGCAGGTTCAAAGAAGTAAGCATAACAATGGGAAGGAGGAAGTTAATGTACTTAAAGTAGAGTATCAGAGGATACTGAGTGCATACGGTGCGTATGATATCGAAATCAAAATTAACTGCCTGGAGAACGTTGGTTAGAACAGTGGGCAATGAGAACCCATGGGGAATTGTATATAAGCTATGTACTGACAAGACTAAAATATATAATGGAGATACAGCATACTCTATTGGAAGTGTTGACCAGGAAAGTACGAGTTGGAGAGAAAGTATGTATGCGATTTTGGATCATCTGATTGGAGATACTATTCTGAACCAGACGATGAGGAACAGATGTTGATGAAAAGGCTTAATCATGCTTACTGTGGGGTATATGACGAGGATCCCCTTAGCCTGATTGAACTCTGTGATGCAGTGCAACACATAAGGAACAATAAATGCCCAGGGATGGACCTCATTGAAGGCGAGGTCATTAAACGGGCTCATCGACTGATACCAGGGATCCTTCTTGAAGCTTTTAATAGCTGCCTGCGTGACGGGGCCTTTCCATCACCATGGAAGGATGCCCTATTAAAGCTGATACTAAAGGGACCATCTAGGCCAAAGAATGATCCACGATCTTATCGACCTATTGCCCTCCTCCCTGGATTAGGAAAGGTGTTTGAAAGGATGCTGGCGAGAGGGATTACTGACTATACTGAAAAAAAAAACTTAGGCTGGTCTGGCAGACAATATGGTTTTACTCCAGGTCGTGGAACAGAAGATGCGCTTCGGGCATTGCGAAACTATATATTAGGCTCGAACAGTAAGTAAGTCCTTGGAATCTTTATTAACTTTTAGGGAGCTTTTGACTCCATTCAATGGAGCAGCATTCTTATGATGTTGAGACTTGCAGGCTGTTAAACTCAGATCTTTAGGGTGGTAAAGGACTACTTCACGCACCGTGCAGTGACTGTTAAGTCGTTGGTTGATTCTATTATAGGAGAGGTGACCAGGGGATGCCCACTAGGATTGGTTTTTGGACCACTAATGTGGAACCTAGTTTTGGAGGACTGGTTGCGTAGGGACTTCGAGCATACAGAGATGGTGGCATATGCCGATGATCTTGGGTTGCTTATTGAAGGTTATACACGGTTGCAACTAGAAACCAGGTCACAGCAGGTTTTGTTTGAACTGAATAACTGGTGTAGGTTACATAAACTGACTGTATCAGGAACCAAAACAAGGACAATGTCTTTAACAAGGTCTTTAAGGATCAATTTTCGACTAGAATACCCCCGGTTGTTAGAATGAATGGGTCGAGCCTAAAATCGGCAAGGCAATTAAAATATCTAGGCATTATGTTTGACGGATCTTTGACTTTCAACTCACATGTTACTTATCTATCAGAAAAGGTGAGGAAATTTATTGGGATGATTACTCGAATCACTAGAGTTGGCTGGGGAATAAAAGGTAAGGCGTTGAATTTCCTATATGAATTTGGATTTATCCCCATGGTAATGTATGGTGCACCAATTTGGTTTGAACGTGTAAGTGGAAAAGTATTTACTAGAAAGTTTAGTTCCATTCAAAGAGTAATGCTCCTTAGGATATGCAAGGCATGCAGAACTGTGTCGACCCCAGCTTTGCAGATTGACTGGAAAATTGCCTATTGATCTGCATTTATTGTATTGTGCATTGGCTTACTTCATCCGCAGTGGCATTCCCTGTTCTTTACTGAATATACAGGTGGACATTTTGGCAGATCCCAGGAAAGAAAGGACAAGAATCTGGGAGGCTTTGGTAAAAGTCTGGCAAGAGTGTTGGAGTGTTTGTGATAAAGGGCAGATTACACAAAAATTTTCTCCAAATTTAAGAAATGCAGCCTCGATAAAATTCAAATGGTTTGCTCCAAACTTACAAGCTATGTTCTTATTAACTGGTCATGGTTCAATTAATGCAAAGTTGCATGATTTAGGAATTAATGAAAGATCTAGTTGCCATTGTGGCAAAAGAGAATCATGGGAACATATGTACAACTGTGAGGAGTACTGCGATCTACGAATTGAATTGGTATCTCGGGTTAGTAATCTCAATCTTATGGCAGAAGGCTGCGAGACAATTCTAGTTGATAAACAGGAGAACTTCTTGGCTTTCCAACTGCAATATTTCTTAGGCGGAAGACTCTTCTGCATCTGGAAGCCTTGGATTTGTAATGTGGTATGGTGTATGCCAAATTATCTAGAATTCGGTGAAATCGTGGAGGCTTGAGTCTGCAATATCCACTGCAACTCCTTCTGCTGGAATTTCTGCTTTCGGCAGCTCCTAGCGTTGCTGGCTTTCCAACAGACTGAACAGATGCAGATCTTTCTAATGTAGTTTGGACTTTGTCTGAAATTTAATTATATGTATATTTTATTTTTTATGTAATTTGATTATTTTTCAATTTATTCATATCAATCTTTTTTGGTCATGGCAGGCTTTTTCTCTCCCTGTACTTGGGCAAACAGGAGAGGGAGTATATAAGAGTACTGCTAAATTATGTGTAACTGACAGCGGGGTTGCCGTTGGTTGGCTGGGACCGCTTTATGTGATAAATATCAAGCAATCAGGTAGTTAAGGCACGGTTTAGAGGATAAATTTGTGCCTAGGATTATTCCCAGATATTTTAATTTCTTCGAGAGATGGATGGTTGTGTCGCCTATCTTGATTTGAGGTGGGTTACCATATTGTGTAAGCATTTATATGCCTGTTGAAAACCCCGGAATATCTCGAAGGAAATAACCTGAATGTAAATAGTTATTCTACGTTCGTCCGGAATTTGAACCTTTACAAATGAATCTTATTTCAGAGGCAATATCTTCTAGCCACATCTAATTTCTATGCAGAATACATATAAATGATGGTCGCAAAGCATTTAAAGTTGGTACAGAACAGAGTGGAAAATGAAATTGGAAAAAAAAAAAAATGGTTGCAAAATCGGACTTAAAAACATTAATGTTCTGTGCCGCAGCACACAGATCAACTTTAATTTCTTGTGCATTTAATAATTTATGTATTAAAGTGGATTTGATATAGTTTTACACTTGTTTTCTTTTTTTTTAAGTGAACTGGAAAATTATTTATTACAGGGAATTAGATGCCTTCATATATGATGCAACTGTACTGGAATACTTAGTGGGACAGGATAATGAATGTCGTCTTCTGACTGTAGGTTCATGGTATGCAATGACTGGATATGGCTTCGCCTTACGAAAAAAATCAAAATATCTCAGTATGTTCAACAAAGCGATGATTCAATACAGAGAAAATGGTAAGCAATGGTTAAGTTTATTTCTTTCAGTTTATTTTGCACTGTTATCAAAACTGCTAAGTAAGATTATTCAATCCCATCAAACCACAGCGTACAGAACTATTCTTGTAAACTCCTCTGACTGTGCAGTCCCAGAGGGGGGGGGGGGAAGTATTTACTCAAAAACAAACAAACGGTTTAAGTATAAATTTTAATGCTGATTTCCATATTCTCCCTTAGCTTGTAATACAAGAAGTTTTTGGAACATCCATTAATTTATCTGTTGGAAAATTTCTCCATTACTCACAGAAGACTTTCTTCGTCGCTGATAATGATTGTTTTGGACTCAGATGGGGTTAATCTGAGACTGTCAACATTTCTCTTTTCAAACAGAGAAATCGCGCTTTGGGACAAAGAACTGAAAAGTTTAACGCCTTAAAATTGCATCAGTGTCTGAAGGACATTATCAAGCTGACACTGTCAATGCTTTTGCAACGTGCCATTAGCAAAAAAACATGCCCCCGCCGTACTGCCGCCACCATGCTTCACAGTTGGGGTGGTGGAAGTGTGGCGGTATCAAAAATGACAGATATCGAGATTTGTCGCTCCAAAAAATCCTTTCTTGTCCCGAGAGAGAGAGAGATCAATTATTTCGATTATAACATTACTGTATCCATCGCTATACTAACTTTCGTGATGCAAAATTTGTGTTTAGCTTCACAGACAAAGCTTGTCTGAAACTCCACTCCTCTCGATGCTGCCCTTCTCTAAGTACGTACCCTAACTTTTTACACCATTTTCGGACAACTCCAACTGTTCGGGTGGTGTCTTATTGTCATATTAATCTATCTTCCTAGTCTATGTTCCATGGCCAACAGACTACTTCCGTACGATAATCCAAATGGAGGTCTTCGGAGAGTTCAGAATCTCCGAAATCTGCATTAGAGCCAGCCCTATGGCATACCACCACCCGTCCCTCTTAAATTCGATGAGATCATCGTCGCATCGCGTGCTGATTTTCTGCAACTTCATTGTTTACCCTATTTGCATAAAATTCGCTTATTTTTTGGTGTTCTAACGGTGGTGTTTTTTTTCCACTGTTGATGTTTTTCATATTAACACAGTATATACAAACTTCTAGGTGAAATATAGGATTCTTTTTACTTCTGACTGTTTTTAATACCATAATTAAATGAAAAAAATTAAACACAGTTTAAAATACTGTATTTAAATTGTGTTTTATGTAATTCTTTAAAACAATACATTGTTTTAAAGAATTCTTTTCAATAAGTAAAAGAACCAAAACTTATCAACAAATAAATCAGTTCTCTCACTGCTCTTTCCAAGTTCGGTGTTAATAAATCCAATTAATTATTGCTAATATTAAATTGGATATTTCTCGGTGTTGTCTTCATTTTTAAATCATCAACTTTAGCTTGAACATCTCTTTCGTATACTAGAGATTAAGCAATTTCACGCCATAATTACTTTCGTAATTATTTTCACAAGTTTCATTGATTACTTTTGCGTTTGCATGTGTGTATGAAAGTTTTTCTTAGTAGATAAAAGAATATCACTGTGCATATAAAATCTAATGCTGATTTTGAACTGTTTGGTGCATGTAAGATAATGTGCAGCAAATGTACGTCACTTAAAATAGTTTCGAGCCTAATGATGCGTATGGTACTAAAGGGAATGAAAATTGGCCGGATAAAATTCCTTAACCTTATTTCCAGACTATGGGGGGGAAACCATAGTTTGCACTTAGTGAAACGAGAAAGAGCAATCCGTGGACGACTTTCTCGTACCACTTGAGCTATGATAAAAGCAACTTTGCCGCCTCGGTTATTGCACTATAAAAAAAATCAGCGAAACTCTCCTATTGGCGATGCCATGCTGCTCTTAACCTCAATTACTGAATGAGCTGATTTCTGTTAACCTGGAAAAGTGCTCACCTTCTGATCAGCGGTGGAGGCTTCGTATTAAAGGAAGGCAGAACTTCCCTTAAGATACTGATAGTACAATCTGGCTTGTGGTAGTCGCATACCAATGTAATTTCGAAGTTATCCAAGTAATGGAAACTAAGTTTCAGCAACTATGATACAAACTTTAGTTTGCATTAGCTTTTAAATTTTATTTCAGAATAAGTGAATAAAGAATGACTTCCAAAATTGATGTCACAAATTATTCTGCTATTGAATTGATCAGAGAACGCATACTCTTGAGTTCATTTAGCTTGATTTATCGAACGAACACTGCGTACAAATTGCAATACGCTTTGCATTTTTTGTTGGCATCTGCGATTAAGCTAAACTTGTAATAATCTGAAAACTTAATTTGGTGATAGCCTTAAGGGTCGCAGTATTGAATTTTATTTTTCCTATTGTAAAGCAGAATTCATTTTCCAACAAGTGTTTCTTCTTCGAAACAGAAGAGGAAAACCATTAGTGGCAACGTACATATAGTAATGAAAAATAATTTTATAAAAAATTAATACGGGACTTAATTTAAAAATGTCACTTTATTCGTTCAAAGTTTTCAGTTCCTTCGATTTACTTCCACAGACAGTAAAACAGTTTTGATTTTCAGGTGACTTAGAACGTCTCCAAAGATTCTGGCTGCAAGGTGCTTGCAAACCAAAAAGCAGCAAACGAAAAGCTAGTAAACCTTTGGATATAAGACAGTTTATGAGTGCGTTCCTTCTGCTGGGATGCGGATTTCTACTTACCATACTCCTGCTGGTGCTAGAGCACGTGTATTTTCGTTACATCAGGAAACATCTAGCTAAGAAGGATACGGATGGGTGTTTCACGCTGATTAGTCTGGTAAGAAGGCTTTATTTCTTTGAATTCAAATAAAGATACGTTTAAGTTACTTAAAAGCGAATGTACTTTATTGCAATATATGGATTGCTAAAAATATGCCAGTTCTGTGCGCTTGTACACTGTTTAAAAGTGAATTATCATGCAGTCATAGTTCGAATGAACTGTGTCGCTTTACTTTCAGTTTTCCATTAATGCACGATATTTGCAACCTGTTTACTGTGGGTGTCCTACTTTCTGATATCCGGTAATTGGACTTCTCCCGCCCAACGTGATAACCTTCTATCACATCTTTGGTGAAGGGATTTGGGTCCTTTCCTCGTTCTGTTCTGTTTAATCTGTCTGTTATGTGACCTCTGCTATTAACCATAGCTTTTCAGGAGTGAAATGTCCCAATACATGTTGTCGTATTATATAGTAAGCAACGTTCGTAATGTATCATCGGTAGGAATTCATCTCAAGTGGTGAACAAAATTGTTTACTTCATGTGCAAAGCTACCCTTCATTTTCGATTGTCAGTTCAGTCAGTAACTTGTGCACTATGGACAACATTGCTACTCTCTCACCTTGTGTGTAAAGTGACTGGTGCAAATTCTTGTCAGGCTGAAGTTAGGAATCATTTTCCTCCAGGAGCGAAAATAGAAAATTTTAGAAACCTAACGCTCGTTAATAAAATTTTATTTTAGCAATCAGTCTGCGACCAGGGATCATACAATTTGACGGCGATTTTTCTTTTTGTTGTTTCTGTGCCATCATAATTGATGGAATAGAATAAAGATGAGCATGTGAGTAATTCTGTTCTGTGGAGGCAGTGGTTAGCGAGAAGTTCCGAATACGCTCAATTGTCATCACCCAGAACGTTTTCCATTCCAGTTTGTGTACAACTTTAGTTTCTTCAGAAATTGCTAAAGGAACTCAAGGAATCCGGATTAGTGCTGAATAAAGAATGTAGTGAGCCTTCTTGGAAAGATTCTGAAACAATGACAAGAGTACTTGCAAGATTTGCACTCACCCCATAACAAGTCTCTATAGAAACTTGCCAAAAACTAGTGTCCATCCCTCATCTTGCTGAGAAAAATCAGCGGAATCTTTTAAACTACAAATTCATCAGGTACTAAATGTGCATGGATATGGTGCGGCGGATGGAAGGACATAACTGGCTACTCTTCTTCCAAAACACAATAATAGGCGTTATACATCTTGATATGCTGCAGAACGAATCTTTGTTTTAACAAACAGCTCTTTCCGATCAGATTGTTTAGCCGAAATAACGCTTACTTCTGTTGTTTAGTGAGTATTGACTTCTTAATTAGTCGATATGCTTTCAGACCCATTTCCTTCAACCCGCCCATTACAGTTCAACCAGTTTTATCTTTCCACTGTTTGGCAGGACTTTCTGAACAAAGAAATCGTCTTGCGTATTAATAAGGCGAAGGTTATAGTGTGCATGTGGAGTATGTGCTTTCTTTCACATTTTCCTCACCTTCCTGCGACCTTCTCCCAGTTCCTCTATTTTCTTTTGCTGGCCAACAATTTCAGCATCCGTCAGTTTCAGTGGCCTTCCTAGGAGTAATATCAATTTTTTTCTTCATCTTCACTACAGTTGAAATGCTAAATCTCCTACTATAAAATTACAAGAATCGATCTTAGGAACAGATCTGGCTTCTTCCGGTGACTTAAAACACGTTGCCTTCCAGTGCACACAGTGGTAATCCAGTTCGCCTTAGATTACCACGTGTTTAGAGGTTTCAGTTTGAAATATGATTGATTATGATAATTATCCCCATTCATCTCCTGGCAGATAGCTTAGAGGCTAAAGAAAAATTCCAACTAGTCATTTTGTACATTAGTAATATATGCTTCGTTTTTTTTTTTTTTTTTTGCCGAAATGGATATTTTCTTCTTCTTCAATACAAACTAAGACTCAACTTCGTTGTACCTAGATCTTCATTTTAACATACATTAAGAAAACATTAAATAAATATATATATTTGAATTAAAAAGCATTGTAGAATTTAAAACGCTGTAAAGATTAATGTTCACAGGACTGATATTTATGTTCACAAAAATTCCAAGGATATTTAGTCTTTAAATCTTTACGTTATTATTCGTGTCATGTTTTTCAAAGCTATAAAAAAAAAAAAAAAAAAAAAAAAAGTTTCATATTATTGAACATCCATATTAATTCTTATTTTCTATTTCTGCATAGAAGTTAATTCGCCTCATTGTTTAATTCGCTTCATCTGTACGTCTAAAATAAAATCATATTTGACACTCAAATATAGCATTCGTTTCGAACGTTGCCACTTGTCTTTCTACTTCCAGTAAAATGTAATATCCCAAAACTGTTATTAGCATTTCACTCCTCAATCTAAAGCGCAATAGCGTTGCTATGCCTAATCCATTTTACAGAGAGGAGTTGACTTAGTGCGATCAACAGCTCTACCTTCATTTATTAATCCACGGTTTGATTTATTGTTATAATACAGGCTCCAAAATCTCTAGCTGGAGCAATGCACAGTGGAAACAGCAGCTCTATATAGAAATCTATGACCACGCAAGGAGGAAAAGCGTGGATTCGCAAGACAATATCATACTCAAAAGACCATACCAATTTTATAAAATTAAATCCCTATTACGATTGAAAATACATCTTTTTAAGCTAGATATTGCTAATTCCCATAGAAGTCAATCTGACTGAGCTCAACCATATTTCAAGACTTCCTTCAGAAACCAAAAAGAGAACTAATCCATGTTATTAGTGAACTCTCACTGATGCTCTTGCTCAATATATTGAAACCCACAATTTATCTTAAGCTTATGATGTAGTCATCTACATCAGTGCAATAATAACTGATCGCACTTGCAGTTTTACTATGTTTTTTTTTTGAAAGTTGATTTATCAAAAGTAATTAACCACTTGTTTAGAAAGAATAGCAACCAGCCTTGATAATTTATGTTAATCTTTCAGAGTATGGGTAAATCCTTGAGCTTTCGAGGGGCGGTGTACCAAGCACAAGATTTGATAAAGCACCGGTGTAAAGATCCTGTATGCGATACCCAATTATGGAAAACACGCCATGAATTAGATATGGCGAAGCTTACGATTCAACAATTAGAGTTGAAGTTACGTGGGTCACAGGGAGAACGGTAAGATAATCATAACATTTTATAAAATTGAAATTTTAATACTTCAACGGTTTTTATGTAATTATAGGCGTACAATTAAACATTTTACAATATATTTATTATTGTTTATTTAAACAACGTTTTCCCCTACACAGCCTGAAGCCAAGGAGGACATTATACAAATTACAATGCATCCATCTGTGAGATTCACAAATGACTTCAAGTTTGAATTAACAGAAGTTTGATAACATAGATCATGATTGCATTTATAGTTATTTGCAGACTTCTTATAACTATTACCATGATAATATCTTTACTTATTTACAAGTTGTGTACAAATTCAGGTTAGGAATGCGTACAGTTTTATAGGAAGACTATAAGGCATATTGTTTAAGAAATCTTTATTGCAATAATAATACAATCCGATAGATTGCAATGTTGCCCTTCACGGCCACCAGGCCAGGGGTTAACAGTAATAATACAATATAAATAGAGAGCATTGATATACAAAAAACATAGGAAATGCATATGTGGAAGTACAACTCAAAACCCGAAGTATAATACAGTTATTCACAGTACAACATATAAAGAAGACATTGGCGGAAACAAATAATTTTATATACATATAGTAGTATAAACAGGCAACGTTCTTTGCATTGAACAGAGTAGTTCAGTTCCATCATTACTAACTGTCATACTGAAAAGTTAGTATGCTGTCTTCACATTAGGTGGTATTGATGGCTTGCAGCATTAAGACGAGCTTCGAGAAGGATCAGGGAAATACAATTCAAGGATGCGACGTCTGTATTCCCTATCAGAAACGAAATTATTAAGGTCAGCATCCAAGGATTGGGCACATGAAAGTAGCTGAAAAGGCAGGAACCTATCGGATAGGTGGAGAAGGCTGAGATGTGGGAATAGAGTTGGAGTCGCTCTGAGGGACTCCATGAGCACAGGTCCCAGAATGATGATGCCGAAATCTCGCCAACCATCATTTTGATAGTCGTGGTAAGACGTTTCACCCTAATCAGCGTGGGGAGCCTCTGAATGTGAATAAAGCTGGCCATTTCAGTTGTCCTTAGCTGTGGAGGAAGTTTGTTTGTTTATAGCCCATTTTAAGAGCCAAAACTTAGCAGAAAAGTGGCCTGATAGTGGCAGCTGATGCTCATACCTCTGTAGCATATAAAAGCGGAGAGTATACAGTGGTTTTTATAAAATATTTAAGGGCAAAGACCTCATGCTACGAGGTAGAAGGACTAACATGTAGGTTAGTGCAAATGCATCATTTTAACTTAGCTATCTACCAAAGTAGTTAAATTAATTAATTAAATTTATTTAATACTTCACAACTGGGTTGTCACTATTGCAACACCAGGGTACCTGCCCACCCACCGAAGAGCAGCCAACAAGCTTTGAAACGGTGCCGTCTGGGTGGTGGTATCCGCTGAGAATAAACAACAGTAGTCTTCTCCACTAGTGAAGTGTTATTTATTCAAGGTAGTACAATACCATGGCAACTCGTTGTGAAGGCATTCACAATACGAGATAACCAAAACGATGCCAATTTAATTAATTAAACTACTTTGGTAGATAGCTATGTTAAAATGATGATTTGCACTAACCTACATGTTACTGGTTTTTATATATTTTCTAGTAGTTGTGACTTCATTGATATAATGTAGATGCTGTTTGGCAATCCATCGGAGTCGAGCTGCCAGGGTGAGGAGCTTGTCTATGTGATAACTGAAGCAGAGCTTAGGATCAAACAATCCCGAGATCAGTATGCTTATTGACAATGGGAATTGGAGAATTACACAGAATGGGCTGAATATAATAATACGTTTTCTTTAAAGAGAAAATCATAAATTCAGATTTATCGGGTTTATTTTTAATCCGAACTGGTTGAGGTAGTTTTCAATTTCCGTCAGTGTAATATTAATTGATCCTGTTATCATGAGAAGATCATTGTGAGGAGCTTTATATCATCTGCATAACATAAGATATCATACCTGAACTCAACAAGTGGAGAGATAAGTGCAGTGAACAAGAGCCCAGATGGCACTACCATCTCTTCAGGCACCACCCTGTGGCATGCCTGAAGAGATACTTCGCTCGTATATGTGCTCATGGACAGTAAGCTGGATTATTCTGTTTTGAAGGAGTGACGTGAGGAACTATAGGGTGTCTCCCTTGATCTGGTAGTGGTCTGAAAGTAGCTTCAGCATTGCAGGAACGTTTATAGAGTCGAAAGCTGCTTCAAGGTCTACAGAGGTGACTGCAAGCTCTGCTTGGGATTCAAACGCAGAGAGGATAGAGCTGGTGGTGGCTAAGAGGTTAGTCACAGTGGATCTCTGCTGCAGAAGGGAGTAATGGATTTGAGGAGGCTGATGTGGAAGAAGTTGTCTAGTTAGAACGGGAAGAAGTGCCTTCTCAAGGAGCTTTAGAAGACTTGAGGCATTGGAGATTGAATTTTGCGGATAGGCTTCACAAGGCAGACATTCCACTGCTGGAGAAAGAAATGGGTTGACAAAACAGCATTAAAAATAGTTAGAAGGGGATCCAAAATATGGGCTAAGACATTTAATAATGAATTGGGGGATTCCGTCCACACCTGACATAGCAGAAGTTGATGTAGAATTAATGGCGGCAATAAGCTGTTCCCTGGAGATTGATGCTGCAGACAGAGTGTCAGGCGGGATTCTAGTTGGAGTATGAAGATCAGGACATTGTTCCGTGTTCGAGGAAAATCTAGATATGAAGTCAAGCCACTGGTCAGGTTCAAGATTTAGGGGGAAATTAGAAGGCGGCTCAGAGTAGGAGCATTTTCCGCTACGAAGGGCTCTCTCCGTGTAATGCTTAATTGCTTTTGATTTCTGCTTATTAAGATGTTGTGCGAGCTCTGGAGTAGGCTATCCTGTCTTGGATACTGTGCGACTGCTTCATTGTGAGGAGATGCTGCTTTAACTTGAAGCTCATGTTAAGATGGGGAGTCCACCATGCTCTGGACAGAGGCATGATGGAAATTTTTTGATGCTGCAAATGTCGCAATAGTCTTAAGCCAGCTGGTAAGCAAATTCACTACAATTTCTAGATCAATTTTCTAAGACTGTCCCTGGGATGACAGAGTCAGCCTCAACATATTTAGAAATACTCAAAAACCTGGGACTTATTACTTTGGTATCAGTCGAATTCACAACATTGAAGTTTGGAGCAGGTATGTGTAAAAGAACACCAATTGGCTTGTGGTCCGAATTGAAATAAGTCTCTGGCAGGTAATCAGGTGTGCAAGGATGAGATCTAATTGGTTGTTACCTCTGGTCGGGAGATCGTTGATCATTTGTAACCCTGTTCAAGATAAGTTTGATAGGAGCATTTGCTGAAGGTTAGCTAGCTGAGGAAGAAGGTTAAAATCTCCACAGACTAAGTGCAAGGCTGAAGGATGAAGCTGGTTGACGATCCAGTTAGATATTTCCTGGATGCTTGGGGATATATATATATATAAAAAACTACATCTATGAGGACCCTATGGTCTTGCTGTTACTCTCCTTGAGAGTAATTGCAACACCACCTCTTCTTTGCCCAAATCTAGAAGTGAAAGCAGATTTATATCCAGCTGGAACACAGGATATAAAATATTCTTGGTCTTTATCGAGCTAGGTCTCGGTGACACAGAGGATATCGATATCATTGGCGAGGAGAATTTGTCAACGGTATCCAGCTTATTGCGAAGGCTTCTAACATTCTGGTACAAGACTGTCTGCATAATTCCGGGGGATCTTTTTTTTAAGGCACATACCTCGTTTTTATCGAAGGCAGGCTTTCGAGTTCGTCGATTCGTAACCCATGTTGGGATGAGCAATTCCCGAACTGTTTATTACTGGTGATCGCAGACTGATGGAATCAGTTTGATTGAGACAATAGCTGGAGCGTGGAGCATTTATACTTGTCTCCTTGATTGCTATCGAGGAGGGTGGATTAGTTGAGATTGTTGATGGGGTCTGTTTTCCCTCAGAAAAATGGCCCGATATATATTCCTTGGGGAATATATATCGGACAGCGGGTGAACACATAAGGAAGGAGGCATAGGATATTTGCCGACTTTTAAGCCGTTTAACCTGAACTGAGAGGTTACGCTCCTTAATAAACATTCTCCTAATAGATTCAGGAGAGGTTCTAGGTCCAAATCTAGAGGCGAAAGTCTTGGCTCTGGTGGGAACGACGGAGATATATTTCTCTGCCAGTGTCAGACGAGATTTGGAGACTTACTTGGCGGGATAAAGAGGTCTGGTTAGTGATAACAGCATGATGGGAAAGGCGATCAATATTGGTAGCTCGGCGGCTTCCTGAGGAATATGGGGCGGGGTTGGCTACTGGAATGAAGGAATTTTGTATATCTCCAGATGGGACGTAGGTATGACTACAAGGGCTGTTGGTAAGCACGCCAGCATATGAAATGGGCAGAACATGATGGACGTTAGTTAAATTATTGTTTTGTTCTTGAGCCTGTAGGGAGTCGTATTTCCTGGTCGGTTCTCTCGCTGGGATACTTCTTCAATAGCATGAATGCATGATCGGTCCGTGCTAACATGCTCAGTCGGAGTGTCTGCAGAACTCCCTAGTGATTGTCTTTGATTGGATTTGGGTGTGGTTCCTCAGTGAGTAACCTCATCCTTGAGATTCTCAATTTGAGACCTTAATTGGTAAATTAGGTGGATCACGAAATCTGCACTGTCTGGCTGAAGAGGAGGTATCGACACTAATTTCGGCATTAATTCTTGGAGAATTACCTTCGACTTGGAAAGTATCTGTTATAACTAGTGACTGGCTTGAGGTGGAGAATTTTGATCATTATTATGATCTGATGGAAAATTCGGGTAATTAGTGCTGCATATAACGTGATTGGCAGTGATGTTGCGTTGCCCACTGCTTTATCACATGCGACGGTCATGAATGAAGGTTCAGGCAAACCAGTATTTGACTGAGACTACTGATTTGGATCAGGGATTGTCTGGTCGCTAGGGCTAGTTTCAGTCTGGGAGAAATGAAGTTCAGGTATTTCAGAGACATCTGCAAGGCATTTGTCACATGCGAACCTTCTCCGACGTTGTTTGAAAAGATGTCATGTCTGTTTTAACTGAGTGGGCACAAAAGGTAAATTTGCATACAATGACATCGAATGCTTGGTTCCTTCCCGTCGCGGCATTCTAGGCAGACAGATTGTTGCCAGTTATTCTGTTTTTGTGACATGCCTGACTTCGGGTTTAAAATCACTTGGAAGCAATAAACAATGCTCACTTCTAGGAGTGAGTCTTTAATTCCTAGTAGTTTTTTCCCCTCTAGCACTGTTAAGCTTGCAGCTTTTATATTCGCGTTCCACAATGATGACTGTGAGAACACAAGAAAGCTTAAATGGTTGAGCAGGTATACTTAACACAAAGGATTCAAGAGAGGGAATATTTCCCTAGGGATCTTGGTAATGCGATGCTTTGTGACCTGGTCAAGGTTGACGCATTGTCACCTTATGCCTTTAGGGTAACGGGGCGTTTGCCTGGTTCATGAAAGCTACAGCGCTATGCATACAATGTAATGAAGGAATTCAAAAGTTAGCATGAATATTTAAAAATTAGAAATACTTATTCTTTATATCACTAAGATGATACCGCATCAGGCTTGAGCAGAGGAAGAGGAATTCACTGGTGGGCGAATCATTCTATAAAGTTAAGTATAACTATCTAAAACTAAATTTAGATCAGGAGAATAAACGGACATCGTATGCCACAACTCGCGCACAAATCTTGAACGCAAGGTGTTTCTTCTGCAGACGCGATGAGTACTTCAATCATGCCTAAGACATTGGAAATTGCCAAGCGTATGCTATATTTTTATGATAAAATTGTCAAAGTTCTGCCTAAAGATCAATCCAACAAAATTGTCCCAAATTACGTTCTCCTTTAGGCACTGCCTTACTGTCATTAACCGCTTTTATTGAAGGATGTGCCATCAAGAATATCAATAATCTCATTGAGCTCTGAGTAATCTTTGACACCAAACTACAGTTCCATTAACAAATTATTCCCAATTTTCCTTACCAGTTCACGTGGCTTTCCGAGAAACCGCTCCTTATATAACAGCTGCAAAAGTGTACAAAACTACATGGATACTAACATTTATACAGCTGTAATAAACGGTCAGGAAATATGAATATCGGCAGCTACCCCCCCCCCCCCACCCTAAATAGGATCTACGCTGCGGAATAGTGGCTGCTCTCATATACAACGCCCAAACAGCCTACCGACAACGAAATATATCAGGCTAATTCAACCTTAATTGAAGAACAAAGATTATTCTCAGCAAAAATGCTGAGTGACCCTAACATACGGGACCTCAGCACCTGCCATATCCCTCCACCTTTCCTGAGGTCCACAACAGAGCTTTTGGCACGAAAAACAGATTGGTGCTTTCGGACAATTCCTAACCCGACAACATCTAACTAGAATTCAGCACTACTGCGGCCTTTTCGTATTTGCTGCTAATAGTAAATGCAGGAGGTCCATCCTCTACGAAGACACAGGAGGCTAAATGACGCCCTCGTTGTCTCCTGGTGACAACCTTTTAAGTTTACAGCTGAGCCCCAGTCGCATGAAATTTGCTAGCTGTTGGGATCTGATCACAGCAATCGCTCCGAAGATAATTGAAACCAATGGTGCTATCCTCCCAGATCCTCCTGATTGTCTTAAACTATTCTTTTGAGAACCTTTGGCCAATTGTACCGAAATTGTGATTGCCATCACAGTTTCGGTACACTTGTTATTCCAGTAACTCCCAGTTACTGGTTTGATCTAATTTTTCATATTATAATTGAAAGCTAGGAACCCACTCATCAGAACTATGAAAAAATTATCCCCAGCTACGTTCTGAAACTAAGCCTCCCTGCTATAGCACATAGCAGGGAGAAATCTTCAGTAGATAATGCAGTTAACTTCTTCTATAGAATGTTCAATTCTTTTATCCTTTCTCGCTTCTTGTCTGTGTTTTAATAAATACGCGTGTATCTTAGGTAAAAACTGTAGCCTCTCGCTGCAATAGATTGTTATATTTATCGTTTCGTACAATAAAGATTCACTTAATTCCATACGGTACATGTACTCTTGGTTGTCCCTTTTTTCTGGTATTTATTATGGACAAACCTTTTTAACATGGGCCAACTTTCGTTTTTCTGGCGGCAGGTAATTAGCTTTTTCATAATTTTTTTTTCTGGTACTTCCATTGTTTATTCTTTTAATTTTCACAGTTTTAGCTCCGATTTTCATATCAAGGTCCCACTGGAGTAATTTTTCACACTAGTATTAAATTCCACTTAAATGAAAAACCAAGGGAGACTGTTGCTTCATTGTCACACTGGTTTCGTTTTAATTTTCATCCGTTGAATTCAAGAAATACGGAACCAACCCAGAACCATCAAAATGTTTATGCTATACCATATCATGGCTACGTTAGCACAACTAAAGTAACCCTGGTATGGTATAGTTAAGGGCTGATATTTATAATAAAATATTTTAACAAAGAGCATCCAGAATGAAAAAAAAACAAAGTTTACAATTCCTTCTGAATATCATAAACAAACATATCTTCTGAACCTGAGGGGGAACAAAGAAAAAACGATATTAATGAGCTGCAGCCTGGAAAGTCTTTTGATACTGTGCAAGAATCAGAACAAAATAAAACAAAATTTATATTTCTAGAATGAAAAACTTGTTTATTTCAACAAAAAATATATGAATGGCTTATTATTGCTAGTGACGTAAATGGTGTACTTTCAAATGTTTAAACTGCTAAACACTTGTATATTTCTTTCTGGGATGTACCAATGGTCACGTTTTGTGATGGATTTAAAACGGAACTCAGACTTTCTCGCATTGATCAATTTCTGTTCATTTTTATAGATTTAATTTGATTATTTTACGTTACGCATTTATTTTTATTATTCCCATAAATCGCCTAATTTATTATTGTTATACACTAATCATTTATCTCTTGAGTCTTGTAATCGTTATTGTAATTACTGAATAATGTAAACCCCACTTGCACCTTGCTGAGATTATGATCTCTAACTGAATAAATATTTCATCCGAATGGCAATCAATTTTTGTACAAGCGATAAAAACTTACAAAAATAGAAAATACCATTAGATATTAAGTATATATATTTTTTGAAGCTATTTATTTGTATAATTAAAAATAATTTACCATTTTCAGATATGAAATATTTAATATACCTTCAAAAAAAATAATAATGCCGATATGGGCGTATCATTGCAATCCCAACTTATGGTCCCGCTTGTTGCAAAACATTTTTCTTTTTTTTGGGTAGTTGTTGGCGCATCGGCTTCTGTGGCCATAGTGCACCTCCCAAGGTTTTTGCAGTATCCAAGCCCGAGGCGGGATTCGAACCTGCGACCTTTGGGTTGCCAGTGCAAAATATATGGATATTGAAATGAAAAAAAAAAAAAAAAAAAACACACAACTATTTGGAAACCTGTATCAAATTCTTTTGGAATTTGATATAAGAGAACTATTAGATAGTCTAATCAAGTATATGAAAATTCATTTGTTGTTTCATAACAAAATTGAAAAATAGCGAATTTTTTTTCGTTATATATTTTTCACTATATTTCGTTATATTTAATATAAAACTGTTTTAAAAATTTAACGAAGCTTTTTCAATTTATTTACTGCTGAAACAGCCAAATAACGTTTGCGGAGCTCCTTGGATTGAAGTGGGGAAAATTAAATGAACTACTTAAATATGACAGTCAATAAGAGATATTGAATATATAGAATTGTCAGGCTGCATTATAAAGGGTAGAAAAACTTTGAACGCAATTGCTGTTAGTTCAGCAGAAACTGAGAGGATTCAGTATCGTAAACGATATCATTGATGTTAAGAGGAATTCTCTGCTAGAGACTAAGTGACCTAATGACTATCAATTTAATGGTAAAAGAGTTTGATGCGGTTCCCTATGTCAAATCATCGCTTAGACAGGGGCGTTATTTAGATAAGTGACAGCCGCATTAAACAAAAGATCGCGCATCAACGATTTTTAATAAAAGTCGACAAATAATTTGGAAATTATTAGAATGATTTACAGTGTGTTACTACTTATATCAGTTGGTAAGCAGTTTTATAATGTTTAGTTTATTTTTGAGGGAAAAAGAGGGAAATTTTTCGCATTTACATTCCTTACACACTTTTTTATGTATATATTGCCGTACCAGTTGTTAAATATCAGCCCTGGATGTATCGCATTTTATCCCTCTCACAAAAACTCGTGGTTTCATCCCATCAAAATTTATGTTAATATACATTAATGTGCGAAAGGTAAAAGAGGTGACTTTTTAGAGGTATAAATTTCTCAATTTATTTCTAAACATTTTTATATATTTATTTTTATTGATATGTATAAAAATGTCTCTTCTTACATACGTTCTATCACCTCGTAGGAATGAAAGTGAAAAATGCCATTTAAGCATACTGTGAGAAGTGCTTGGAATTAGAAACATATCGAAACTGGTTGCGCTACCGTTTGCTCTCAACATAGCCATTATTCGTCGCGGCAAAGACTCCACGGTGCTGGAGGGTATATCCAGGTATAGTTATCCACATTGAGCACACTGTTCCCATGTTGAATCACACTGTATGATTCGACATCACTTCCGCTATGTTTATTCAACATCATGGAGGTAAGAAGGACATGTTCTTTTGCGCAGCGGATTATAATAAAGTTCTTGGGAAACGGGCGACTTTTGTCATACAGAAAAAGCTCTGTTTCAAGATTGTCTTTCTGGTGGTAGTGGCCACCGTACGACAACATGTCCATGGTGGTGACCAGAAACAACTAAACAAGACACGCCCACGCTGCACAAACATAACATTTCTGTCCTTTTATAGAGTTCTGTATTCATCACACTGTACCGAGGCGAAGTTAAACTGATGTTCAGGTGCCGCCCTACATAAAAAAACGGATTTATTTTGCACAAAGCATGAAACTACGCGTAAGATTCACTAGTGAACGGGTTAGTGTCCATGGGTGGCGGTAATCGCGGAGAATAAGTAACATTGGTCTTCTCCGTTGGTGAAACGTTACTTATTCTATGTAGTGCAATACCATGGCAACTCCTTGGAAAGATTTTCAAAATGAGATAATGTTGAAACGATGCCAATTATCTACTTCGGCAGTTCGCTATGAACAAACAAAAAAAACATTGTGTAATGGCACTAACCCGTTCACTAATAAAATAGGAATATACTGTATGTCATCACTATCACGGAGTAAGTGGCCACAAGGCTTCAGTGAAAGCCATGAAAACAACCTAAATAGGAATATTAAACTGCTCGAGCCACTTGCGATTCTCTGAAGTACTATTTCAGTGCATTATGAAATAGTCTTAAAAGTCGAAAGAAAGTTCTGGTCACGTTAGGCCGTGTGGGGGGGGGGGACAAAGCAACTAAGGGTATGAGTCGTCTGAGAATTGCGTGTATTCTGTGGTCAATTTGCCTGTTTTCTCCAGGACCAGAAGACTTTCCAGGATTCAACCCTTGCCTGAAATCGAATAACTCAGCCGCGTTATGGAAAAACAAAAGCAATGATTTACTCATGTCATTAACGAGATATGAAATCAGGCATTTTCCAATGAGTATGGGATGGACAGTGGTTATATTCACTTAAACCTACATGGGAGGTGATAATGAAAATAAAGCTTATTTTTTGCAGTTCCAAGAATCCAGTCGCGTTCATTTCTTTCTGTTTATTGTAAAATTAACTGGTATGGTGTATTTTTCTAACCATAGCCGATCTCAATCTCCTTTCATTAAAGATGCATCTTTTCTTTTTTAAATCTGTGTTTGCTGATAAAACGTAAGATTATTTCAGTGTATTCACTAAGTTTTATTGCTATTTGCAGATCCTGGATGGGAAGCCTCTTCAAGCCAAGGGATATGACACGAAATATTTTCAGTACCAACGAAGCGGAATCTATGATTCCACCCTCATCCCTTCATCGTTACAGTCTCGGATGCTATCCGAAAGCGTATATGACAGAAATAGCGGAGATAGAAACTGTACTATAGCTAATCAAAGCATCTCTTGCCTTGCAATTAACGAACATACGATATGCCACATCACGATAAGAGTGCTCGAGAAAAATTACCTTTCTCGTTTATTAATCTACGACATCTTTGGCTTCCTCTGACTCTTCTGCGGAAATGATTCTTCATCTAGATAAATTCAAGCCCATAATTTTTCGAAACTTATGTTACCATGTACATAGGAACATCAGCCAGAACTTTGTAATATATAAAACGCGCATCGTGTTTATATATATTGAAGAAATCGTGCTGTCTAATAATAAAACATTTGCCACTCTCCTTAGAAAAGATGGTTGAGAAATTGAACAAGAGTGCTTGGCTTGCTGCCTCTTCAATAAAGCACGTAATCTATAACATCTCCGTGTTGAATACGATATGATATGAACAAATAAATCATTTCTCCTCTAGTTACAACGGAGCTGCCACAAAATCCATTTACCATCTATTATTTTAACTGGGATGATCCAACATTGTTTTCAGTAGATACTTCAAGAAATGGTAGAGAAAGTTAATTACTTTTACTCCTTTAAGAACTTGTGAAAGAAAAGTTTTAATTTAAAAAATAGGCAGGCATTACAGCTTATATTCACTTCTTGATAGTCGATGAAATTTTAAAAATGTATTATAAATCATAAAATAAAATATCCTTTATACTTCACATTATTCATTAATAATTATGGGGTATTGGGAAAAACAAGAGAATTTAGGTGCGTCCTTAATCCTTCACACATCGAAGAGAGTTCAATAGTAAATGCCATTTATTTATTTATTATTAAATAAATATTTTTGTTCTCGCAAACGGTTGATGTTACAGTGGCTTCCTGACATACCCAAAATGGCGGCTTTATTACTGTTAATTCGATTTTCAATGATAACTTTTATGGTATTTCTTCCACACGTAATACACACTTTCTTGTATTACGCGAGGAAAAAGAAAAAACTTCAATTTATGCCCCTCTAACATTATTAGAGGGGCGTAAATTGAAATTCAGGAAAGATGGTTGTAGAATAGATGTGCAGAAGTTTGCCTTCAGCCAACGGGTGGTCGTTTCTTTGTAACAAACTGTTGTGGAAGTGGATAGTTTGAATAAATTCAATGAACAACACAAACTGTTGAAGGAGATGGACAGGTAATGTGTGAAAAGGCCTTTTTTTCCTGATGCTTGAAAAGCTTGCATCGTTTTCTTTTTGTATTTTACTATTCTGCAAGTATAACTGCTCCAAAGAAGTATATTGAGTTTTTTTTTTATTTAAAAAGTGTGTGTATGTATATACACACACACCACGGTTTCGACCCTCGGTGGATTCGTATATGGAAATCTGCGTTGCGTAATGATACTCACTTTAAAATATCAATAAATTTCTCCCTTGCATCCGTGCTTTTTATTTAGAGTAGGGCAGTATTGAGAGCAACGGCACTCACAGAGGGGGAGCTACACAGTAGAGAAAGCAGCCCGGTTTGTTCATTGCTACATATAGAATGAGACTTTGCCTGAAAATCCATTTTATAGCGTAAAGATTTCGGCCCTAAATTTTATTTAATTTGATGAAGACGCAAAAAAAACTTCATGAATGTACATATATCAATCGAAATGATAAAATATAAATAATTCTTAGAAATCAAGCACATAACCAATATAACTAAACAATAAATAATTAGCAAAGCAAAATAATAGTAATAATTAAAGTATAAATTCTAAATATTCATGGTGTAAAAATTTTACGAGCATTTTTAAAAAAAATGCTTAGTTAAATCTAAAAATGGGGCCATATTTAAAACATTTGTTACATTTTAAAAGTAAAAATAAGAGACGATTAAATAATTTTTTTAAGTATATTGATCTTCAGAATTCTTACTGAAGAATTCTACACAAGATCATTGGTGGAATTTCAAGACAAATTATAGTATGCCATAAACATAAATGGCTGCGATAAATCTCAGGAGGAGGTAGGGTTTCCCCCATAAGATTTTTTGCAAGTTTTTCAGCCCAACAACATGCAAATCGGTCTCCAAACTCAGTTCAGTTTTTTTTTTTTTTTTTTTTACGATATGACTGAGACAGTCTGTCTAGCGTGGATGACAAGGTTCCCCCCCCCCAGAAAATCGGCTTTTTTCGTTTAGAAAAAAAAAAAAAAAAAAAGGGCAATCGACCAGAGAACACGCTCAATTTATTGGTATATGATGTGGGCAGATGAGTTTGCTTTCGAGTGGCCCTAATCCGACAGCTTTTTTCATACACTGATGCAAAATGATTAAGCATTTTAGTGATTAGAAAAAAATAATTATGCAAATTTGCGTACCACTGTCAGTGACTTGTTCAGTCGCCTAGTTGCAATATATTAAATAATATAATTTAATATTGCCCTTCACGGTCACAAGGCCAGGGGCTAACAGTAAGAGTACAATATGTAAGAGAAAGAACATTGATAAATTAAGCATATGAAAATGCATATGAGGACGAATAAAAGGGAATACAGCTCAAAACTCAAGGTATAGTACATTTATATACACCACAATGTACAAAGAATATATAGGTGGAAACCTGAAGAGTTAGTAAGCCATCTTCATGCCATATGGTAGTGCTGGCTTGCAACATTAAGGCGAGGTTCAAGGAGAAGGATCAGGGGAGTACAATTTAAGGATACGGCGTCTGTATTCCCTGTCAAACAAATTTACTAAGGTCAGCATCCAACGACTGGGCACATGAGAATAGCTGAAAAAACAGAAGCCTGTCGGATAGATGGAGACAGTTGAGATGTGGGCACAGAGTTGGGGTCGCTCTGAGGGAAGGCTGAGGGATTCCCCAAGATCAGGTCCCAGTTTGACGGTGTTAATCTTGTCAGCAATCATTTTCATAGTCATATTAAGGCGTTTCATCCTAATCAGCATGGAGAGCCTGTGAATTTTTATCACACTTGCCATTTCAGTTGTCCTTAGCCGTTTTAACTTGGTCTCCGCTCAGGAAGCTGAGGCGACCCTGACGGAGACTAGCCAGAGAATTATGGGCAGCCTGGCTAACCTCCTAGTGGTGTGTGCGGGCAACGTGGAGTTCCACCAGGGGCCCTGCAACCAAATGCCAGGACACACAACAGAACCCAACACAAAACTACGTATTCAACACACTTTTCTGGCATCTACAGTAGTACTGTATTTCTTCAGTGTACATATGGCGCAGATGTGGGAAACCACAGGTGGCGCCTAACCCTATGTCCTTAGCTGTGGAGGAAGTTTGTTTATGGCCCATTTTAAGAGACAAAATTCAGTAGAAAAAAAAAAAGTGGTCGAATTGTGCTAGGGGCAGCCGGCGCCCATTTATATATCTTCTGGCCAAACAGCATTTACTTCATAATAATGAAGTAAATGCTGTTTGGCCATCCATCGGAGTCGAGCTGCCTGGGTGAGCAGCTTTTCCATGTGGTTACCTAAACAGAGCTTAAGATCAAAAACAACCCGGAGATCAGTATGTTTATTGACAATGGGGATAGGAGAGTTACACAGTGGCCGCTGATATAAGAAAGCGTTATCTTTAATGAGAATATCATAAATTGACACTTTTCTGGATTTATTTTATTTTTAATCCAAATTGGTTGAGGTAGTTTGCAAATTCCAGGAGTATATTGCTAACTGATGCTGTTATCACAAGATCATCATGTGGAGAAATCAGTGTGAGGAGTTTCATATTATCGGCATAACAAAGTATCATGCCCAGACTCAAAAAGCGGGGCGGGAAGATAAGCGCTGTAAACAAGAGCCCAGACAAGACACCACTCTGTGACACGCCTAAAAAGATACATCGCTCGTATGTTTGGCCACGGACAGTAAGCCGGATTCTGTTTTTAAGGGGTGAAGTGAGGAACTGTAGAGTCTCGTTTGATTTGATAATGGTCTGAAAGTAGTTGCAGCAACGTCGAGGTCTACATAAATGACTGCAAGCTCTGCATGAGATTCAAACGCAGAGAGGATAGAGCTGGTGGTGACTAAGAGTTAGATCTATGGATCTATGAGGAAGGGGAGTAATTGATTTGGGGAAGCTGATGCGGAAGAAGTTGTTTAGTCAGAACGGAGAGAAGTACCTTGAAGACTTAGAAGACTTGAGGCATTGGAGATTGGCCGTTAATGCTTAGGAAGAGTAGGAGATTGAATTTTGGGTATAGGCCTCACAAAATAGATGTTCCACTGCTGGAGAAAGAAATGACTTGACAAAATATCATTAAAAATAGTTAGAAGGGGCCCAAAATATACGGGCTAAGGCATTTAATAATGAATTGGGGTATTCCATCTGCACCTGCTGTAGCAGAAGATGGTGTAGAATTAATGGCAACAATAAGCTGTTCCCTGGAGATTGATAGATTCCAGGTTCGAGGAAAATCTAAATATAAAGTCAAGGTTCAAGAACTGGTCAGGTTCAAGATTTATGGGGAAATCAGAAGGCCTCTCAAAGTAGGGGTTTTTTTCTGCTACGAAGGGTCCATACAATTCTTTATTGCTTGCGATTTAAGCTTGTTAAAAATGTTGCACGCCTAGAGTAAACTATCCTTTTTTGAACACTTTGCGACTGCTTTCACATTTTGTGTAGATGCTGTTTTAGCTTGAAGCTCATTAAAGATGGAGTCCAAGCTCTGGACCGAGGTATAATGGAATTTCTCTTTGATGCTGCAAAGGTCGCAATCGTCTTAAGACAAATAGTAAGCAAGTTTACAATTTCGAGATCAATTTTCTATGACTTATCACGGGTTGGCAGGGGCAGCCTCAACACATTTAACAATACTCAAAAATCTAGGACTAACTATTACTCTGGTAATAGTTGAATTCACCACGTTGAAGTTCGCAGCTGGTATGTTCAAAAGAAAAATTGGCTAGTGGTCTGAATTCAAATAGGTCTCTGGCATGTAATCAGGTGTGCAAGGAAAGGAGGCAAGGATGAGATCTAGCTGCTGAAGGTTAGTTAGTTAGGAAGAAAGATTAAAGTCTCCACAGACAAGTGCAAGACTGAAGTTGGTTAATGCTCCAGTTTGATATTTCATGGATGGCTTCATATGAAGGTGCTGGGGGTATATATAACAATTACGTCTATGAGGACTCTGTGATAGCTGAGAGTAACAGCAAGAGTTTCATATGTTGGTGTATGGCTAGAAACTTTATGAATAAGTGAGGCCTGTCAACTCTTAAAGAAAATGGTAACAACTATTCCTCTTGGCCAACTCTAGAAGTAAATGCAGATTTATACCCAGCTGAAGGTGAAGCACAGGATATGAAAAAAATGGTCTTTTTCAAGCCATGTCTCAGTGACAAATTTTCGGGTCTCAGATTTTCTAATTCAGACAATGAAGCGAAATATTGTTCTAGATAAACTTGCTCAGTATGGAAAGTAGGCTTACCGTTATCCTGAGATATTCCAGCATCTGTGGGAGTGTTTGGATGCGAATCCACCTTCGGCTGCTTCACTGTCGTGGAATGGCGCCTCCGTAGCCAGGTGGAAAGGAGCAGCAGTTCCCGGTCTAATCAAGAAGGAGCGCTTCTTGATTAGACCGGGGTTCGAGCCCGTCACCACCAAATACGGAAAGGTCAGGGAATGACCACCGCATATCCCGGAGCAATATGGCCTCAGTTGCTAATGCTCCTAAAAATCAAAAACAACTGTAGTGGAATAGAATGTCTGGTTGCCCCTTTGTGTTCCGAAAAGGTTGGTAGTGTTGCATATTATTGAATAAAGATATGCCGATTGTGTTTTCGAAGTAGTACTAGTTGACATGTTCCAGGATAGTCTTTTCAAAAGACTTAGAAGATTGCATCCAATTAGTCTCCAGTCTTTTCATGTAGAAGATTTGAAATTAGCTCTGTATTTTCTCTATATTGGGACAACAGTATTTGAGAATGCCATTTGTGAGTTACAACTGTGTCTTCAAATTAACATTGCGGAAAAAAATCCTTATACACTTGTCTACTCAGACATCCTAGAAGTCATTCATATCGCTGTTAATCAGGCATTTCTTCCTGTATCTTATATCATATTACTTTTTTTTTTTGGGGGGGGGGGTTATACTTACGAAAAAAAAAAATCTTTCGTTTGAACAGCATTATACCGAAATTGCTGTTACTAGAGCAGTGACTTATTACAAATGATTAAGGTAACAAATTTCCAAATTGTGATAAAATATCCTCTAACATTTGTACGATCATTTGGAATTCATGCATCATCCATTTGGGTTCATCCTACCAATAGCAATTGTAACCTATTTTTAGGAGAGCTGAATTTTGGGCATTAAAGTGGCTTAAACAAAGATTTATTCAGCGTATGAGAATCCATCGAAAGTATCAGATAATCTAAACATGCCAAATATCCGAAGTATGGAATTTATCTGCTCTTAAATGCATTATTAGGATCCAACAGAGAAGTTGGAACTATTCACCTTTTGAAATCAATTGATATTTGGGAAAACAGAGAGATAGCCATCCTTGTGTTCCCCTTCTCAAAAAAAGGAAACAGAAGTGGAATTTAAATTAATTCGTTTTAAATTAATATGGAAAACAGTCCCACTGAAAGAGTATTGCCATTTTTTTTGTCATTATTTATTTGGTGAGCAACGAATTAAATTATATATAAAATGCAATCAATACTGCTGGTAGTCGTTTATCTCGTCACGCAATTGGAGATTGCGTGATGAGATAAACGACTACCAGATTTTTAAAGTAGTTCAGCGGTTTAAGAAATTTATATTATATCAAGGGTTTTCTTTGTCTGATAGTTGTCCTAATTTTGATTTTAACTTTTGCGGAGCTCAATTATACAACACTCAAAAAAAAAAAATAAATAAATAAATAAATAAAAAAATATGAACCACCATACTGTCCTGAAGGCCACTAACTATTACAGTAATTATCATATTTCGCAAAGCTTACGAAAACATAATGACAAAATCTCAATCTTCACTCTTCGAAGTCCTCCATTAATATAAGAGAACGAATCTTCCTCTTAAAGATACCGCCAAAAGAAGTTTTGAAGTGGAGAAATGGTCAGCGACAATTTCTTTACTTTAAATATCTGTCGGCTCTTATTTACTACTTAAAAGCAGTCGCGCCAAACTGACAATCAAACCATGCAGAACAACGAAGGGTTAAGAAGAATTAACCAATTTGTAGACGGGATGGTTCAATTAGCAAAATGAGCTTTTCCCGCTGGTTTGAACATCCATTTTTTTTTTTTTTTTCGGGAGAAAAACTAACACAACCCTCTTCTAACATTTAGAAGGAAAGCTTTTTATCGCATCGGAATCGATTCTGATATACCACTGCATTGACAAGTTTATCAGGACAACCCTGTTATTTAAGTGTCGGAAATTGGTGTGAAATCAATGGCTTTCACGCTTAGACATAAGCAGATGAACGCAATACGGTAAATTGGGCTGAAGCGTGAATTATTACTATCTATTTATTCATCAAACTCCTGTACAGAAATTATATAGGCGTGTGGCTCATACATCCATCCACTAAAACTTATTAGACAGTAACATAAAATACACAAAAAGCAATTTGATGTACATTTCAGCTGCAATGACATTCCTATAGATTTTGCCATGACAGTACCTGTTCGGGTCCATAGTGAAGTCTCTAAAGAGTTCTAGAGTATTAGCAGGAAACAGCAGCCTTAGTCCCTCTGTTATGGAGAGCACTACGAAGGCTATGGGGCTAGTTTAGCCTGGCTTCAGGACGTGGCCTGATCACAAGGTTTTCAATTTGATGGGCATCTAATATCAGAGTCAGAAGTTGTGCAAAAGTGAAGACGTTAGGTAAGGTGACCATCTCAACCCACTGAGCTACCTTAAAGTTTACATATAATATCGTTTTCGATATTGTAAAGGGCTTCCCGGCAATCTCATTCAATATTTGGGACAGAGGACCGAATTGTTGAAGAATATAAGGAAAAGAGAACGATACATTTTTGAATGTATTGGGTCACTAGTTGCTGGTTACAAATCCCAGTTAAGCAGTCCATACGGCAGCTAGAAATGTTTATTCTGGTGTTTAGATAACTATTTGATTCTTCATCTTATTAGTTATCTTCATATTCTTATTAGAAAAACGCCCTACACATATCAGCCTAGGAGGACATGGTCAGTTGTGCTAACTTGTCAGAGTTTAGCCATAAACCTATTTTACATTCGGTAGGATTGCAGTTCATAAAGCTCAGTGTTGGCATGCAAATTTACGTCGGGCAAAAAAAGTTTTATCTTAGAAACAACAAAATATTTTATATCATTGGCATAAGAAACAAAATTATGATGCTGCTAGGTTAAAAAAAAAAAAGGTAACTTTCCAGGGCAGCAGCAAACAGAAAAAGCTGATGAAACACCTCCCTGAGGAATTCCCCAAGTGAGGATGTACTCGGCAAAAAATTCTTGAACTTGTACAATTAGATAACTTATCTTCAAAATAACTGATAATCTGTAGTAGTTCGCGTTCAATGCGAAAATAAAAACTTTCAAATTATTTTCAAGTGCAGCTAACGATACGTTATCAGACGCTGACTTTATATCAATAAATGATAAGTTTGGGCCTTTTCATTTAGAACTTGTTGCGCTCTGAAGAGGATCCCCAAACAAATTAGCAGTAGTGGATCTCATTTTACTACGGTGTGGAGGTAGAGAGGCCTATTCGCAAAGATCTGTTGAGTTAATGCAGGGAGAATGACTTTTTCAAAGAGTTTTTAATAAAGTACTACTGGTCGATATGGACCCGAAGTCGGAGGAGTCTTTAGGGTTATTTGTAGGCACCGGCCTTACAAAGTAGTGATTTCATCTTCGCCAGAGAACTCGATCTTTCGGGATGTTTTGGAATATGGGCAACACATCGACAATATAGGCGCTGTATATTTTTAAAATAAAAATAGGGACCCGTCGGAGCCAATCGTAGATTTGTAAGGCAGGGAATTTATAGCATTGATGAGGTCTTCTCTGGAAACAGCGACGTTGGATAATGTACTCCCACAAACGCCGCCACTCGCTAAAATACATTGTACCATATCCTCCAGCTCATTTCTTGAGCATTTCTGGCTTTACCTTCAACTGGCAGTCTTTCAAAGCACTCCTTAGGCCAGTGACTGAACATGTTTTCCTCCATTTCAAAGTTAGTAACCTTTTTGTTCACAATTCTTTTTGAATATCGTAATTTTTAGAACCTCTTCGCAGCGTATATGTCGCTTCTTTTTAATAAAATGGCTGTTTTTTTTACAGTCCATGAAATCTTTATTAAATCCTGAATTCTTCCATTTCCTATAATCCTTTTGTTTGGCAACAAATACCTGTTGTAAATACTCGTTGAACCACGGTTTAGTTTTGTCCGTGATTCTTACCTCTTTCGAGTCACCCAGGACAGCAATTAATAAGAGTTCTTTCTCAATCAAGTTTGTAGCTTCTTTCACCAGTTGGTAAAGGAACTAATATTAATATGAGAACGATGCGTAGGGAGCTGCACTGCACCGAACTTTACAGAAGAGCTACAGCACACAAACCATATATCGTAGCAGGCAATGCACAAATTCTACTTGCGTGCTATTCAACCAGTCATAATTAATCCCTAGAACACTGGAAAGCAAAGCTATTGTGGAGTGATAAATCCGAGTACACGGTTTTCCGATATAATGGCCGTGTCTGGCAGATGTCTGGAAAACGCTATTTACCCAATTGTGTTGTCCATGCAAACCGTGAAGTTTAGCGGAAGCTCTATCACCGTACATGTGACGTTTACTCGTGTTTTGGGTTTGTACCGTTGGTCATCGTTCGTGGAGCAGCGAATGCCATGCGGTACATTGACATACATTTCTGAACAATTCTGTTTTTCCTATACTGCGGTAGCAGTATGAGAAGGGTCCTTTTCTGTTTCAAGACTCAGCCTATGGCTTTGTTTGAAGACATGGGCGTACAAAACTTTTATTAGTACCCAAAGACCAATCATAATCCCTCTGAAACACCTTAAGAATGAAATGAAGTGTCTGCTTCCGTCCAGATCAACTTTTTCTCAATTAGAACGATCCTGAACGCCTGTAGGGCAGTTCTTCGACCAATAAAGTAATCGGACAAAACTACCCCCATGCACCTAAAACCAGCATCCTGGTTCAGGGTGAAAGTGAAAAACCCATAAGGAGATTTTACTAATAATTAAGCCTGATATTGGTCTAATTTGCTTCGTCCGCTGCAAAGAGAAGCAGTGAACCTTACAGGCAACTAAATGTGGGGACGAAGATATCGTTTTGCAACTTACTGGTTCTGAATATATTTTTCTAAAAAAAAAGGTTTTGTATCGATAATTACAAACACAATCTAAAAGTTAAAGTATTTGGTGAATACATCATTATAGTCCGTTGCTCCAAGTATGAACTATTGGACCGAGTTTTCCATGCTTATAGAGACGCCACTATATGGAAAGGGGAAGTATTGCTTCTGCCCTCTGCTAGGTCAAAATGTTTTGCAGGCCGTCTCTGTTCCTTTCTCACAACCGCCCATTTTCTTTGTAGGACCAAGGCTTTTACAAAGGAAAATCGTTCATATAGCCTTTTTGTTAACCATTTTCCTTCTTGCTAGTGTAGTTGTTTTGTGTGTCGATCTGCAACGACTAGAAAAATATCTTGACTGGCTTATTGTGGTGTTCTGTTAACTGTGAAACTGGGTCCTGGCGTTTATTGATAACAAATTAATTTTAATAATCCCTAAAGGCTGTCGTCATTTTACTCAATAAATAAAATTTCAAGTTGTTAGGCGTAAGGATTTTCTGATAAAAATTATAGGGGTAGAGCTTTCAAGAGTCTATCTTATTAACAATATATCCTTCAATTTTCTGAAAGGAATTCAATTATTTAAAGTTCTTCGCATTCCCGAGCAAAAGTAATGAAACAATCTTCAACGTGCATTCCGGCAAAGGAAGCTGAAATCATTAATTTAAGAGCTCGGGTTTCTATCCAAATCTAATAGAAGAAAAGTACAGAATGAATATCACGACTTAAATGCGCCACGAAATTAAACTGCGGTTAACACAATATATCAGAGAAAAAGCAAACAAATTGCCCCCTGACAATGAAGGGATTTTAACCTTATTCCTTTACGAGTACTTCGTATTCTATATACAGTACATAATAAATTGCACATAGGTTATATGGAAGATTTTCATTTTAGATAGAAATGTATTCCGCGCTTGTCAAGAAAGACTGAAAAAAAGAAAGGGAATTTCAGTTACTACATAAATTTTATAAGGATAAATTAACTGATTTAAGAAGATTGAATCTGAAAATCAGTATCACAATCTGAAAAGTTTCTTTTCAATCTGAAAAGAAATACTTTTCAGATTGTGATACTGACGACGAATTACGTTGAAGAATACTGCATTCTGTGCCCCGGTCAAAGAAAACGACATCAATAATGAGTATAATAAATTGAATATTATAAATATTCAATTAATAATTAATTGAAAAGAGGCTATTTGTTGTGCCAGTTCATATATAAATCGAACTGATCTCAGGGTCGGACTGGCCATAAGACTTACCGGGGAAACGTGGAGCTCCGATACATTGTTTTCCCCAGGAAAGAATTTTTTGATCCAGTCTGCCTCTGGACCTATAGCTATGTATAGATTCAAATTTGCATAACGTTAAATACTATTAATATCATGGAAATATTAATATCATAAATAGCATGTGTAATATTTTGATATGCATGATTTTCTTTGTGTCAACTTCAATAAACAGAGTATATTGCCACATTTACTGATTAAAATGTGATCCTAATTTCTAGTAATTTAGGTATTTTTATTCAGTTCGGGAGATTCTCACCATTAGGGTGAACTTTACATGCAGTATTCACAAGTCATATAGCTGTCACACCACAATTATTTGTAAAACACAAAGTTCAACGGCGTATAATTAGAAACTGAATTATCACTAAATAACAAAAAAAAAAAAAGTACCACATCGCTATAGTATACAGTAGCGTTATTACTCCTATGGAAAGGGGGAGTACAAACATTTAATGCAAAAATTACGTACTCTAAGAAAAGGCCGAATTCCTTGAAAGAAGTTTTGACATAAAAGGCGGCGTAACTGGAAAAGAACTGATGTTTTTCTGTTTCAAAACCCAATACATTCGAACCTGGTTAGCACTTAAGTTTTATTTGGTTACGAGTACCTTCAGGTATCTGGCCTCACGCTGCTGGATATCTCTCTAGATCAGTATAGAATTTATGAAAGGTTTCGTCAAGATTACATTTGATTTCATCATCAGCCATTCTCTATCATTGGAGGATGAAGCCTTCTCCAGCAACTTGCTAGTTCCTTCTGTTTTGTGCAATAACCATTCATTTACTGGCCACGAACTCTTGAATTTCATCTGTCCATCTCCGTTTTTGTCTTCCGGATTTTCTTTTATCTTCTCTTGGTTACAATTCTGTTATTTTCTTAGTCCATCTGACATGACTTCGAGGTACGTGTCCTGCCCAACACCATTTCAGTTCCTTAGTTTTGATAGAAGGTCCTATGTTCTTTACTTGAGTTTGATGCCTAATCCATGATCCAACAGTCTGATTCCTAATATAATTCGTCGTATTCTTCGCTGTGTAATTTTCAGCTTCTCTTACATGTTTTTGGCCAATACCTAAGTTTCACATCTATAAGTCATGGTGAGTATACATTGGTTCATTATTTTACGTTTCAGACAAACTGGGATATTACTCCTCAGTATGCGACTATATTTCCTGAATGCTATCCACCAGAAATTTATTCTTCTCTTGACTTCCAGCCATTTATCATTATTACAGCTAATGACTTCTCGCAGATAAGTATATGAATCCACCTTTTCAATGAGAGCTCCTTCAACGATTGTATCTCTTTCTACGGCATACTTGTTCATCATTACTTTTGTTTTAACCATATTCATCTTTAGTCCGAAATCCATAATAACTCTGCACAACTGATTAAGATTTTCTTCTAATTCTTCGGGATCGAGGCTTATGATCATAATGCAATCTGCAAATCGTAAAAGATTAGATACTCTGTTCACAATTACTCCTTTCTGCGATCAGTCAAATCTTCTGAAAACTTCAAGGACAGCAGTAAACAAGTTCAAATATATTCTGTCTCCTTGTCGAACTAATTTCTTAATTTTAAATTTGCTACTGTCTTTGCCTAGTCTAATAGAGGAGTTAGACGTTCTCATACATTTTCTTCAAAATCATAATCTGTGGGATATCTATGCCTTGTCTTTTCAGTGCCAAACATTGCCTTATGCTGTATGGAGTCAAATGCCTTTTCATAATCCACAAATGCCAGGCATAATGGTGTTTTATATTCATTTGGTTTCTCCTTTAGATGTGATATTACGTGAAGGCATGTGATCCATAGTTGAATCCTGCCCTAAATCCAGCTTGCTCTTTCAGTTGATTCTCAAGTATTATTTCTAATCTGTAGCAATGACAGATTGGTCTATAATTTCTGGATTTATCTCCTTTCTTATGCAGCAATATTATGATTACATAATTCCAGTCCTTAGGCGCCTTTCCTAATGCATTTTGTCTTGCCAGTTTCTGGGTCATATCTCCTCTGAATTTTAAGAATTCTACATTAACTTCCTCTTCACCTGCTTTTTGATTCATTTTCTTCAATGCATGTTCTAGTTCATCAGGAAGGATATCTGATATGTCATATGTGTTGCTAATTTGTGAGCCATCTTCCCCACTTCTGACATTTCCTTGCTTCTTATATAATTCTTCAGCTATTCGAATTATGCCTTCTCTGGTATTTATAAGTACACCACTATTCTTCAGTTTCATTTGTCTTTCTGTATTACTTACTGCTCATGACTGCTGATTTAAGTCCTGTGTTTTCCCTTAATGCGTGTTCTACTTGTCTTGTATTAAATCTTATGTCCTCTCTGAGCCTTTTTCTAATGCAGTTGCATAATTCAGTATACTCAATTTTGTCCTGGTTAGCGTTTCTCTTGCTCTTCATTTGTCGTCTTCGGTTCATCATGACAAGTGTTTGACTACTTTTTTCCTTTGGATTTCTTTTTCTTGGGCTTTATCACTTTCAGAAAGTCGTTATATTCCTCGTCGATACCTTGGTCCTGTAACGTCTGCACTCCAGTAAATTTCTCCTCTTCTATTATCTCGAAGACTTTCGTATTATTTACTTGAGCGAGTTTTTTCCCTTTTTATCTATATCAAGTGTGCATTTTACCATTCTGTGATCACTTCCAACATTTACCTTGTTTAGGACGACGTTACCGTCCTGAACAAGAGCGTTTGTATATGTAGATCTTCCGTCAGGACGGAAGATCTACATATACAAACCAACTAAACATCTTATTTAAAAAATTCAAACTGCTCTCAACAGCAAGTCTCAACTGGACGTCATCTTCCTTGATATTTCACCTGCTTATGATAAGCTCTCGATTCCCGCTTTCATCTACGTTCTAAAGAATGTACTTTAGCCTTACAGGAAGGCTGCTAAAAACCATCAACCTCATCCTTACACTAAGACAACTCATCATCAGCTATAAATCCTTCCAACAGGAGCGCATTATAACGAGAGGAGTACCACAGAGAGGTGTCCTGTCCGGTCTACTGTTCGCCGCTGTCGTTGAACCTTTCCTCGCAGGGTACATTGATTTCTCATCATATGCAGACGACCTCAAATTATACACATCTAAAGACGCTGAAAAAACTCAACTGATAAATCAGCGAGTCTCCGTCCTGATCGACAGCCTTGTAGCCTATCTACTGCAAATAGGTATGAAACTAAATGTATCAAAATCAGCTCAACTTACCTTTACAAAAAAAAAAAAGAATCAAAAATGACATCACAGCCTATCACAACGCATTACACACCGACCTCGACAGCACTTAAGGGCCTCACTTTTCAGAACCATTTTTCGACCATGAAATCGAAGACTTTCTGGGCGATGTGAGCTATTTGACAAGAGCTGACGGGGTTACTGAACGTCGATGTAGTCTGAGGATACGTCCAGCGGTGCCTACAACCTATTGCATCACCAATCTGGTCTTCTGCCCGACGTCGTACATAAACAGATTCCTGGCAGTCGAGTACTGGGTAATGCGATGGATGAATAGGGTCACAGGCAACGCATTCACCATCTCCAGTGCTGTTTTATATGCCAACTTAAATATTACTCGCTGGAGAGTTCACAGAGCATCCAGGATGCTTACTGGTGTGATTGACGCCCCCCCCCCAAGTCTTCGAGGACTTCTCTACTCCACGTGCTGAAAGCAGTAATGACAACCCCTACCTACCGTTGCATTCTATACTGTCCAATTTGTGCTGTCTGAAGAATTTCTTCCCAAACAACGCAGTAAACCTTTTCCATTCATTGGCAATAGACCCTGCGAAATACTTCGAAAGCAAGCAGTACAGAGTGAAAAGACTCTCTGAAGTACAGCTTAATTTAACTATAATCTTGTCAATAATTGAATTTTGTAAACAGTATTGTAAATATACGCACTTGCGTAATTATTGTAAATAATTACAGTTCTGGCATTTTTGTACACCCTTCTAGCCGGTCGGCTGTGAAGACAAACACTTGCTACTTTAATAAACGGATTTAATAATAACAACAACAAAGTTTATAATACATCTTCTGTTAATGAAGATTAAGTCAATTTCATTAGTTGTTAATTCATGTCCACTTTCTTTTCACCCTTTTTCTCGAAAAAAAAAAAAAAGAAGTTGATTACTGACATTCGTCGAGATTATGCAAGTCTTTCAACTCTTTTACCAATTATAAAATTTCCTATAGTTTTCATTTCTGCGTGCTGTTTCTCTTTTCAACCACAGCATTGAAGTTCCTCATAATGATGGTGCAGTGAGTTTTCTATTCATCTTGAAATCTCTCAATATCGGTGTACATTTCTTCAAAATCTTCATCATTGCAGATATCATTATAACCTTTAGTCTGTGCCTCTCAGAAATCCCGAGTTGTAGACATTCTTGACAACCTTGGTGGTGACACCCTTCGTGATGTAACTTTTGAATTCCAAAATGTCGCTTTTAATATCTTTATGGACCATAAATCCAACTCCACCTTCCCTCTATTCATTATTTCCATTAGTACAGCAGATTTCCACTTGATTAACTTGAGTGATTCATTTCTTCTTGTTTCAGCCGATGATATTTCAGTTCACATTTTGATTCCTTTTTCAGCTCTAATATCCAATCTTCATTTGATTTACAGGAGTAAAAAACCGGATAAAGAACTTTATTTTTTATTTAGAGAAACTATTATGAAGTCCTTGACTTATTTGTATTAATTAAACTGTGAGGAAAGATTGTTTTTCAAGGGCGGCAGGTCATCGGTGACTAGACATCGGTTCACGAAATCTTTCTGTAAATGTAGTAGTATTTCCCGACGCAAAGCATCACGTTAATAAAAACTGCGTGTTCCCTCCCACCTTTTTTTTTGACTATGCAATCCTTCTACAGATTTACTAAATAAAAAACTAGTTTTTACAGTAATGGGCTGTCAGTATTTATTAAGCAGAGGACTAGAAGATTTCCACCTATCTTTAGATAGGTAGAAATCTGGTGCCAGCAAGCTAAGGGCTACAACATACGCTTGCTGACAAAAGTAAACTCCAAAGAACAGAATAATTAACATCAAGCAGATGGTTTTTCATATGTTTTATATTATTACTGAGAAGATTTAAACAAACGGTACTCGATCTTCTGTTAGAAATTGTTTTGGAAAAAACTCACTATTTCGTTACAGTAAACTGCAAGATGAAAATATTGTTTGTTTGGTGATATTTAAACATCAACTGTTTAAATATCACCAAATACTGTCGTATATTCGTAAGCAATAAAGTCTGGGAGCTCTGATTAAAACGATCATCGGGGAGGAGCAGAAGAAAATGCTCCTCCTGACATATCGCTGGATATCTTCAGCCGGGATGTGATACATCATACACAATTAGAAGTAATTTTTATAGTGTTCAGAAATTCGATCGCGTGCGACTTGGAACGATGCTGATGAAAGACTGTTGCGAATTTAAATAAAGTGAAATTGCACAAAAGTTCATTGGAGAATTCGACGATAACCGACACTTTCATCTACGCCAGCGGACATAACAGCTAGAAGCGACTCTGTACATGCGTTGGCAGTAAATTAAAGATAGCAGGGTACAATTCGTTTCTTCACGGTCTTCCTAGAGGCGACCACACCAGCATACAGATCTTGATCTCTTGTTTCTTACAAGATTAATCGCACATGTGCTTTGCCTATTTTGTGGATGGATGAGGGTCATTTTATTTCATTACCGCATCTCTTACGAATGGATGAATAAAGTCAGCTTGCAATTGTATCATCTAGTTCTGCGTAAGACGTTTTAGGAAATGGCTTTTTGAATTAAACGAACTAATAAGCAGACAAGCTGAATATCTCGGGTATGCTGACTTTCTGTTTAAGTAATCTTAATTATGGAAATTAAAATTCCTATCACAGAAAAAAAAATTTGCATTAATTTATTGATATTTGTATAATTGCATAGAGGTGAATTAAAGAGAGAAAATGAAAGAACTCATAATTACGATAGAGACACCAATATTTGCATCAAGTTTCTTTCTGTTTTTTGTATCTTCCTCGATATTTTTTATAGCTGTCTCGAACTTGTCACTCGTTTGAAGATGTCTAAGTTCGAGTCCCGTGGTAGACCAGGAATTTAAGGGCTTTTTTTTTATTGCGGCTATAGTTAGTCTATCTCACTCGGAGCTACTAGGAATTTTCCGGATGGTGTTATTCCAAGTTTTTCAGCCCGCACAGCACCTTTGTATACTTTTAGTCATAACTAAGAGATCAGCCTGGGTAATTAATGCTTTCACCTAATACAGTACTTTAAGGTAAAAATTTGATCTTATTCGAATATCGAAGTTTTTAAAGCCATTAGTTACTTTAATACTTAAGGACAATTGCATAAGAAAGCTCAACGAGTGACTTACCCATACCACTTGGATGAAAATCTGTAAAGTAGTTTTTATTAATTGGCGGTTGGTGTCGTTGTTGTAACGCATCAGCAACTTGAACCATATTGCACATAAATAATGTCTGCAAATTGCATTAATTCTTTAGTCGATTTGCTGAAAGTAAAACCAGAGTTCTTGGAAGAAAAAGAAAAAAAAATCTTGCTGCCCTCTCCTGAGACCGACTAACTCAGCCACTTTGTGAAAAAAAAAAAAAACACCTATTCCTCTCTTCACTGACAGAATTCGAACTCGGGTCTTTTCCACCCGGAATGGAAATTGAAGTTGTTGATAGAGACGGATTAGTAGTTACAAATCGTATTTCCAGTGAACCTATACGTTTTTTTTTAAATCACTGGCATCTCTCAACAACTGTCGAGAGTTAGAAACCTATAACCCCTTGTGATCGGAAAAGTAGCAAACAATTAAGGAATAGAAAAGGAAATAACGAGCCAGGCAAGTTAGAAACTGCAAAAATAAAATAAAAAACGATAGAAACAGGAAAAGCATCATACGTATAGCAATATGTAAATCTACTTTAAAGGCAAAGCAAAAAAGGCTTTATACGCGGGGTGATGATCGTTGTTCGGAGAGCTTGATGTAGTGGAGACAGGACTCAATGGAAATAGAAATCGATTTCAAGAATTGTGATTGAAAGTTGCTTATCTTTCTTTTTAGGAATTCTTTATGAGGTAATGCAGCTGCTCCAGGCGTTTCAATCCCAACAACATGCAAATATGCCTGCGAACACATACCTATAAAAATATAATACACGAAAAACCACGAGAACCAGTGTTCCATGATCAAAAAAAAAAACAATCGATGCAAGAAAACTCTCAAAGAAAAAACCGTAATAAATTTATATATAAAACAAACTGGCAATTTACTAAGCAGTATCCAGTTTATTGAAGTCACGATGTTTCAGGCCTCTTCTTTCTCAAATACTGCAGCAGCGAGACTAATGTTTTATCATCTGTTCCATAATGATCATTGTGTGTTATTATAAAAAAAAAAGTTTCTGTATTAAAACAATTCCTTGTCAAAAATTCGTGATAAATCTAATAACGGTACGTCACTCTATTTAGTACAGCCTCATTCCCCTGCAAAGGGTGATTAGTAAATACTGCTAAGTTCTAGTTGGAATTACGGTTAATTTACAAGTCGAGGTGGTTTCATTATTTGAAACGAACCCGTGTTAATATTCACAATAAAAAAGTTAATTCAATCCCAGTAACTGTCGACTAATTACTATAATCATTGGAGTCTGTATACAAATATATCTTTTTGTAAATATGTTTATTCAAGAGGGGTAACAGACGCATCATAATCAATTGTAGCATACAAATGTACGCTTTATCTTGTTTTTTTACAAAAAAAAAGCGATAGCTCACGTCTATATCGTATTATCCTCTATATTTCGAATAATATAAATAATTATCCCCTGACAAACGATAGCGTGCCTACTACACCACTGCTGCTAGCGTCAAATTGCTGTAAACTGAATTGGATGGGACAACGATTTTGCATAGGCCGTAGCTAATAATTCCGCCTTATCTCGCGACACTATAGTCGAACAACGAGTTTCGTCAACAAGCAGACACCGCAACTGCCCTATTCAGCAGCTTAATGCGATTCCGAAATGGCTTACAGTTGGCGTTATTTAACCAATTCAGACTCCACGAAGCTAGTTTGCAGTCAATGTTGATTAGATGTCAGCCTACGAACGTATAACATGTGCAAATAACTTCTAAACAAAGTCAATTTAGATAGTTTTCCAACGTTTCTTTCATAAATTAAATACCCCGAGTACAAGTTTGTAGTTTATGCTTTGCTATGGAATTAGGATAATCGGATTTGGAATGCGTTATGAGTAGTTTCAAATGCATGTAAATTGGTTTTGATTGTGTGACTTGTGAAAGAAAGCATTGCAAAATCTGTGCAATCAGAAATATTATAAACAGAATCCTATAGGATGCAAAGAGGTAGAATGGTCAGTGCGTGTCGGGTGCTGTTACAGCAGAGAGGATAGCTGCACTTGTCGAATGCTTAAAAAGACATCATTCGAATGAGAAAAAGGACAAACTTCTGTGAACAGTGCGACCAAAAATGTAAGGTACCAGAATGAAGTGCTCGAAGTCTAAAGCAGTGATACTCATACAGATCAATCAGTCTCCTCTGGGCGAATGATCGGTCACCGCCCCTCATGAATTTTTGTAAAGGGAAAAAACGATTTCTGCGAAAATGTGAATTTACAATAATAAGCTAAAATTTTACAACTGAAATGACTAATATTTTTTAATGTAAATACACACATTTTGAGATGTATGTCATTACTGGGACATATCTACTTATTATTTATAACATATGTATTTTTAAATATATTAGGTTAAAGAATTTTATTTATCTTTTAAACGAAACTAATTCTGGCACACTAAACTAGAAAATCCAAGTTCACAAAGATAAGTAGTGGGGAAAACTACTACAATGAAATCGGATATGTTTACCGAACAAGGCGAAAAGCACAACTAATGCTAAGGACACTGCATGGAAACACAGCGACTCTTAGAATTTTTATTATAGAAATTTAACGTCTTGGGTCTTAACAATCATTCTTTCCACAAGTCTTACAAAAGGCTGACATAGATAAATACTAAGTTAAAAAAAACCGTTCCAGATATCTTTCCAAAAATTCAGCTAAATGCTTTGATTGACTGTTCCACTACAGTGTGGTCAAGGATTGAAAGAAAGAATGAGATAAATAATTGTTGAACTGGCGAAGACTGCTCGCGGCCTCTGCAAATTTGTCTTGAACCCACGCTTGAGAACCACTGGTCTTGAGCGAAATGACAAGTAACCGCCGAAACTAATGCAGGAATATCACAGAGCATTAGTACTTACATCATGAGACGAACGATAAAGATTTTCGCAAAAGGCAATCTCTCACACTAAGAAAGGATCGGTTGGGCTAGAAACACAAGGACGCAGGAGGAGAGTAAAGAAGTCGTATGGTCTGATGAAATCCCAGTTACGCTTTTCAGCGCCGATGGAAGCTAGTGCATATGGAGGAAACCACAGAAGGCACTGGAACTGCTGGGCGACAGTAAAAGCTACTGGAGAAGGAGTAATTGTGTGCTCATATTTACGTGGTTGCATGCCCTTGTTCCTCTCAACCTAATGGAATGCACTGTGAGCACATCTGAACGTCTGTTGCGGATCAAATACACCCAGAAATTTATGATTACTTATGGACAGGGATATTTTTAAGATTACAATGCAACCATCTACTTCGAGCCAGCACAGTTCATATCCCCTCCTCTTCACATGGAATGTGAAAGACCAGGGTTTCGAATTCCATCAGTGGAGCGAGGAATTTATCGACCTTTTTCACTATGTGGCTGAGTTAGGCGGTCTGAGGTGAGGTAACTTTTTTTTCCGGAAACACGGGTGTAATGTCCAGAAAAGCAGCAACTACACCACATCCAATTTACAGGCATAATACGGTCAATATGATTTAAGCCGCTGGTGCGTTTAAAACCTTATTATAACAGCAACCATCCACCGTTCCAAATGTGTGAAAGAGTGATTTGAGGAACACGAAGATTTCAAGCTTTTTCTCCAGCCAGTCCAATCTGCTTCCTACTGATCATCTGTAGGATTATCTGGAAAAGTAATTGAGGACAATTATAAATGATATGAAAAAAAATATATTTATCAGTTTTCAAACGCCTGTCCCATGCCAAGTCGGGTTGGAGTAGTGATTCGTAAAACGGTGGTCCACCGAGCTTTTAGTTTATGGTCCTATTCAAGTGGAAGAAAATGTAATTTTGTATGGATATATTTCAATGTACAGGAAGGCTAAATATTGAGGGAATTTTGTTTTAAATTATACCAAAGGGGGTGAAGATATTCTTTATCACTTGGATACTAATATACATATACTAGTTTAAGACATATCTTGTCTTAAATCCCTGAAGGGGAATTTAAGACAAAGGAGTCAGTCTAACAGAGGTTTCAAGATTAGCTAGCATGGTATTTATTGAAAGAGTAATTCCTAAACAATAATAACAATAAGCAGTGTATAATAACAAGAAAGAAATAAATACTGTACACCTAGGCATATTTACATGATGATTTATGTATACAAGTTAATGAGAAAACCAAGTAATTAGCCTGGAATAAACTCCTGCTGATTGAATCACATAACTGTCAATTGTGCCACTCTTCGTTTCATTGCTCCTGCTGAAATCTGCATAATTCGTAAAATTTTATTCCTTTAAAATATACTACCACATGAACGGGACGGTTTCTTCCATATGCTACTCAGTTCCTTTCACCAAAAAAAAAAAAAAAAAAAAAAAGTTCAGCAACTTTGAAGCAATTTCTTTTGTAATTCCAAAAACTTGTCATCGAAGATTACAAGTTTTTGGAATTACAAAAGAAATTGCTTTTTTCTCATTTGTTTAAATTACGCATATCGTGTACGAATATGCGTAATTTAAACATAGGTCAAGATCACCGTTCGTCGTGTCCTCAACTTAACAAGTAAATATTTTTATAGCCTTCTTTTCTTAAAATTCTTTCCATTCTAATGATATAACCAACTACAGAAAAATAGAAGCAACCCCAGATCGTAATGGAACTATCATTGTGGTTGACTTTAGCCACACAACAACGTAATTAAGTCTAATTTTTTGGGTCCAAAAATTGCGCTTAGATCCAAAGATGAATTCATCTGTTCTACAGTATGTTGTTCCGCCCTTCAATTACACAATGTTGATAGCTCTTTGCCCAAGCCAACAGTTTCTCTCGATTTTAATAAGGGTTTTCTAACCTCTATACAACCATGTTTAAGACAAAGTTTGTCTTAAACAAGGCAAACTTGCTTTTTTTTTTAAGATGTTCCTATCGAACTCAGCTCGAATTTCAAGTGCGGAAGATGTCGATTGCTTTTAGAAAGCAGTGTTATGGTGTTAGCTTGTACTTGCGTTGTTACAATTGCCATCCTGATCGTGGTTTGTCGTTTAAAACTGCCAGTCTCCTGGGATTGTTGAGTAATAGTTTGTACTCCTTTAAATGAAACACCTAGTTTTTTGCCAATACTTCTCATGGTATAATTTTTTATACAAAATGATAATAGCACTTGTTATTTCAACACAGTTCTTTATTTCTTGACATATTTATCACGGAAAAAAAAATACACAGCTTACACCAAACACTCTTTCTGAATGAGCGTTCGATTTTATAAAGTTACAGCTCTTACTCTTCAATTTATATTATTGGAAAGCACTCAAATCATGTACAGTGTTACGAATGGAGAAATTATCCCCCCTTCCCTCTTTTTGTCTACGGTAAATTGTTTGAGTTAGTTGTTGGCGCATCGGCTTCTATGGCCATAATGCACCTCCCAAGATCTTTGCAGTACTCTGATCCAAGCCCGAAGCGGGATTCGAACCCACGACCTTTAGGTTGCCCACCCAGTATGGTAAATTAATCCTCATTTGTTTAATTGTTCTCCTTATTTTTCCTTTTATTACCTGGATTATTAATAACCCTGTATATTCACTAATATTCTCCCAGTTAAGAGGAAAACAAGATATTAAGTGAATATTACTTAAAAGTAATATTTTAAAAATATCAAAAAACTTTAACTAACCGAAAATCCACAAGTTTTGCTGTTAAGAAACTGCTTCGACTTCCGCCGAGAGGGTAGATAGGTCAAAGAAAGCAGCTGGGTCATATAAACAAAGAGAGCAAGAAATCGTTCGCACGACTAAGTGCAAATACCTTTAGCAAGCGTTCACACACATTAGATATCACCCTTACATTCCTAAAATCGAAATGTGGAGGGTCTCTGCTCACAATTCTTAGTTAAGATATCGGACGTGCTGAACGTGTCGCAATGGGGGTGATGTGATGATCCCTTTTCTATCACGTGTTGTCAAATTGCTTGAGACATCACACCTCACTTCGACATCCAATGGGATGCTAAGATTTTCTAAACTTAGAGAGAAATTTTGCATATAAGTGGGCCCTTGTGAGGACCAGAGAGACTGAGACCCAAGGAGAGGAATGGAGTGGTGAATGGTTGTCGTGAACTTGGACTTGTCAAAGAAGCCAACGCCCAGTTCATCTAAATGGAGTCCAGCTCAGACAGAAGATAAAAACAGGGTAAGTGAGATTTCATTATGAGTGCGAAAGGTGAATGGCTGAGATATCAAAAATCGAGCATTCTTACCTTAGGGGAATGATAACTACTAAGATGATTTCTTCCTAGTATTTTGTGTTTCTAGAATTTTGTAAATTCAGATATTTTCCGTGACAGTACTATAGAAGTCCATATGCTGAATTAAAGTCTATGCACTGAGAATAATAATGGTAGAAATGCATTTACGCATGTGTAATTACTATATGGTCATTAGTGTAAAACTATTATTATTTTTTACTTATAAATGTCATGTTTTAAAATCTTTGAAATCATGTAGGATGAAAGTGTGGTGTATGACTACTTTTCAATAAATGAATTCTGTTTTGAATGATTGCCTATTCGCTAATTTTCATCCAAACGGGAGAAAAGACCAGAATTAGGAATAAAATACTCATTAAAAAAAAAAAAAGGTTATTGCCGCATCGAAGACTAAACTATCAGAGTCTTCGATGATATCACCCACCCCACAATTTTCATGGGAAAGCCATGAAGGATGTGAAGATCGAAGGTATAGAGGTAGTGTCCTATTGGCCACTAGACACTTTAGGGGAGTCAGAGACAGTGGAGCCTTGTGGCACCCATTATGTCCACATAAGAGCCATAACTACACTAATGGTGAAAAATGTTAAGAACACCTAAACACTGTCCATTCATTCACGACCTAGGCTTCATCATAGATCGTAACAAGTCAATATTCCCACTTTCTAGAAATTTAAGTGTTATTTATACATATTTTAAAGAAATTGGTAAACAAGGTGGTCCTATTTTAATACAAATCTTCGAAAATTAAGAAAATAAAATGAGATTTCAAACTTTTAGGCGGGAGTTTGTGTACGAATTGCTAAATTTATTTAAACACCTTTTAATAAAATTTATCAGAATGGTGCAAAACAGAATAAAGAGCAAAATGTGCGGATGGGATTGCTCCCAGGAAGCATGAGCAACTAATAAATTTACAATAATAGTTGTCCACTACTCACTAATGAAACGGAGGACAGAACATCGATAGAATTAGTAGTGCTTTAGTGTGATTGAAACAGAAGCTAAACGATATCTTGCTTGTACCAATTTGTAAACAATTTTTCTTATATCATGTTCATTGGTTATGTTACTTCAATTGGTACCGAAGATTTCTGAAATATAATTTCAGATTCTTGTGGTCTATATACATATTTTTGGAGAGCACAGTCTAAATGTGACTGTAAATTAGATACTTCCCTCTCTAACAGAAACCATTTTGCAAAAGGGACTCCTGGAATTCGCAGTAATTTTCGTTGAAGCAATTCAAAATGAATATTTACTCGGATTGCAGGCGCTAGTCATTGCTTTATTGATTAAAATTATCGTGTTATTTTGTGAATTTCAGATGCTAAGTGTGTGTCTGTCGTCTTTACGAAGAAAGGTTAGAAAAATTTCTTAATATCACCACAAATTTACAGTGATAATACTTTTCCAGTACCTGTGTCTCTCAAAAACGTCTCGTTTCTTATTACTATTAATGTAGGATAGTAAATAATGTAGGATAGTCAGAGTTACTCGACCAACAGTAACACCAGACTGACAACAACGACCCTGCGTACTTGGTAGCAATACCCATTAACGAGGTGGAAACCCCAATCAGGGAGAAATAATAATTGCTATTGGGTGATTCGCAGCTTGGCAATAACCACCATATCCCACGGTCAGAGATTCAAGGTAGAAATAAAAAAGTGTACACACGCAAATGATGTGAATTGTCATGATGCCAGCGGCTATATCCCTTCTGCAAGACCGAATTCATCAGGGAACTAAAACCATCAGTGGAACTCGAAGACAAGGTCATCACAGACTCAAAACATGGACCGCGTTCGTCCTATTGTTGCAATAGCCCTGTGCGTTACAAATTTAGTAATTTCATATTTAAGGATTAATAAAGTACAAATAACTGATAATTTAATTAATTGATAAGGGAAAAGTGAAGCGAAAATGAACGTTTTGAGATGGAAACTAAACAGAAACTCAACATCTGAGCGTCAAATAAGCGACAAGTCTAGATCACATATCAGAGCTTGGTCTTTTGGAAACAGTGGAGTTTAATCTAGAGACTTCATGAGGTTATAACATAATCGATAAACTAAGTAAAGCAACCTAACTGCTTATGTAATCTAGGGTCACTTCAGAACAAATTGCACAAGTTACACTGATTGGCATCAATTTCCTTTCTAAAATAATTTCGACGGATTCTCGTAGGAAGTATGTTCAAAAACTCAGATGTGTGCTTATGAAGTTCTCAACACTCAGTTTTCAATATCGTAGATTAATGACCGAAAAACAAGACCTATAGTTGGTTTAACCATCTTTTCATTTTTTTTTTCCCCTAGAACATTCAAGAGATTTTAAGAGCATTCGGGAGCTTTCAAAGTTGCTTAGTTTGATAAATTGCTTTTCTCTGAACACAACAGGATATTTCAGTAGAACAGCGAAGGATGGATAATCCAACAATACTAATTTATGATGTCCCTAAAGAACTCGCTAAAGATGATAGTGTTGTCTATCTATTCTACAAGAATATCAAAGACTATTGGTATTCGCTTGATAGGGTCAAGAATGCTACCAACTTTTGGTTTAGCACTAAAGCAAGAAGCAACAATACTAACTGGGTTCTCGGTTAAGATGAAAAACTTATTTGACCATGATAGAATTTATTTAGGATATTCTACGCATAGGTTTCGAAAGTTCACAATCTTAAATAAGTGCTCTCGTTGCTTAGGGAATAGGCAGTCGTCACAGTACTGTTGTCACAAAATAGTATCTTGCGGTCATTGTTCCCTTGGTGGCCACGTATTTGCCGAATGTCCGAGTAACAGCACTGCTCCGCAATGCATCAACTACAAAAGAGACAGACATCTGTCAAATTTAACTCTCCTCTCCCGAATACCAAAGAGCTTTAGACATAAGATCAATGACGCTTGATGGGTAGTCCTTCTGACTCCGTAAGGTCAACTATTTCTGGTAATGCCATTTCATATAGTGAATCTCAATTCTACAATGGAAGAACGCTCAGAAATCTCGATCAGTAGCAGATGAGATAAGATTATTTATTTTTGAAAAAACTTCTTACGATATAGTGTATTTACCGGAACTTTATTTTGTACATCATCATGAGGGGCAGCATTTCAAAATTATGGGCTTTCCTTCGACGTTAAGGATGCTCTCTTCTCTGGTGGATTCTCCGAAAACAGCAGTCATCATTTTCAACCCGAATTTTGATATCACAGTTATAAATTCCCTCTACTCACAGAACACTACTTGTGAGTGTGTCTCCTCTGTCAGCCATACTTCTTATATCATTTCCTTGTATTGTCCTCCTGATGACATCCAACTGGCTCTGAATTACTGTATGTAGCCCTCGACAAATTGTCTTCTGCACCAATTATCATAACAGATATCAACACAAAATCCCCTCTTTGGAACTGCAATGTTACGAATACGCGTGGACGGCTCTTGGAGGATTTTATCCTCTCTCATAATCTTATCTTTCTTCATGGATTAGGCGATCCGCCTGTTCCGATCTCTCATGATCTATGCATCTTAAACAAACCACACCAACCCAGCACTTTCTTCTCTATTTTGAATGAATAGAATATTGACTTATCTTTGTCGACATAAGGAATTGTTAAATGCATACATATTTGGACGGTTCACGAAGATCACTCGTGTAGTGACCATAGAGCGATCTCCTTTACCATCTCTAAAAACCAAAATGTTTTTCATCCAACACTACAGGATCTTCGTATATCCTGTATCAAATTTATAAAATGACCACTCTTCCATGCTTCTTTACGATTAGCCTTCAACGAGGACACTGTTGCCTCTCTCAATCAAATGAATACGCTGTGTACAGGCAGCCCTTCTCCGTGCTACTGCTGCATCAATAGAAGGAAGAAAAGTCGAGCATTTTATGTACCTTGATGGAACTCTCACCTGACCTGAGAAAAAAAAAAGTACATCGTGTCAGAAGGCTTTTTCAACGCCATCGCTCCTGGCTGGAGACTATTGTTACCAGACTAAAAGGAGGGATTGTCGTACACCGAAATGGAGTATAATAAAGAAATCAATAAACGAAAGGTTCTAACGTGGCCAGCTTTTGTTGACAACTGTAAATTCTGACCTGTGAGGTCTTCGATATAAAATTTATAGAGATTACTGGTTACAAATGAGGCCTACAACTCTAATAACACTCGGAAATTTACATATTTCCTTTCTGATGTAGTTAATGGCACAGATTAGTTTAATCTGTGCCACCCTCCTAGTATTAAGACCGATGGCAAACAGATACCCTACATCCGTAATATGAAATGTCTTTGTGTCGTTCTAGATGACCAATTAGACTTCACCCTACACATCAATCTTCTCCGGAAGGTCAAGAAATTTACTATGGCTATAGTGAGAATCTTGAAAGCTGACTGAGGTCTTGGCAGAAAGACTCTTGCTCTACTACAAAGTAGTGTTTCTTCTAATTGTCGCTTATGGTTCTATGTGGTTTGAGAGTGTTAATACTGTAAAAGTTTCCACTTAAACTGTACTCTCTTCAGCGCTCGATGCTGCGTGCTTGCAGGACAGTTTCTACGGATGCCCTACAAGTAATGTGTGATATTACCGTTATCTTATATTCAGATCGTTCTTTTATCATCTCAAGCATGCATTGCCGATGGAATTTATTGGTATTACTGCAAAAACTCTTTAAATGATGTAAAGCAAGAAAAACGTCATATCCGGTCGGAACTTAACAGCTGGCAAGAACGTTCGACCACGTCCATCAAGGGTAATATCACATACAAGTTTATAGATAATGTACTATTTGCTTCTGATCGGCGAATTTCATCCTGGTTCTCTCCAAATATTGACACGTCTTTTCTCATCACTGGGCACGGTTCCATCAAATCGAAAGTTGTTCAGTTGGGTTTAGAAAATAATGCCACTTGCCTTTGTCAACAGCAAGCAGACTGGGTACACGCTGTTTTCCACTGCCCTTATTGTGGCTTTAGAAATTCATTCCCTACTGGGAAAAGTTCTGCAGTTCTCACCTGACAACGTCAAAGTTAATTGAAACTGTCTCTAATTTCAAGCATTTAACAGTTTTCTATCGACGTTTTTAACCGAAAAAGGCAGTTACTGACAACTTCCACGACGAATTCCTACGACGCATCATTATGAATGAATGCAGTATTCTCGCATCCTGCTTGCCTTTCAGGATTATCCTAGTAATACTGAAATTCACGAAACCCTCAGTGACATTTGTTTTTTCCTCTCTAGTATGGGCAACTAGAGAAATCTGGCTGGCACCCACCGATTTAGCACTCCTTCGGTGGCGCAGGATCTGCCCCGTTTTGGTCAATTAAGTTAATGCAGGCCCATCTCCTCGTGCTGAGGATGGATACCGCTTTGCTGTTGCGCGGTTAAGGTGACACATACAAACCACATGTGATTTTACATTTGGCCAAATTACAGCATTCTATAATCAATTAAGATAACTGGCTGAGTGGATTTGCCGCTGCTACCCTGAACAGTTACATGTTTTTCTTTAAGTCTTTCATTGTTATTTATGGATTTGTATGAAATGGTCTATAGTCAGGAGTTTCCTTGCAGAATCGGATGATTGTATAAGGAAAAAAAGAGATTGTATATATGTTAATAAAAAAAATGAAAGATAATACCTTCTGCTGTAAGGTCGGACTCCTCACGATGATACAATATCAGTGCCAAAACCTCCAGAAACTTATGCACTTGACTAATTCAGGATCAGAAAAGGAGTTTCCAGAAGATGCAGAACTCAGAATCAGTACAAATCCAGATACTACAAAGAAGCATCAAATCACCGAAGCAGAATTGCATATTTGGTCAGAGATTTGGACATCCGGAAACCAATTGCTCAATTACTGAGCTCACGGCTTCAACAGGGGATTCTTTTTGAACAGGGTGTCAAGGTGTCTTTTTATAGGAAGAGGCAAATTAACATAAAAACCTATGAATGCACGGATGGTGGTGTCATTTATTTTAATGACTGTCCAGGAATTAATGAAAGATTTACATATTGAGAACGTCCCCAAGCAGTAGAAGTTTATTGATTCATCCAAGGTCAATTTGAAAGTAGTTTCACTCCATAATGGAAATGCGTATCCATCTAAATATATATATACACTATTGGCCCATGTAGTTCACATGAAGGGAACGTACATATAGGTCCTTTTGCAAAAATATGCCGTAAAGAATACAAATAGAATATCTGTGCTTACCTAAAACTGGCTTTGCTGACTGGGTTTCAAGGTGGATACCCTAAATACTACTGTTCTTTATGCGAGTGGGACAGCCGAGCGAAGGATTGCCACAACAGAAACGAAACGAGGCAGTAATAAATGTAGTACATCCTCCTTTTGCGGATAAGTCAAAAATCCATTTACTGCCATTGCACATCATTTGATAAAAACTATTTGTGAAAGTAATGGGCAAAAAAGAAGAGATTTTTCTGTTTGAGGCAAAGGTTTCCTTGAATCAGTAATGCTAAGATAGAAGAAATTTTTGGCTTTTCAAAATCAAACTGTTGCTTCAAGATGAGGAATTCCCTAAAAAAAAAGAAAATTTAAAATGCTACGAAATAAGAGCCTGGAAAGCATTCGAAATTCTTCCGGAACTTTTTAGGCAATGAGAAGTCACAAAATTACAGTGAAATTGTGGATGAACTAATTTTAGCGTACAGAGAGTAGGGATGTAATGTCATTAAATCTTCATTTCCCACATTCCCATTTAGACTTCTCTGAACACTTGGGAGCGGTCTCCGATGAACACTTTAAAAGGTTTCACCAAGATATTTTTCAAATGGAAAAAACATCCCAGGGAAAAATTGAGTCCAAATATTTTGGCAGATTACTGTTGGGGTCTCATACGGTAGACACCAATGGACGATTATAAGAGGCAAAAAAAAAAAAAAAAAAAAAAAATATATATATATATATATATATAAATAAATAAGTGTATTTGTTTTCAGATAAGCATTTTTATAAATAGAGTATGGTCAACCCATTGTTCAATATTTAGTACTGTGTGTAAAATGTTCTCTTAAAATATGATTTTTTTACTAGAAACTTAGTTTGACTTTAATCCTTCCTCCCTTAAAGTTGTTGGTTATTACAACAATATGGTTGTCATATTTGAATTCCGCAACAACAAATCTACAAGAATCATCCTGTATCTTAACAGGGAGCGAAAAAAAAAATTTGCCGACCAATGTTACAAATAGATAATTATAATAAGAGTAAGTTAAATGCAAAAATATTCCTTTTAATTTAATTAATTGCTGCTCTTCAGTTACACTTGTCTTTTCTTGTTATTCACATTTCATTTTTAATCACTAATCTACGAACAAAATAAAGCAAAAGACCGTTAGTTAAAATAAAATATAATTGTTAGTTCTGCAACCAAACTCCTCCATATCTGGATTTTTTTTTGACTACAGTTCTTCTGGGTTTGGTTCAGCTACTTCCCCCCCCCCCCGTCTTAGTCCATAGAATAAATATAAAGGCAACTGAAGCCATGAAATCTGTCTCGTTTATCGACTGCTCATGCCGCCGATTCCCATCATAGTTTCCACGGTTATTCTTTGAAAAACGTGAGTTTAAGGAATAAACCATGCATCTCTCATTAAGACTGGATAACGCTACTAAGGTCAAAAAGACCATAATTTACCCATAAAATCGAAAATTAACCTAGGTTTTTTTTTGTGTTTGGTTTTTTGTTTTTTTTTTTTTCCATGGAAGAACAGCGGCAGTAGCCAAAGTGGAGAGTAATTTCAATAACAAGGAGAACATATTTACTCTGCATTAACAATGTTTTTATTTTGAAATTTATGGCGGACTGACTCCTGTTACAAATTACACTCAAAGCATTCACATTTAAAAATGACTAATAGTACTATGTACAATTCCGCGCACACTACGGGAGAGTACACTGCTCGACAAAACTAACAGAACAAGAGGATTTTTTGAAGATTTTATTGTAAAGAGAGTCGTCGAAGGTGAGTATTTGATATAATAGGAAATTGGGCATGCAAATTCTGGGTATCCAATGGAAGTCTGTCTACCACCTTACAGAGTCGCACATTATGCAAATTTCCATGCTTATAAAAACACTGGTTGCAACCCAATCACTTCATTTCCGTTTTTTTTTTGGCTTGCTCAGTGGGACAGTCACGTCCTCAGGATGGCAAGTCATTATCGTTTAGATAATTCTTTGAGATGGCGGGCCGTTGGACGACTTAAAGTCGGGCAGTCGTAGGAGTCCTACGATGTCCTGTCATCAACTGTTTGAGGTCTACGGCCACGGATGAAAACATTTACAACCGGACTGTGTTAAAAGCTCAATTCAGGTAGACTCTACGCAAGAGAGCCAATAGTTAATATCCTATTAGTCCCAAATCACCGCAGTGCTCATCGAAACTGGTGCCGTGAACATGTGACTTGGATCCGTGACATATAGAGTACAGTTCTGTTTTCTGATGAGAACCGTTTTAGCCTACAAACAGGTTCTAGACGTTGTTTCATTTGGAAACGAGGAATGCCGTACCATCCCTCCAATATCAGAGAAAGGGATACTTATGGCGGAGGCGGTATTCTCGAGTGGAGTGGAATAATGATCAACGGCCGCAGTTTTTGATTTGGCTACTGTAACTGCGGCAGAGCTACCGAGAACAGATCCTCGAACCTTCTATGAGACATTTTAGGGGTGCGGTCGGCCTAGATTTTTTTTCCCTTTCATGCACGACAATGCCACTACACTTAAGGCTCGAGTGGTGGCGGAATATCTTGAAACTGAAGATAAGCAAAGACTGCCCTGGCCATTACGATCACCAAACTTGAATCCGATCGAACATGTGTGGGATTCTTGGGCATTGCATTGCACGCCGAGAGTCAACTCCACGGTCACTTGGTGAGCTAAGGTCTGCGCTGGTGGATCAGTGGGATTTGTTGCCACAGAATCTTATATCGATCCTGGTTCACAACTATCAAGCCTGTTTAACCGTTGGAGAGAAAAATAAGCCGCACTGATGTCATGTAACCATCTTATATCAAATTCTGTAATGTGACCTGTTTTGGAAATTCTTATCTACCCCTATAAATGTCCCCTTATACCTACCCGAAGTTTCTCGCTGTCTGCTCGTTATTCTGAGGTACATTACCACTATATCAAATTGTTTCGTTCGATTGCAAGCTCTACGAGTTACACTGCGTTTTCTGCGTGTTCTGTTAATTCTGTCGAGCACATAATCATAGAATAAAATGGAGTTCACATTTTCTTCTATGACTTTATAAGGAACATAGATGCCTATTGCTTTCACTAAAGTTAAATAATAGTACGTTGTACCAGCGAAATCACCCATGCGTCGCCTCACTCATCACTTGCTTGTTATTTGAGAACATAACAGTAAATTGGTAAAATACTTTCAGACCTTTGTTGTTGTAGCAGCCCGTACACTCTTAGGTCGGAAACTGTCCATAAAAATGTAGGATAAACCGGAAATGACCATATATCCTTCGAGATGCTGCCAGAATAAGGCCTCTGAGTGAGTTACCCGACCAATCTCGTGCACTTAGAGGTAGGCGCAACACAAATCTGCCAGCTTTGATCTGTCAAACTGCCTCGAGTTTTCTTTTCATCTGACTTCCTTCCGCCATTGACTGTCGCAAATGGAGAGCAGCGGTGCAGCAACACGCTTGACAGTGTCATTACTGGAGCCGCACAGGGACTTCTAAGGGTTGTTCAAAAATAGCTGTAATATCTAATAGACATTGGCTGTCCTTTGTCGCTGTTAAACAGTAAAAGCACCTAATTCTCGTAGAACGAGAATTGTCCTTAAAATGAATAAAAAAATCGTGCATATTTTTAAATATTTATTTTTCTTGCATATTATTTTGAAATTACTTATTCCTTGTAGATGAGGGTATTATTTCTACAGGCTAATTTTAGCATTAGGCCGTAGCTGCATTTCTTTTAAATGGCACGTCCTCTTTTGGAGATTAATCGCTGTCGATCAATGATCCATTTTAAATAGAAACCCCTCTTAAATAATACTTAAAATAGAATTTTCACTCAAGTTCAGGGCTTGAGTACCTTTTCAAAGTATGGGGAAGAAAGGGAAAAGCTCTCCATGAACGGTTGATGAGAGATTCTTTCTTGGCGTCATTTCATAAGAGATGTCTAATTGGTAAACTGCAATCCTTCCACTCAGTGATAGCTGGCCTCGACAAGTTGATGCCACATTGAGTCACGTTTTAACTTATTCTCTTGAATAATATGCGCAAATATAAAATTTAGTGATTAAAGAATAGATCTGCTATATATATTTTTTTAATCAGAATTGACTTCAGTGAGAAATAAGTTTAAAAATACTCCTGGAAAAAAAAAAAAAAAAAAAACCTTCCCCCCATTGGAGGGGGTGTGTCAAAGGAAATATTCTTCATGCTAAGGTGTACCTGGCAGAATTTTTAAACCAATATTTTTGTTAACAACGCTGACGTGAATAGACTTAAGTGTAGTAATAAATAAGGTAAGAATTTCAGTATAGGCCTTATATTAAGGAACAGAGAGGCATATAAAAACGAGATAAAGCAAACGATCTCCGGTGTAGATACACACATTAGAAAAAAAAAAAAAAAAAAAAACCCTTTACTCAGTATCGAATCGGGACGCCTTTGTTTCGAATAACAGCAAGTGTGCGGAGCAGCATGGATTCTATAAGAGCTTTAGTCTAATTATAACCGTTCTCCCAGCATAAAATATCGTGTAGCTGCTACAAATTCAAAGAAAGAGAATTTCGTTGCCGAATAACTCTCTCCAATATGTCCCACAGATTCTCAATAGGAATTGAGATCAGATGAATGTAGTAGCCAGAGAATATTGTGGAAGTAATGTTCTCCGAATCATTCTTGCACGATACGCCGTTGTCAATAAGTGGCCATCGCCTTCGGGTTAAAAGAGTAACATTTCAGGGTGCAGAGATCTGATACGGAATTCACGTACTCGCTGGATGGTATTCAACCTTCCAGGCGTCCGGTATCAACGGACCTAGTCCGTGCCAAAACATTCTCCATAACATAACGCCTCCAGATTCTCGGATGGTCTTAACAATGCAAACAGAATCCATCCCTTCGCCACATTATGTGGCTATCATCAGTGTAAAACATTGAGTATCGTGATTTGCCTGACCACATAAATTTCTCCAATCACGACGTTCCACTGCAGCTGCTATTTCCTTTTGAAACAAAGGACTTTCAAATATGCAAGCCAATACTCAATGTCTTCAATTCACTGCGCATGGTACGAGTTAAAAATAGGACAGTTCTGTGCTTAAAATTCAGACTTATTTTCTGCTCACTGGGTGTCCGGTTTTTCCAGACAGTTCTTCTCGGAGTTCGACGACTTCGCTCTTGAATGTTTTTCTGCAACGCTTATGCTCGTGAGATGTGGAAGAATCGCTTGCTTTACGCATCAATAAACGCATCAGATGGATGCGTTTCAGAAATCAGCGTTCTTTCGTATTTAGAATCGTGTCTACTGTAAACGTAGACCATGATAAGACCCTTTTCAAAGTCTCGTAGAACATACGTTTCCCCCTTTCTGGTTTCAGATTACTGCAATCGAACAGCCCGTGCAGTATTTATACTCAACTGAGGCAACACGTCGTCACCTCATTCTCAGCTTTGCATGTATTTACATTTCTTCTGTCTGACTATCTTAATAAAAAAGGCTATTTTTTGACCAGTGTGTGTAGAACTCAAAAGGTGACGTTCATAAAAACTAACAATGCAGTTTATGCAACAAATGTATTTAAATAACAAGGAAGGGGAAAGTACATTACTGTTGTCGAAGTATCGGTTCGTGCTTACTACCCAAACCGTTCATTGATGATAAATAACGAACATGCAAAAAGACTACGGTATCCTAAGCAATTCCAGCCCATAATTCTTGAGAGCTCGTGAGAATGCCAAGCATTAATTAACTATACGAACAGAAAAGAAAAAACCCGATGCTACCAGGAGATCTGTGCTGTGGAAAAAAAATAATAAATTTAAAAATTCTAAGAAGGAGTAATCACTAACCCATCTCTACTGCTCAACAAAAGCATAGCAGTGGAATTAATTAATAGCCCGTGAATTCAAAAGAAGACTTCCGTTTCAGTGATCACGAATCGTTCCCAGACAAAATAAAGGCCACGTGATCTGAATATTTCAGAACCCATTAAATTAATGGACAACTGATTACGCAGCGAATTATCAACATCGAGCAAATCGATGTTGGTTTTACATTAATAGTTTACTAACGAAAGAAAAGTATTTTACAATGTTATATAATCAAAAATACGGTCAAAAGTTTTTATCCACACGTAGTGGTACTACGTGTGGATAAAATTTTTCCCATTGCTTGTGAGGAGAAGGAAAAAAAGTTTTAAAAATTAGTGTTAGTTTTGAGTCTGTTACGCTGATGCACAATATATTTTACACTTTTTTGAACACCCCCACCATATTTCCTAACTTCCTCTCTAATTTCCTTCTTAATCTGTTCTCTTTACAATTTTTCGTGTAAGTGTCCCTGCTCGCGCATCATAGTATTTTCTGAACGCCCCCTCCGTTCAATAGGGGAGTCAGAAAATTGCCCGACTTATTTTACTAGTTGCTCTTTTTCGCATTTCGTATCCTTGTACAACACGTATGCAAAGTAGTTGTTTTTCTTTATTGAGGTGTACCTTATTCTGTGATAAAAGTGGATCGCAGAATGGCGTGGAGATTGATTACAAAGGTCCAGAATAAAGTGCCAGTTTGCCGTTCAATGGTTAGTCTATTTAATAATTAAATTATCTTCCCCCTGCCATGTTTTTTTTTTTAAACCTCATTTACATTACTTCTTTAATTTTTTTTTTGTTCGTTTCTTTCAAGTAGTCCTTGATGCCAAAGAATTAAGGAATAGTTAGAAAAGATTAAAAGCTGCCTACGTCTGTATCTGACCACGTATATCCGGGAGTAATAAAATTGGCCCGATCAGTTAGACATATGCGCAAAAGCATCAATTAGTTAATTTCGTATTTAAAAGTTAATACATTTAATTTCTACTTATCATAAATTCGATTGCTGGTTGAGATTTTAAAAAATTATGTATATACGACAGATTGAGATTACCACACCTAAGCCATCTATAACAACCCATGATGTACTGACAATTTAGGCAAGAGCAGAATTATCAACCGATGTTAAAGCCACCTTTACTACAATTAAAAGTATCGGCTTACTTCTGGATTAAAACTGCTGTTCCCTGTAATAGATAAATTCATCAAAGTGACGAATGATTAAAGAGATCATTACAATTTTCACTGAGTTTTCGAAATTGTTTCTGGTTTCCATGCACAGTTGAAATAGATGACTTCGAGAAACCTCTAATACCCGTAGTTATGCACTTTTCATCACATGGTTTCAAAAGCCAAAGATACTTAAGTTATTCATATTTAGTCGCGGTCCTGAATATTTTCACTTTTTTCTAATTTATGAAGAACTCTCGCTGTCAGAGATCAAAAAAATAACAATAATCAAAAATTTAGTAATAATTCAAAGAATTGATTGCTTGCTCTCTTTTGTTCCCTTCTCCATCTTAATGTAAAGATGAATGAGGATACGTGTATGGGGAAGCACTCACCTTTTAGAGAAGGAAGAGAGCAGCAGATTTTTTTTGGAGTGGAAAGCATCTCGTTCTCTATCTCTCAAATTTATGGTTACAATTCCAGCAAGTGCTGTTTATTTTATTCGATTTTTAAAATAAATAATTCCATAAAAGTAAGAGAAACAACGCAAGAATATACACTTAATTATCACTGAATTATGATCACCTACCTAATACCGTGCTGAGCTTCCGTTCGCATGGATTCACCTAGTCATTGAGTCCGTCTGAAGACGTTCTTGTGGATCTGCAGCGACTTTGCCGCAAGGCTTTCCAGTGTCGTAATAGGTGACAGTTGCGTGTCCAGATGACTCGCTTCCCATTCCAAAACTTCACTCTGCTCCTTGAACCATTCGTGCACAGTGCGGGCCCGATGACACGGCGGATTATCGTTTTGGAAACTTCCATTTCTGTTCGGGAAAAAATGCAACATGGCAGGGTGGACTTGGTCTTCTAAAAGCTGCCCGTAGATCTCACCAATGAAGCGCGATGGTTTGTACGCACCAAGAATAGTAGTCCTTTCCAAAAAAAAAAAAAAAAATATGCCCCATGTTAAACAACCACCGCTACTTGTATGAAAGTGGGCACCTTGCACAATGGGTCCATTATATTCGCGTTGCTTGAGTCACACACATGAAGGCGTTTGTGGTGGCGAGTTGCACCAGGTACTTGGATTCATCCGACCAGCACACTCGTTTCAGTCCTCCACTGTCAAGCCAGCGTGTTGACACCATAGCATCCGCCGTCGATGATGATCAGAGGTGAGAAAAGGGTACCTCTTGGGTCGTCTACTGTGGAACCCTATACATCTGAGTGTGCGGCGCAGCGTCATTTGGGATATTGTTCTTGTGTTCCCCAGATCGTATTGAGATGTCGACTGTCGCACAGTAACCTGCCGTCCAGCCCGTAAAACGCAATCCCCTTCGCTCACCTCGAACCTTGCGTAATCCTTCACGGTTCTGTCGGCGCGAGGTGGATTTACCCGTTCAACACCAGTCTTTATACACTTTAACCACAGCGGGCCGTAAGCAACCGACAAGGCGTAGCGTTTCAGATATGGAAGCACTCGACGAACCAGCTACCACAATCATGCCCTTCTGAAATTCCATGATGTCTTTCCTACGTCTCATAAGTACTATTTTATCACTTGGACTTGCACGACCAAATGCAAAACATCACTGCTCTCATGCACGAAGCTGTTTGGCTTTTTATACTGCGAGCTGTGCGGCGTAGTCCACGAATGTGGTGGTCACAAATTCGTGATCACTGATAAGCTAGAGCCGGTTCGGACGAACCAGTTATTAAAATTTTTAAGCAAACAAATGGTTTATAACATGATCCCAAACCCAAATAATCTTAATCTTATAAAACGGTGTACAAAATAAACTTCAATGCAAAGGAATGCGAATTTCTAGTAGTTTAAAGGAGCCGTTTGAATAACAGATAGGTTAAGATAAAATAGTAATACTCTGTCGCTGGAAATAAATAAACCAGGAAATAAATATAAATTGTTGGACTAAAATCGTTTAATGACTAAAAGAACAAAATATAAAAGTAATATTTTGTTTTTAAGTAAAAAATAAAGTAAGATAGGTCAAGAGTTATGTTACTATGCGCGTGCGCTTCTTATTTATCACAGGCTGCGATACGCGCATCAAGTTCATCCTGTCTGGAAAAAATTTCTACTTTATTATTTTACTAACAGGACTCACCAATACTCTTTTCAGTTTTCACATGAGAGTAACTTGCAATCGTGGATTGTCAAAATTCGCCACGAAAATGAGACACGAAATGATTCACCCCCCCCCCCCCACACACACACCATTATACACTCCGTACCAGGCACGTGCGCCGTACGTAGCAGCGACGCATGACCCCTGCAGCGAAGCCACTGTGTAACTCACACGCGTGTCGCGGTGGTACAATAGTGAGGGGGGGGGGCATGAATCATTTTTAAAACCATGATATTTAGGCATGTTGAATTCCGACAAAGGGATTCTCTATTGAAGTCAAATGGTTTTAAATATCATGGTTTTTCAGTGGTCGAACAATGCGACCACTGAAACCGCCTCCATTGAGTAAAAAGGAGAGAGAGATCTAAGCTATTTCTACAGCGGAAGAAATCGGAGAAGTCCATTCACATCTTCAGAGCCTTACATCTCCCCAGAAATGTTGGAAGTGAATTTGGAAGAAGTTGATACTGCAAATGAAAACGATGAAGAGTCCTCGAAGCCCCTTCCACTTCCTGTGCTGCGTTTAGTCTGTTTTCTACTCTCTGTGCTGCATTTTGTTCTGTTTTGTCACACATGGGGCGAGCCCCGTCCTTGCTTTTCTTTTGATCAGCACCCTTCTTGTCCAAGTACTGGTCCCCTGAGGGGTTTCATTTTTCTGTCACGTTTAGTGTTTTTCTCCTGGTGAATAGGTCTTGCGCATACTGGGAGAGCGCCCTATATTCATCCTCAGTGTCCAGGAAGTGGTGCTCCAGTCCTTTTGGGAGGCATCTCAACCTTGTTATTAGTAGTCCTCTGAGGTCTTCATAGTGTTGACAATCATAGACTATGTGCTCCAGCTTTCGCTTTCCCCACATATACAGTTTGGGTCCTCAACGAATCCGAAGCCAAACAGCTTCTCCTTGTAGGGTCCGTGTCCGGTTAATAATGTTGTCATATAGTACATTGGGAAGTACCACGGTGGCTGCTTTGGGTATATTTTCCGGAGGTCTGGCAGAAATCTTTTTGTTACTTCGCCTTTTGTAGTCTCTCTCCACCTTCTCTGCCAAAGATCTAGGAGGTGGGTTTGGTCTCAACGGCTGCCCTGATGTCATTCCGGTGGCTCCTTCCTATGGTCTTGTGCTCTGAAGGAACGCGGGCAACTCTGTCTTGAAACGCCTTCCAGTGCGCGAGACAGGATTAGCATCGTTGCAGTAGATGGAATTCTAACCTAAAGGCGTTCATAAGTCTTCTGGATCAATTATCCAGACCTGTCGTTCCTCTCGTACTGAGCAGAATTACTATCGCAACGGGTTGCAGTAGACGGGATTCTTCACCTAAAGACGTTCCGTCATAATCCCATTCACCAAGAACTTTAATTTAAACCTGCTTTTCCTTTTTACTGAGCAGGAGTACTATCGCAACGAGTAGTCATTATAGGTCAAAATTAACCTCTCTCAGGGCGGTCTGCACCTTCTTCCTGCTCTAGGAATCCGGCATGAAATGACTAGAAGGCAACGTCGCTACTATGCTCGGTCGCCGTATGGTGACCGAGCGTAGTAGCGACGTTGCCTTCTAGTCATTTCATGGCAAGAACTCTTCTTTCCACCTGTAGCTTTACATCTGAAAGCCAAAGGTCATGAGGTCCTTGAGTCCAACTCATATTCTCAACGTTTCATGAGGGAACAGAAGGTGCCGTCGCTTCTGGCGCTCGGCCACCGTGAGCCAGTATCTGGCTGAGCCTCTTCTGCCACCTCTAGCTTTACGTCTTAAAGCCAAAGGTCAGGATATTCTTAGGTGCGACAGCGTGACTTACGCACGGTCGCTAGAAGCTCCTGCAAGGACTTTTCTTGACATCTCTTAGCTTAAATGTCTTAAAAACTAGGAGGCCGGCATGATTTCTCAGCTTTTTTTTTTTTTTTTTTTTGGCTAGCGTTTGGCTTCTTACTTCTACGCGAGGTTTCTGTCCTCACGGTGCTAACCTCAGGATACCTACTTTACCTTTTCGCAGGTGTCTGACTACCTAACACAAATGCATGTAGGGAACCCGAAGGGGCAGCAAACTCATTGGGCTTTTCTGTTCATATATCTAATTATAAACGGGTAGTAAACTCGATGTTATTGCATTTGCAAAAATTTTCGATAGCTGGAATTCTGTGGGTTTTTACGTTATTATGGTGAAATGTGTCCCCTTCACTGAAATCTTCAGTCATATAAAAAAAAACCCCAAAAATAAATTGTAAGAATCTTCTCTTTCTTATTTTTTTTGCTTGTTACTCCGTATCTCATTTGTGCAATTTGTGCGTCCCGTGATCGTAGTTATTATTGATTGCTTATTTTATTTATTTTTTGTTCGTTTTAAATTTTACAATCTTAAAAAAAAAAAAAAAGTGAAAAAAATTTACATAAATCCTTAGTTGCGTAAATCGGAGACACTTACTGTATCGAAAAATGTTCAGCAACCTACGTAAAAAAATATGGTGATAGACAAAAAACTAAAAAACTTACCGCCCACTCCTCGCGTGTCCAATACGATGCTTTTCTTTATTTTTTGCGACGTTGCGTATGGTTTGGTCACCAAAATTTATAATGGTTCCTTAGAGATTTAACAGATGCACCGTTTTCAAACTTTTCAATAATTTCAAGTTTTTGTTTAACTGAAAGAGCAAATCTTTTGCGTTTACCCATCATTTTCGCGATTTCTAAACAAAACAAAAAAAATTGACATTCCTGACATAAATAACGAAACAAAATTTGTCTTTTTGCGGTGCAACGGAACACAACAATGGACTCAACGCACTAAAACAAACTAAACATTTCTTCTCTTCTTTTTGAGCGGCGGATGTGAAGACAGCGGGGTTGCAAGATAATAGGCACATCAATCTCCCAATGGCGACTTGTAATGTCGCTTATTTACGACCTGCAAAACATCCGCTTATACCTATTCTATTTATTACTTGAATTTTATGATTTCTGTTTGTTTTTTTTTTGTTTTTTTTTTTGTTTTTTTAATTGGGAATCTTGAAGTGTCCCGGTTAATCCGATCCCGGTAAATCGAGAGTCTGCTGTACTTTTAAGGTTTTTGTCAGTTCCAGGCAAACACAACTGGATTTTTCCAGTACAGTTTCTAAATATCACAGAAATGCTGAGAATAAAAGAGTATTCCTGACTATACTCTTCAGTTCCTCTCGTTTAAAACAAAAAATTTCTTTCAAAAACTAAAAGGAAATATGACAAAGCCGATTTCCGAGCAACCTAAAAAACTAACTTTTGAATTTCTATAGGTTGACTTTAAAACGCCATCAAAGGATTAATAAAAGAATCGAGTGGTATCTATTTTTGCTTGAAATCGTATTGTCTATACTTAATTTTGCATTTATATAGTTATAAGATTTTTGTCTGTTCCTGGCAAAAAGAAACTGCGTTTTATTCAAATTTTCCGGTAAAGTTTCTTAATAATGATTCATTTATCCCTATTTTATGTTACACTTTTTTGGGAGATAACGGCAAAAAGGGAGGGAGGTCACATAAGCCAATGGCTTTTTAGGGGGTGTTCCCTTAAAAATGATGAATATATAATTGAAAAATGTACAGTTCTGAAATTGTACAGGTAATGTTCAACAGGAAAGACAGAAATAAATTGGAGTTTTTTGTACATTTCTTTACAGAAGGCTTCGATAAGCATCACTGCTTATAACATCATTGTGAACATTTTTACAATTAAATGAGGAGAGAAAAGAAAAATGATGAGATACATGCACAGAAATTTACAAACTATTTGCCAACTGCTTCCTTTGACATTTGTGCATTATTTCCATGTTGGTGTTTTTAAAATCCAGGAGTTGAGTGGAAGGTAATTTCAATCAGACATCCCTGGTGATGTGTTCGATTAGTAGTTTCTTGAATTGATTTAGCGAAGTGACATTTTTGATTTTTGCAGGAAGTTTGTTCCAGGTTTTAGCACCTCTGTATTTTATATTTTTCTGACCTATCTATGGCTTTTCTGAAAAGCGGAACCTTCAGGTCGGCTTCATTTCTTAGATTGTACGATATTTCTTCTTCTTCTATGGTTACAAAAAAGGATCTGAAGAGAGGGGAAAAGTCTGCTGTCTTCATAGCACTGTAAACAAGGATCGCCTCGGCTTTCTGCAATAGCTGGTAGATGCTGAGGAGTCTCACTTCCTTGTATCTCGAACTAACCGATGCGTTCCAGGGAAGGCCCAAAATTGAACGAACGCATCGATTGAGAATGGAGTTGATTCTCGCAAGGTTTTCTTGGCTGGTGGTACCCCATGAGATGATTCCATAGGTGAAGTGTGGCTGAATTAAAAATAGAAAGGAATACTTGTCTCAGAAGAGAAGGAGACACCCAGGCAGAGGCCCTGGCGAGTATTCCCGCTAGTGACGAAGTTTTCTTTCGTAGGGTTATCATTTGTTTTGCCCAACTTAGCTTATCATCTAGCCAGATTCCGAGAAACTTGGTTTCATTCTTCCTTTCAAGTTGTTTTTCTTTGTATGTTACGTCTAAATCAATATTTAGTGGTTTGTTTTTCGTTCTAAACACCATATATTTTGATTTTTCTGGATTCAGTATAAGCTGATTCTTTTGAAGCCAATTATGCATCACAGAAAGCAAGGCAGAGATTGAGTTGAAGCTCATTAGAGTCTTTATCTCTGATTAGGATGGAAATATCATCGGCATACGCTACTTGGTGAGAAGATGGAAGAAGAGAGAGGAAATTCATGTATGTAAAGAACAAATAGGATATGTCCAAGAAGTGAGCCTTGAGGTACTCCCCTGGAGAAATAACAGATGTCGGAGTATGATTGATCTGTTCTTACGACAAACGGCTGATCCGTAAGGTAGTCTTCAAGGAGAAGGTTAATTTACCCTCTCAAGCCAAGGTTATTGAGTTTGTTAAGTAGAATAGTATGGTTTATGCAATCAAAAGCTTTAGATAAGTCATAGCTGCTATAGCATAGTGACCCTTTTCAAGACTATTAATTATCCTTGAGCAGAAGTCAACAATTGCAAGATCAATGGATCTTTTAGAGCGATAAGCATACTGTTGTTGATGGATGAGCTGATTTTCTTCAAGAAAACCCATGAGTCTGCTATGAAGAATTTTTTTTCGAATAATTTTGCAATAACTGAGTAGAGCTATTGGGCGAAAGTTGTTGATGGAGTTACAACGTTTTTCCTTTGGAACAGGGATGATTATTGCTTTTTTGAATTGAGAAGGGAATTTACCAGATTGAAAGGAGAGATTGAATATACAGTATACTTCAGGGCGTAAGAATTGAACTAATGACCTTTTTCAGCAGAGACGGAGATATTTCATCAAAGCCAGGGGCTCCCTTTTCCTTCAATTGATTCCCTGCCTCTAAAATCTCTTAATCGGAGAGAGGAACGAGAAAAAGAGTTTCTGATTGAGTACTTGGCAGATTCTCTCATTTCATTGTCTCTGAAGTCAAGTTCGTCTTGAAAGAGGTTATTTGCACTTGAAATAAAGTGGTTACAGAAGGCAGTAGCTTTTATCTCGTCATCTGAAATGAGTACCTCGTTTTCAACTATATCTCCAACGTAGCTCCGTGATTTCAGTTTCCTTCCCGGTAATAGTTTGTTCAAAACTGTCCATTTTTTTCTTGCTTGTTATGATACCTGTAAGTTGAGAACTATAGTATTTTCTTTTCTCTGACCGAATGCAGTCAGTGACTTTGTTTCTGTACGTTGGTTATTTAATTTTATCTGCCTCGATTCCTGTTGCTCTAGCAGTTCTTGCAAGGTTATCTCTTTTCTTTAACATATTACAAATCTTGTTTGAGATGAACGAGCATATTTTCCCTCTTGTCCTGGTGGCCTTTTTATTCCCTGGGCTCCTAATATGATACATATTTTTCATAACTATTTAGGATATGCTTTAAAAAAGCAGTTAGTTGCAATTTCAGGATCACTTTAAGCAAGCACTCCATCCCACGTTGACTGCTGCAGGTCGTGACAAAGCTGACTGAGAGAGTCTGGAGTGACAGATTTGAAAGTGTGCATGATCTCTGCTTCATTTATTTCATTTTCGATTACCATTAAGATGGGACGATGATCCGAAATAGTTGTATCAAGTATTATATATCATATCATATATCATATATATACGTGATATACGTGATATATATACGTGAGAGAGCATTCCCCAATTGCGAAGTCAAGAAGGGAATTGTGGGACTCTCCCATTCTAGTCGGGATATCTCTCCATCAGTAAGAACAGAGAAACCATTTGAAGTAATGACATCTAGGAGGTCTTGCACCTGAGAGGAAGAGCTTTGAAGAATGTTAATATTAAAGTCACCAATCAGTAGAAGGCTTAGGGATTTGCTTGTGAAATGAAATAGTGTTGTCAAGAGTTACAAGGAAGCTGTTAACTGAAGCTGAGGGAGGTCGGTATAGACAGCCGATCACCAAAGAGGCAATGCGGATAAAACTGAGTTCACAAGCGTGATCAGACAGATTTGAGATAGGAAAGGCAGAGCATCGCAAATGATTATGAACATAAATAGCAACTCCACCACCTTTTGAATCACCTCTGCAACTTTGAAAAAGAGAGTAGTCTGGAATTTGGATTGAAACCTCAGGAGAGAACCAGGTCTCAGTAAAAACCATCTGGTCTGAATGCAGATTCAATGTCAGTTGAGTGAGGATTTCATCATTATGTTTTACAAGACTGAAGGCACCTCCGTAGCCAGGTGGGAAGGAGCAGCAGTGCGTAGCACACGCTTCTTGATTAGACCGGGGTTCGAGCCCGTCACCACCAAATAGGGAGGATGTGGAAAGGTCAGGGAATGATCACCGCATATCCCGGAGCAATATGGCCTTAGTTGCTAATGCTCCTAAAAACTAAATAACAAACAACATTTACAAGACTGCGTGCGTTCATATAGAATACAGTAATTGCATCTTTTGATGCTGCAGTAAGGCATAAGTTGTTTGGCTTAATTGTTGGCAAGTGACAGGGTAGAAAGATGTTTTCACAAGAGTTAGTGTCATTAAAATTCTGGTGGGCTGAAGAGACAGATGAATCATTTATAGACGTTATTTCCTGTAGAGATTCCTGAATATCTGAAAACGCACGGATCGTCATTCATGCTCACTTGTTTCAATAGCTAAGTCACTAGCTGGTAACCTAGGGCGAGGAACAGGGGGTCGTCCATAGAAAGGCCGAATGATAGTTCTCACAGGCCAACAGTGGTTCTTCGGTCCTTCAGTAATTCATCAAAGTCTGTTTTCTGGCATTGGATGTAGAAAGAGCTGTATGACTCGTGTTTAGAAATCATTTTTATTGCCTTTGTATCTTTCTGCAGCTGCGTTCTGATGTGCTGCTCTACTTCTCTATCGCAGAGTTGGGGTTCGAGTCTCGAGACAAAAATAGCCTTGGTCGAACTTTTGATTAGAGAGTCGAACTTTAGAGGCAGATAAATTCAGCTTTCTTCCGATGAGATCTGTCCGCCGCCTAGAGGAAATGATATCTTCTTGGAGTGGATTTGCAGTTCGATTGACATCCTTAGATGTTTTCTGAGACTGACTGGGGACAGGAGCATATACCGGAGGATATGGAGGTTGCTTTATAATAGATGCGTAAGTGGCTTCTGCAACAGGAGCAGGGATTGGCTGGAAAGTAGAATTTTCCATGGGGTTCCTCCTATTGTGTGTAGGACTTAATGATCTGCTGGAGTTTCGAATAAGATCTGTCAAATCCGAAAGTTTCTTTAATTAAATATTTTTTAGTTTCATCAAGAAGAGAGACCATCATGGATTTGTAAGTGTCCAAGATTTGAAAAATGAGTTTTGTGGTCAGCTCATTTCGATTTTAATCTTGTGAAACTTCTTAGTTAAGGAGGTGAGAGAAGGAGCGATTTGTCTGCTCTGATGCCACGTCATGAAGTATGGCCTCGGATAGCCCACTCTGCCGAGTATCCATTGACAATGAGGAACAGTTGAAACACTGAGGTTCACCGTCGGGAGGGCTTGTGGGATAGTGGGCTGGAGCCTAAGTTATTTTCATGTTTTGTCTGCTTTTTCTTTGACTGCCTGTGATTTATACAACAAGGGCCCTTCCACGAGTCGATCGCTGCCTATGACATCTTTTTCCAGTTCGCAATTGACATATCTATGCACTTGATGCAGTATACAAGACCGCATTGCATTGAAGGAAGTCTTTGCATTTCTTTTTTCATAATTGGCAAATAATTTGCACTTGCGGAGCCATTGTAATTAACAATAAGTACACAGAATTTCTTTTGCGATTAAACAATAAAAAATGTACAAAGTATGAGATATACAACACAGAATTATTGCTATCTGAAATAATTTTGTACTAAACGTATCCGTGAACTTTAGTTAAAATTCTTCAGAATTCATTACAATTCATTCAAAGAGCGAATTTTAAAGATATGCTCAGTAGATTTCAAATTTAAGCAACAGGCATTCCTGTTGCTTAAATTAGGAATAATTAATATTATGGAAATCCTGAGAACATAGAAATTTTCCTTACTTTCCTGCTTATGCCCATTGAGCAACTCCAAAATTTCTTCCAGAACCTAAAGAGAAACACGAAAATGCTGATTTCCGAACAACCTAAAGAAGTAACTTTTTAATTCCGTACATCGATCAGAAAAGGCCATTTTCCTGAGGGGTACAAAAAACATAAATAAATGGAACAAAAACGGCGTCTATTTTCTCTAGCCAAGATAGAGTGTTCGGTTAGAACTGTTTTCATATATCACGTTCACAATTCTTCTTTCTGCGGCGAACCAAACGGCCTTTTCAGGGTTATTGTATGTTAAGAATGTTTAAAGAAATTTGGAATGTCTGTACAAATCATTCTGTCTGAATCAAATATAAAATTTCATGAAAATCCGTTCATTGAGGGTCCTTCTGTCACATGCGGACGGACAGACATTGTGAAGACAATAGGCGTTCATACATTTATGCTAATGCGCCAATAACTTGTGACTGTTGCAATATTCAATGACGAAGACATTTTCTTTATTTTTGAAGTGGCACTTCTTTAGGCTCGCTCCAGGCAGTTTTCACATCAGAGTAACTTGCGTCCGTGAATTGACAAAAATCGCCACGAAATGCGACACGAAATGACGTACTTAAAGTAGCAGCGATGCATGACGCAATCAGTAACCCATACAGCGCGGCCAAGGTGTAACTCGCACGCGTGTCGCGTTTATGTTTTAAATCGCTATATCTCAGCTTGTAGCAATCCAATTTTAAAAACCAAAATATTTCTTTCGTCATTTATTTCATAAAAATTTAAACCTAAAAAAAATTTATAATTGAACATGATAACGACATGCTGATCGTTGTAAGGCGTATTGAGGACGTATAGGTGCAATGCGACCACCGGACCACCTCCATTAAGTACAAAGGAGAGATCTGTAAACACTTTGTTATAAACTTGTAAAACAATTGTAAAATATTAATCACTGTAACATTGAAATAATAAACGTTTCAAAAGATTCTAAATGATAAGCATTTCTTTCGTAAACATTATTATGGTTTGCTAACTCATGCATCTCTTATTTATGTCTTCTTCCTTTCAAATGTACATGTTTTAAATTCCTTTAATTAAGAATTACTTTTTTCTATTATGACAAACATGTAAAAATGTTTTTTTTTTGTTTTACATTATAATTCCGAATGGCTCAATGCATTGCCACTTATTATGAAGAAAGGTACAAAAATATACATACTGTGTTATACCCCTTAAATCAGAACTTTTCATACGTTGTTAAGATTTTGGCAGCTTATCGATGTCATATATATGCTGGAATTCCAAATGAGAAAACTTCCTTTCATAACGGAAATGTAGGCCAAATTAGCACCTTTGGCATAATGCCAAAAAGCCATTGCTTTGTCTTCTCTGATCAGTTTTTATTCTCTATTTCTAACATGACCAAAAATTTTACGAAACAACAACCTATCGGATACAGTTGTTTCTATAGATGAGAAAGTAATGCTTGTTTTCCTGCGTGCTTCTCGCACAGCGCTTCAAAGACCTCTAATTCAAATAGACTGTTGATAAAAAAATATGAAGACAAAGTCAATCAAGAGATTACAATGGAACGGTCTAAGCCCTTACAAACATTTCTGTCTTTCTTATTCGCCCTTAGCAACATTACTAAAGTGATAAAAGACGATAAAGGAAAGTGATACCCGATACTAAACGATACATGATACGCCGACCGGGCTAGCTGGGTGGGTAAAGTGCCTGCCTGGCAACCCAAAGTAAGTGTAAGTGTGTTTAGGGTCAAGCGGCACCAAGGGTTTCCCCCATCCCCGCGTAGTTTACATTGTGGTGTGTTACAGTACGCTGTAAATGCCAGAGATTTAAAAGTGTGTGGGTCTTGGATCGTTTAGTGTCATGTACCGTTGTTCTTCTGGTCGTTTAGCCGCTAAACCCCAATTGGGGCCCAACGTTGCCCCACTTACGCCCCGTGGAGGCAGACCAGGAACCCAGTAGCTTATATGCACTCTGGCAGGTCCTGCCACCTAATTTCCTGAGATTTCGGTGGCTAGGACCAAAAAAAAAAAAAAAAAAAAAAAAACGGGGGCACTTAAGTTTAAAAAAGCCAGAAGGGGTTAATGTGGTTCAGTTTTCAGTTTAGAAATCGTTAATTTTGAATAGTTTTGTGGGGTTTACGCTGCCGTATTAGTCAGAGTAGGGGGAAGAGACTGAAGACTGGGGGGGAAAGACAGAAGTATGGGGTCGATAGGGAAGGCAACCCCAGATGGTCAGTAAGGCATGCCCATGCCTCACCAGGCGAAATATGTGGAGTGGCAGGAGAGGGAGGAAACAGGAAGACCATTTCCTCCTCCCCCCCTGCCAGGGATAGGGGAAAAAAAAGGTACCAGGCAAGGGAGCTGGTAGAGATCGCCATTTGGCTACATGGCAGTGAGGCTGCATCAGTCGTAGTGTAGTCATAAGTCCGGTAGTAGAGTCACTCGTGGGATAGTGTCCCGTCCAAGTTGAATGTCTTTGTTTTGGTTCTCTATCTTCATCCAGTATATTTGTCAGTCTCATTTAGGTCTCATATTTGTTGGTACATAGGCAGGGTTTCTTGGTAGACAGATAGTAGCTTCCACATAATTTTCATTCTGGGGTGTGTCCTAAAGGATGTTTTTTTTTTTTTTGTTATCTGGCTGGTCGCCTTTCACTCCTGGTGTATTGTATATAGGGTTCTCCTTCTTGAGAAGAGTTCTTGAGCGAAGTTGGTCAGGGCTCTGTATTCCTCCTCTGAATCCAATAGGTGAAACTCTTGCCCTCTGGGGAGATATCTTATACTCGTGATTAGAATGCACCTGAGATCCTCGTATTGCGGACAGTCGTACATGAGGTGTTCCCAGGTTTCGATCTCTCCACATGTACAGCATGGGTCCTCTACAAGGGCGAAGTACATTAGCTTTGCGTTAAAGGGGCCGTGTCCAGTTAGCAAGTATGTTGTTTGCAACCCCGGAAAGAACCAAGTAGGCGATTTTGGATAGATTTTTTCAAGTTGCGGTAAGAACTTGTGGGTGATTGCTCCTTTGGTTGTTTCTGTCCACCTGTCCTGCCACACCTGCAGCAGGTGAGACTGAAGCCGGATCTTTTCTGCCTTATGGTTGTTTGTTGGGTCTATTGTAAATTCCAAGAAAGTGGTGGTTATTCCCTTAGATAAGTAGTAGAGGAGTCCTATTCTTGCGATTTCAAGATCAAGTGGAAGTACTGCTGCTATCACCTGAAGCGCTGGGTTACTCACCGTTCTGCAGGCGCGGGTAGTAGTGAGGAGGATGGTGCGTTGAATTGCATCCAGGGTTCTCTTATTTACGACCAAGGCAGTTTTGTCATACCAGATTGCTGAAGCGTATGTAATTATTGGGAGGAAGGTTGTCTTGTAGTATAAGGCTAGGGTACGTTTTTTGAGACCCCAGTCTCGCCTTGTGACCCTAGCTACCATGGCAGAGTAGTTTCTGATCTTTTGTCTTAGGAATTTGAGATGTGGTTGGAAGGATAAGTTATTGTCTAGTATGACACCCAGGTGTTTTAGTTGACTAGCAAACTTGATAGTTGTCCCATCAATCTTAATCTGGGGTGGTCGTCTCAGTTGCAGGGTTCCTTTGAGCAGCACCGACAATGTCTTTGTCGGTGAAATTGTTAAGAAATTCTTCTTGGCCCACTGTTGGAGTATCTGCAGGGCTTGATTAGCTAGGATTTCCAACTGGTCTCTGGAGTTTGCTTGCACTGTCAAAATCAGGTCATCTGCGAAGGCCTGCACCCCCACTGCGCCTAGGTCCATTCTCAAGAACTCATCAAATACCAAGTTCCAGAGAAGTGGGCCCAATACAGACCCCTGTGGACATCCTCTGTGTACTGTTCTTGCGATCTTTTTGTATGGAGCGTTTATTTCAATTTTTCTTTGTGAGAGATAGGTTTCTATGACTTTATAGAGGTTGATGGGTACTTTAGCTTTCCTGAGTCTGCCCAAGACGCTCGGCCACCAGAGTGAGTCAAACGCCCCGGCAAAATCAATCGCTATTACGAGGAAATATTTGTTGTCACATTCTTTGACTTTGTTAGTTAGGTTTCTGAGGGCTTCTGTTGTGGAGGATCCCGGTTTAAATCCAAACTGATTCCCAGCTAGGAGGCCAGCTGCTTCGTAGTGTTGAAGGATTCGTTTGTGCAGTAGCCTTTCAAATAATTTGCTAACTACTGAAAGAAGTGCGATGGGCCTGTAGGATTTCGGGCACTCTGATTTCTTAGTCGGACTCTTGATGATAAGTTTGACGTTGGCCGTTTTCCATTTTGTTGGGAATTTCCCTACCTCTAGGCAACTGTTGAACAGGGTCAATAGAAGTTGTGGTGTATATTCTATTACTTTTTTAAGTATTTCGGGTTCTATCATGTCTAGGCCGGGACATTTTCTCTTTCTTATCCGGGCGGCAGCAGTACTGAGCTCCTCCATGGTGAAGGGGGGCTCCATGATTTGTGTATTGTAGTTCAGGTTTTCTTGACAAAGATGATTTTGTTCCTGTAGAGTTGGGACTGCTGGTTCCTTGAATATGGCATTCAAGATGTTGTCCACCGATTGTTCCCAAGTTGTTGTCATTTGACCTTGTGGGGTTCGTGTGGTAGTCACTACCTCCCCCCTAGGGAGTTTGTTGGTAATAACCCTGTAGACTGTTCCCCAAGGGTCATCATTTCCAGTTGTTGTCACTAAGCGTTCCCAGGTTCGTTCCTTACTTTTCCGTATGCCGTCCGTGTATCGGTTTCTGGCTTCTCTATAATGTTGCCTGAGGGCTTCTACTTCGGCTTCTGGCCACGTCCTGCGCGCTCGTTGGAACTCCTTTCTTCTTTTGGTTACCACTTTGCGGAGGGCACTGATTTCCGGAGTCCACCAGGGGTTGGCTCCAGGTTTCGGGTTCTTCTTTTGGATAGCTTCGTTGCTTGTATCTGTGATTATTTTAGTTGTCTTATCTTGCAGTACGTCCGGGTCGGCTTTCGGGTCTAAACTTCCTGGATTGTGTTCCACCGCTTCATTCAGTAGGTTTCTAAAGAGCTCCCAGTTGGCACTGGTGATAGCGTATCTGTTTGTCATTTGCTTGGCTAGTGGTGTTCTTGTTAGGACTCTTGTTATCTTGTAGGTTATGACCCGGTGATCCGAAGTGGTCCACGAATCTTCGACCCTCCAATCAGTCACGAACCCAGCAAGATTTCTTGTTGGCAACCCAAAGGTCGCGGGTTCGAATCCCGCCTCGGGCTTGGATCAAAGTACTGCAAAAACCTTGGGAGGTGCATTATGTCCACAGAAGCCGATGCGCCAACAACTACCAAAAAAAAAAAAAAAAAAAAAAAAGATACATGATACTAAAGTGATGCAGGAAGTTAAGAAAAACGACTGCATTTCAGAGGTATTATTATTATCTCTCTATACATTAAAAAAAGTTTTCCTCTTAGTGATATTTATTCGGGCCAATGGGAGAAGAGGAGGGCGGGGTAATTACGAAACTACAAATTAGCAGGTAAATAATTACATTGCTGTCCACCATTGAAAGAAACTGCCTCCATAATGTTCACCAACCCTGTGCACCTGGGGTTCACTGTCTAATACATGACCACTCCTGGCATCATTTGATGTTCAATTGTAATGTCAGTTGATGAAGAGACCCGATATAGTTTGTATATTTGTTTGTTTTGGTTTTTAGGAGCATTAGCAACTAAGGCCATATTGCTCTGAGAATATGCGGTGGTCATTCCCTGACCTTTCCGCATCCTCCTTATTTGGTGGTGACGGGCTCGGAACCCGGTCTGATCAAGAAGCGTGTGCTACGCACTGTTGCTCCTTCTCACCTGGCTATGGAGACGCCTGTATATTTGTAAATAGTTTAGTATTTTGTAAATATTTGAAATATTTTAGTTAAACATTTTAGTGTCCTGCTCTTTCGGATTATGGAACCCGAAGCAAAAGGCGTTTTCCTAAGTGACCTGTGTAACCGCAGGTAAATAATTACATAGTGATATTTATATATTTATTCTACCCTGAGAATGCCGCGCAGTGGGGGTGGGGTAGCCAATGGGACAAGAGGGATGTGTGTCACTTGTCCCATTGTGGGGAAATTGCGTCACTACAAATGCACAGGTATATATTTACGTAGGTCATTTCCTGATTAGATATCGATCAGTGCGTTTCGACAGGTGTGCTTTTAAGTAGAAAAGATTTGTCTTACTCCATCATACCTCTACATTTTACGTAGAAAAGTGTGCGGGGGTTGGCGAACAGGTGACGAAGCCCCCTAGTTATCGTTATTATTGTTGTTATTGTTAATCTTATATTATTTCTCCCTGACTGGTGGTTCAGGTTATCGGATTATACAGTCCAACCCCATTGGGTTGGACTGTATAATCCGATAACCGCATAATTTCCGCCAGTCCCTGCCATTAGAGCAGGGACTGGCGGAAATGCTCGATGATGGATCTGGGCTTCAATTGTGATTACAGATACAACCCTGACAGTTACAAAGATTCCTAGTCTGTATTCCACGCATTCTGTGTGTCTTTGCTTGGAGGGTTGGTTTGGCCAGATTTATCTGGTCTCGCTTTATTGCCAGTGTTCACAGTACCAGGATTCCATTCAACCTTTCATCGATCATCTGGATGCAACATTACGATCCCTTAGAGATAAATATGTCATCGTTTTGATGGATGCGAATGCAGAGTTCGCCTTGTGGAATAGCCCATAGAAAAATCAAAAAGGAGAGTTGCTGGAGGTCCTTATTCTTTAGCAACGTTTAAAAATTCTCAATACTTCTGTGTATCCTCTGACTTGTGTAACCCCTCAAGGACGTTTCTAGATCGATGTGTCTTTTGTTACCTCGTCCATTGTCTCTAAGATCAGTGACTGGAAATTACACACTAGCTGATCCACTAGCAACCATAATAATGCAATTACTTTCTGTTTGGGTGCTGACATTTCTAGAACCAGATCGGATACAACTGATAACCCTAGGTATCACACACACAATCGGTCAAATGACAAATATTTGAGAGTTCCCTCAAGGAGTCTCTTTCATCGGACCAGCTGAACGTTATGGAAATTATTTCTGTTGACGACCAGGTTAATTTCATCCAGAACAATATTCTACAGGCGTGTGTGACAAATCCATCAGTTTAGGACGAGGAAGTCTTATCATGTGCCCTGGTGGTCACCAATTTTATCGAACTTAAAATCGCTAATTACTTTGGATGATGTGCAACTTAACCTAGATGCTTCTTGAATATCTGAGAAAAGAAGGCTTCGTTCCATTTATGCAGATAAATGGCAAAGAGACTGGTCAGCTTCGGAACTTTGCACCATGACCAGAGAGTTTTTACCACCGGTGAAGGAGTTTAGGAAGAAAAGAGAATCTTTGTGGTTTGCGCCTGGATTGCATGGTACATTTTTACTCACGGACCACGTGAGTATTAACAGCAAATTATTCAAATTAGGATTGTCTCCTGTTCCACTTTGTCTCTGTGGGCAGGAAGAGAGTATTGACTAAATTATTTTCGATTGTCAATATTATCAAGACTATTGTCGCGAACTCCAGCTTGTTTCATATACCTTCACCATGGGAAATAAACTTGCGGTTATTCGATCTCAAGCAGCATTTATAGCACCGAATACGTTTGCCTCGCGTGCTTTTAAAATAAAAGAGGAGCATACACTTGCTAATTTGGAATAATTTTCTCAGGAGTTGATGATGATTGGATACTTGTTGTAACAAAATATATCCTGATGGACATTGAGCGTGTTCATTATATACAGCATGTATACAGTGTAAATTCTTGGTGTTTTAGTGTGATTAGGGTAAAAAAGAAAATTCTTGTTTTTCCGAGGAAGTGCCTGGAGCAATTTGTACAAGAGATTAGACATAATTATATCTCAAGAAATCTTGCTGATCCTAGCTTCTAGAATTTGTATCCTCCAGGGGATTAATTCCCATGGTTTGAGCCGTCAGTCCTCTTCTCTGCCTCTATTTCCTTTAGTTTTGCTTTATTTCTTCTACCTTCTAACTATTGGAGGGTTTCTCTGTTTGATCCTCCTCTCTAGCTCCCAAACGTCTTCTCAATAGCCTTTTCATTTCATCCTTATTTGGGTTCCCTCTTGTATTTTGTTCCCTCTTGTAGCACATCCTGGCCGCCTCGACGTGGCAGGGATAAGGGGTGGAACGTGGTGACCAGGTGTTGCTACTTCCAATCTGCTAAGAGGCAGGTACTGGTCGAAAACATAACAACACATCATATCATTATACTGACATATCCAAGACATTATATAAAAATTGCCAGTTTTGGCTCAATCTTCTACACAAGATGTACAACGGCGGCTAATGGGGGAAATCCTGCGAACGCCTCAACAACACATGAATATCCCCTGATTGGGGGTTTCATCCCGTGACTGGCATTGCTACTAAGTACAGGGTGGTTGTTATTTCTGGTGTTACTGTTGTTAATTTGGAGTTCCTCCAACATATTGGAGTTCCTTGTAGGAATTCCAGGAAGTCCTCTGAGAAACCGTTGCTGCTAGGCTGTTATGGCTCCATACCGGTGGTTGACACAGTGATCTGGATGGCCCTTACGTTTTGCATATGCCACATCTCTTGTCTTAGGTCCGTGTAGTTCCTGATTTTTCCCTCATGGGTTTTCTGAAGGTTGACAGTGTTGTGCACTTCTGTGTCAAACAGATGGGTATTCTTTTCCTTCTTGTCAACAAGGATTATGTCCGGACTGTTGTGCGGGATTGCCATGTCCGTTCTTATAGCGCGATCGCAGTTCAGCTTGTGGATTGGGTTGTCTAGTACTGCCTGGGGTTCGTACTTGTAATACGGTACACTTTCTTTGATCAACTGCTATTTCCTTTCTAGCTTCTGTATTATCCTGGCTGCCTGGTCGTGTCTACGAGTATACTCAGTCTGGGTGATCACCTTGCATCCGGCGGTGATGTATTGGATCGTTTCAAAAACTAGGTCGCATCGCCGATAGGTGTTATCCAACACATCGGGCTTCTTGGCGATGTATTTTCTATACTTCTGGCTGTCTGCGCGGTAGCACAGTGCTATCGTCACCGTCCTCCCCACACCGGGTGGAAAAGACCCGGGTTCGAATCCGGGTCTTTTCCATCTGCTAGGAACTTTAATGTGCTTTTTTTACTCAGTGGCTGAGTTGGTTGATCTCAGGCGTAGATAGCAAGGTTTTCTTCCCCCAGAAACTGGGGTTTTTCGTCCAGCAAACAGACAAATCGACCAAAGAACACCCGCAATTAGTAGACATAAGACACAGTACGGCAGATGAATTAAACTATTCGGGTGGCCTAAATATAATAGTTTTTTGGTTTTTTTTATACTTCCTGGCTTTGATTACCAGGTCTTGGATGGTGAGTATGAATCCTTCAGTCTCGGGGAAGAGTGTCCCACTCATAAGCCATGCATTGGAAGCAATTTTATCTATGTGGTCTTGATAGAGGTCATTGTAGTGTCTGCCCTGGAGTGTCTTCTTTGCCCATCTTTCTAACTTCGTCTGTGCTGTTTTGGGCGAGAGGGGACTCCTCGCTTGGATTGAGTGGGGTATGTCGCTTGTCTATCTTCCTTATGGCCTGGTAGAATGGTGCTGCGTTTTTCTGGAACTAATCCTTCAGGTTAGTTATGGTTGTTTTCTGTTGCTCGATGACATCTATAAGGCCCTTTCCTCCCTCTTTCCAGGCTCTTGTCAGTCTCTCCAAAGTTGATTTTGGGTGAAGTTGACAACTCTTGGTCATCGTTGTCCTTATCTTTCTCATGATATCCTCGAGTGTTAGTCCAATCTATGATCCCGAAGGATTATGTTAGCGCTGGGACTGCATAGATATTTATCGCTTTAAATGTGTTCCATCCATTTAGCTTTGCTTTCAGAAGGCTTCTGAGTCTCTGGTAGTATTTTTTGGTCAGGCAGGCCTTGATTTCCTTGTGCTGTAACTGCTGACCCTGCATCATTCACAGGTATTTGTAGGTCTCTCCATCTGTCGTGGCTTCGATCTCTTTACCAGTCTGCAGCTGGTAGTTTCGGCCGACTAAGTTCCCTTGCTGCAATCCATGGGTCTTGCATTTGCCTAGACTAAATTCCATTCTGATACCATTGCTGAATTCTTCCGTGATCCGGTGTAGTTGCTGTACTTTCTTCGCGGTTGCTGCATTCCTTCTTTGAGGTTATATCCATGCTTGCTGCTGTTGAGCATGGTTGATAGTGCTAGACAGAACCACAGTGAGCTCAGGGAATCTCCTTGAAAGATTCATCTCCTGATGGAGATCTGGTTGTGATGCTATCGACCTGAATGGTGGTACTCCATTTCGCTATCGTTGCTTCTAGGAAGTTTGTAAGTGTTGGATTGACTTTGTAGATCTTCAGCGCTTCTATTAGCCAGCTATGAGACATGGAGTTGACGGCCTTGAGGTAATCGATGTAGGCTGTTTACAGGTAGCCGAGCTTCTTGTAGACTTGTTCTATAACTGCGGCATCGTGGTTAATTGCTTACCTCCATGCACACCTTGGTGGAACAACGAACTTTCTTCTACCCGGAAACTTGTACACAAAGCCAGAAGACATTTTCAGCGCAAACGGCGTACTTGGCCTCAAGAAGAAGTCAACAGATTACATGAAGAATACAAAACTCTCGAAAGAAAATACGTAAAATTGATTTATGAAAGCAAATTGCAATCCTGGCACAATTTTGTCCGTACATCTGGGAATAGTAATCCATGGGGTGTCATTTATAAAATTCCTAAAAATAAAATTATCCTGGGTGATATTTTTAACTCCATTACCTCCAACAGTATGGAAACTCTTACATAAGACTCCATAAATGCCATCTTGGACCAGCTGCTGCCTAATGATGATCTCACTATTGACACTTAATACCATCTATCTATTCGAGATTTAAACCAAAAATACCTTCCTTTAGAAGAAACAAGTCCATTCACTGCAGAGGAACTTACTTCAATCCTGAATAAAATTTTGTCAAACAAATGTCCTGGCGATGACCTAAGTGATAATATATTTATCAAACGTTTTTATGACCTAAGACCCAAAGTTCTACATAAATTATTCAAAAACTGCTTAAATACTGGAACGTTTCCCAAACCATGGAAACATGCCATTCTTAAGATTTTACATAAACCTGGTAAGCCACTAGACAATGCCAGATCCTACCACCCCATAGCATTGCTCTCTCACCTGGGAAAAGTGTTAGAGAGACTAATCACTAATAAAATTACCACACTGGAGGGAGCTACAAGCTCCACATCCTCTCTTCAATACGGTTTTAGGTAAGGGCTAGGATGCGAAGACGCCTTATTAGAACTTCACCACCTTATTGATAGCTCCACTTCCAAGTATGTTATGGCGATCTTTATTGATTTTCAGGGCGCTTTTGATACGTTATGGTGGGAGAGCACCCTCAGTAGACTCCGTTCCAACCATTGCTCTCTTCAGCTTTATAAACTTGTTAGAAAATACTTTGCTGATCGCACTGTCACCGTCATCACTAAAAGCACGAAGATTCACAGATCTGTCTCCCGTGGTTGCCCCCAAGGATCAATTTTGGGTCCGTTGATTTGGAACCTAATTCTTGATGATTGGCTGCTTAGGACGACTGAATTTCAAAATGTGCAACAACTTTCGTATGCAGATGACATCGTTTTGGTGAATGGAAGCTCAAGATCTGATTTAGAACTCTATGCCAATAAAGTACTCTTTGAACTATCATCTTGGTCCTCTAAGAACAAATTGAAATTATCCCTAACCAAATCGAAGATCATGATTTTTAAATACAAATTAGACTGTGGTAGACCACCAGTTGTAAAACTTGACAAGAAATCACTTCCACTTGTTCGAAGCACTAAAGCTTTAGGAGTCATCATCCACGACCGCTTTTCCTTTACTGCACATATTCAACATCTGTCCGTCAAAGTTAAGAGTTTTACCGCAGTGCTGCTCCAAATTACCAGACGACTGGGGATTGAACACTAAAACCCTATTCATTTTATAATGCTGCCATAATCCCAATTACAACATATGCTGCCAGCCTTCGGTTTAGACGTACTGCACTTAAAACTGTAGAAACTGTCCACTATTCAACGTTTTCTCCTTAGCCTACTTCTGCCGAACAGTATCAACTCCAGCTCTACAGACTCTTGCAGGCATTATACCACTTGACCTGCATGTTGTGTTTAGAGGGCTTTGCTTTTACATCCGCAAAGGCATTTCTACGGAATTTCAGGGAATCAGTGTTAACTCTCAGGCTGATCCAAAACTGAACGAACTCGATGGAATTTGTTAGCGAACACCTGGCAGCATAGATGGGATTCTATCGAAAAAGGAGCTATTACCAAAAAATTCGTTCCCGACGTAGCTGCACTACTTTCATTATCCACCAGAAAATGGTTTCCACCCTCACTTTTTATCTAACTAACTGGTCATAGTTCGCTTAACGCAAAACTCTACCAATTCACATGGGGATGGATTACCTCAATACAGTAGCGTGCACCGGTTACAGGACCGCCTTCCATTATCTGGAATTGTGTACGTCCATCCAAGATAACGCCTCCCCAGACAAGAACACCTCGACCGCCATATCGATCCCTTTCAGTGATGTTTCCGGGGTGATACCGTATGCCAACCTCTCGCCAGATTAGCTGATGTCCAGAATCGCTGATGAGACTGAATCTGCTCTCATCAGTAAAGAGTACCTTAAGTAAAGATTTTGTGGTTGTAACCTTTAGAAATAGTGTTGGTTCTTAAGTTTTGCACACCAGTGTATAATAATAATAGGCTTCGTGATAATAATAAACTAGACTAAAGCATGTATATTCTAATTATTTTCAGGAATTCATCAGTAGTATGAGAATATTTAGCTACAGTGGCTTAATTTATAATTTTGGAACTGCTTAATTTTACGGTAAATATTCGAATCTACTGTTGGAGTCCCCAGATTATGAGTATCTAACTTATAGTTTATTATTATACTGTGTAAATTGTCAATATGATTTTACAGGAAGTTACGCAATGAAGATTTCATTCTGATTACTAATTTAGCACCATTTGAAAAGGCGATTTACAAATTCTTCCAGTCTGAGAGGATTCCAACAGAGACTCTCCAAAAGAATGACGTGTTGTAAAACCTGAATTCTGTGAGGTAGCTAGTGATCAACGTGAGAATGCAGGAACTCAGATGTTTGAGTTGAATGTGATTCGGCCCAAGGTTAAACTTATCTGGATTTTTGTGGTAGGATTTAGTAGGATTTATATTCTGCATTGGATTATATTGAATGTGCTTATTCACCTTGAGAGGAAGAATTTTCCAGTAAAAGAGGTGACAATGAAGTAACCAAATCAATATAGGACCGTTTATGGTTTCTTTCGGAACATATCAGCTTTTAAATGTTATTAAGAGCTTAAAATAAAGACGTGCCCTTATTTTCCTCCCCAGTTTTGAGTCTGTAGTTAGCCCAAACTGTTAATAAATTACCATATATTAACAGTATTAATAAATGGTAACTTTTAATAGATGATAAATTCAGAACATTCAGCTTTCCTACTTGAAGAACGATCACGAAATAGAAGCTACGCGTTCTGCCTTTGAGCCACTTCCAACGACAGAGCCGGGATAAAGAAAAATGCCAACAAGCTGAGGATTTATGAACGTAAAAGGAGAAGTTCCCGTTATTAGCTGACAGCTGAAAGTTATACTGCCACGGACATTTTTTTTTTTTTTGTGTTCTCCTCCCAAGAGAAGAGCAGTTATTCATTTTAAGATGTCGTTTTCTGTGGGATTTGTTCAAGTGCATTGTCTGAAGGCTCTGCTTTGTACGTTGAATGTGGAGCACGTCCTCGGGTACTTATTCATCCGATGCGACTAGAAATATTTACGTGTGTCTCGTGAAAAATACCATGAGCCGTATAACGCAGAATAATCGCGCGAGGAAATTTCTCGCACAACGACAAATACACAAGAAACGGTGCATTCTTAGATGGCCAGAGCACTTTTATAAACAGTTCGCCAGCAAAATAGAGGGAGGGACGTAATTACAGCCGTATTTAATCAATTTCTAATTACATGTTTTTTTCCCACCTGTAAAACTCGCAGCTACAACAAATACAACATATTTATCTATGTTATATTTTGCTATATGAAATAATGTTATATTATGCTGTATAAAGAATAATGTATATGAAGGCCACTTTAATTTAAAATACAGTGGAGTTAAGTAGAGACCTTCGTGGGTAGCGCAGTTGCTACGTGAGGATTTTTTAATCATAGTTTTTCACAGCGTGGCTGAGTTAGTCGTTCTCGGATCGCTGATGCTCCTAAAATCTTACTACTGCTAATTAAGTACTGAAATGCTAAGTATATTGGAAGTCGACTAGAAGTTCAAAGTTCTCTTCGTTTTCTCCTTTCATTAAAATTCTATATATCGAATAAATTATGTAAAATAAGAGCGATATATCGCTGATGAAAGGAGAGATCTAGTAGAATTAAAACTACAGAGCCCGACGCAGTGATGACTTGTATTTAGACAGTAGGTTAAATTCATCACATGACAACGTCTCCGAACAATAACAAAGTTTTTTTGTTGGTAACCTCCTTGGAATGGCGCTCCTCTTGTAATCATCTGAATTGACTCTGTCTTATTACTGGCTATAAGAGAGAAATTAAATTTTCTTTGCTGCTTTGAAAGGACGAGTGATCTTTGATAGAAAAGTAGTGGCTAAGTGCATCTGCAAGAAACTTTCTTATCGGTTCGAAGCCTCAATTCTATTTAATCATAGCACAGAAGCTTCGGATCAAATCAAATTAACTGCATATAAAGCATGGGCAGATAAATACACATTCACATAACTACAATTAACTCCATAAGGTATAATGTTCATATATTTTTTTCCTCTGAAAATTGTCTAATTACCAACTCTCTAAAGTTTGGCGGATTACCTAGCTGTCGAATTATACTAAGTGGCGTATGATACCCAATTCCAGATCGCCGTGGCATAGACTAAACGAGGTATCCAAAATGTGCCACAATGATGCTTGTTTATGTCGACGCGACTGCTCTCCATAGTTGTTGAAAATTGGATGGTTGTGGATCCCTATTTCGAAGAGCATGTTCCACCTCATCCACTGAAGCTCATTTGGATCGAGATTTATTGCGGAAAGCAGAAATCACTCTCGTATTCTTAAAACCAGTTCGTTAAAATTCCGACCCTGTGATATTACCATTATTATGTTAGAAGACTCTATTCGCAGATGGAAACACTGCAACTATGAAGGGATGCACCTGGTCGGCAACAATTTCCAGATAACCTGCGGCATCCAAATGTTGTTCCACTGGCATCAAGAAGTCCAATGTGCACAACGAAAACACTTCTAGCACCATTACACCGCCACCACCACTGTTGACACCTGAGGATGGGTCTATTGACGCATGCTGTTTTCACCATGTTCTTGTCCTCCCATAAACTGGGATTCCTGAGTCCATTGTAATCGTACTTTTTTTTTTTTTTTTTTTTTTTTTTGGCTGCCAAGAGTGGACATCGGTTCGGACATCGGCTGCAACATCCCATTCTTGGACACAACGCAGTACAACAGCGGAAACCTCTTCGGTTGCCACTGTTGTACAGAGTTGTTTTTGACTGACTGCAGCCTTTCTGTTACCCTGCACTAGTCTTCTCAGGAACGTTGGTCTCTAGTACCAACGAGCTGTTTCTGACCACAACACCGTTGGATAGATGTTATTTGTTTATTCATCGTACACTCTACATGCAATCGTACATAAAATTCGAGGGTTTTTAAGTACAGCACGGTTGCAGTTTCCGATATGCTAAAACCGGCTCGTCTGGCGATGACTATTAAGCTACGTTCAAAGCTTATACCTTTCGACTTGTCCATTCTGGCACTAAATTGCACATATACGGTATCACTGCATATCTGCTCACTTACATTGTATATTACATAGCACGGACACAGAATACTCTTACTGAAGGAGAGCTGAAATTCATGAAAGGGGCTGGTGCACCTAATAAAGTGGCCAGCCAGTGTATGTGTGTTCGAAATGCAGTGATTCCCTGACTATTATTGGCCTCATGGTCCTCTGTCGAGATGGGGCATAATGGTCAGTCTATTTTATTTCATTTTATTAATTGGTCATGTAATGTTGTTAGTTTACGTTTCCGCTTTAGTGAGATTTCGCATAATTCGGAAACGGGTGCCTTCAGGGGGGGCGCTGCTAAATTTCTTTTAATTGGCTTAATTTTGTTTTAGGAACGTTGCTTCAACACTACCCTCTTCTTCTTTATCCCCCCCCTATATATTTTTTTTCTGTTATTGTTATGTTATTTTATTTGGTTAAGTTCTTTTTCACTCTACTGGTTTGCCATGCTACTGGCAAATATCCTATTTTAATTTAGCTTATATACATATATATACGATTTTATTTCACCTCATATTTTCTGCAGGAAAATTATGTTAATTTCAATATTTTAACTGTTACAATAGTTATAAAATCAATGCATAGGTAAATTGAAAAGGGGCAGTAGTTCCAGCATTTTCTTATAAATCCTTGTTTTCAGAAAAAGTAATTAATTCACCACCTATAGTTTTTTTGTTTTTTTTTTTTTGTTTTTGCAAAAGTTTAATTAAGAGACAAACTCGAATTTAATGGATTGCATTTTGTAATCAAGCAGTATATGGAAAGGCCTGAAACTCAATTTGAAATTACTTGGAAAAAAACTCAAGAAAAAGTACTGGTTCAGTTAATTAGAAAGAAAAAATATTGCTTCATGCCACTATGGACTCATCACGAAAATGTCAAGGTGACGCGTCTGTCCTTAAAGATAAGACAATGCATACTCGTACAGTGTAATCTTTGTTTGTCGCTTTGTTTCCATAATTCAGGAATAAAAGGTTAATCCCTTAAAGCACCTTGCTCTGAAAACTTAAACAAAATAAATGCAAATGCATTTATTTTATTCAACTTTCCTTGTTTTCTCGAAATATCTTTTATGTCTGGTGGTGTGCGCGAGATTAGATTGTTTTAAAAAAAATAATTAATTCGTTCCTTGCAAAACCTTTTCAGTATTGCAATAAAAATGAACATAGTTCGCAAGCTTTATTTGTGCAACATTCAAAGGGCGCCCTCTTTATTTCATAATTCGAATATCATATTAATTCAATAATGTATACAAATTAATAATAAAAAGTATTGCTCGGAACCTATTTACATTATGAAGAGAAAAAATCTTCACTCTTGCAGTAACATGTGCGCAATTATAATGGAACCATGTTTACATATCACAGAATCCTCTCATCTATTAGGTTTCTTTACAAATTGCACACCAGTTGATGTGACTGTCGTCATTCTAATATTTGATTTTCTTACTTAAATCATCAAAATAAGTTTTTTTGTTTCTCACAGCAAGAGTATATTTTTTTATATAAGAGATGCTTGTAATAATTGACCAAATAATACTTTCTGGCCCTCGTGGGTAGCACAGTTGAAATAATCACAGTCTTTCCCATACCGGGTGGAAAAGACCTGAATTCGAATCCCATTCACGATGCGAGGAAATTTTATGAGCCTTTTCACGACGTGGCTGAAATAGTCAGTGTCATGCGAGGGTAGCATGGTATTTCCTCCAGGAAACTCTGGTTTTTCGTCCAGCAAATCTACCACAGAACACATGCAATCTACACTCGTATATACGGTAAAATATGGCCTAAATTGCTAATGGTTTTACCACCCTACAACAACCAGCCAGTACTTTATGGTCAATGTTGGCATTGGAAGATTTTTGCTGCTCATGTCTTTTGTATTAGATTTTTCAGGAAAGTCGTAAACTTTCATCGGCATGTTCGTTCTGAATCTCTGCCAGTTACATAATTCGCTGATAAAGATGGATGCAAAAGGACATAACTTTTTTTTTTTCTACTAATGCTTGTATTCACTGAGTAATATGGTGATGATTGTGGCTCGGAAGCACATTTCTTCCTTTCCGTCGTTAGTGAAATTACTGGTATTTTGCCCCTCGAAAAACAATAGTACTGGCAAACTTTGCAAGAAAGCAATCGTATGCAGCATCCAAAAAACAAATTTCCGTTTTTCCAAAAATGGAAATCTGTTCCAATAATCAACTATTCGCTGGCTGAAGACAAGTTTCTGCACGTTTATCCTGCAACCATCCTTCCTCGTTTTCAATTTATGCCCCTCATATGCGTAAGAAGAAGAATTCCATCAGCATTAAGCATAATCAATCCATTCAAAGACTTAAATCAGCCTCAACGTAAGTGCCGAGTCTCCACACGCAGAAATTTGCAGAACTGAACCATTTCCTGGTAAGGTCACCCTTTTGCTCCCCTCACTAATCCCATTGCTCTACTCTACACCTGTTCGAACAGATCCATATCCTTCCTAAAATGAGGCCTCCCAAACTCTGTGCAGTACTAAAGATTTAGTCTAATAATAAAGATCTTGCCTTGTAAACGCGATAATCATCTCCTTATACCTTCTAGCAAAGTTCCTGTATATCATTAGCAAAACCCCATCAGCTGTCATTGTAGCCTGCCTGCACGGCTCAGAGAACTTCATGTCCGATTGCTCAATTATCCCCCCCCCTCTCCAGGTAATTTTCATTCTACACTACCTTCAGGGTGGTACCCCACAATTAGTATGCTAGTTTGGAATTACTGCTACCCACCCATATGCAATACCTTGCATTCGTCAATGTTAACTCCCATTGCCTCTTCTCAGACCTTGTTCTAGCTCTTGTTGCAGTAGCATACCATGATTACTATCATTAACATTATCTGTCAACTTAGACATTACATGTGACATTCCTTCATTGGTATTATTGATAAATATAGAAAACAAGAACAGTAGGCCCAGTACTGAACCCTTGGAAACTCCACTAACAACAGAAGTCCAAGGAGAGCAGTGCCCATTCATAACCCCTGTTTGTCCTTTTATTCCACTCACCCATCCCTTTATCCATATCAGTTGTTGTTGTGGGGTGTTTAGGAGCATCAGCGGCTAAGGCCATATTGCTCTGTGTATACTGTCTGTAAATCGCGTGTGTTGTGAAATAGATTTTCTGTTTGCTGTACGGAAAACCTGAGTTTCCGGGAGAAAAAAACCATGCTACCCTCACCTGAGACAGAAAAACTCAGACACGTCGTGAAAAGCCCCATAAAATTCCTCCCGTCATCCCGGAAATCCAATTGTTCATACTTTTTTTTTTATTTCTTCTATGTCTTTTTAAGTTTTCGTCTCTAAAACAATGCCACAATCAAATACTTTTCTTACTTTCTGTATCCTGACTCCTCTCAACGAGTTTCTCATTTCCTTACCCACAGCATTTCGGACATCTTCACTGCTTTTAAGTACAGAGTCGTCATTAGCTTAAATTAATAAAACATGCTCATCATAATCATATATGATCCAGCCGCTTCATCGTCTGAGGAACTGACTTTCAAGCCAACGTCCGTTGCAGCAGAAGCCACGTCACTCTTAACTACATCACTATAAAGTTTCAGATTTTGTCGGTTATCCATATCCCGTCTATAATTCTGAGCGGATTAATGCATACATTGTAGCCGTTCCTTAAATTTCTCATTCTGTATTCCAAGTTCCAAAACTATGCCCTCAAGAAGATCCCCTCTAGACAGTGTCCCTCTTATTGAACTCCGATTGATACCACTCTCCTTGGCAAAAAGGGAATCTTTACGTAATTTAAATGTTATTTCTGTAAAGCTATTAGTATTATCTCCTCCCTAATCACCATCTGCGCGAGGCAGTTTCTCTCCCCAAAAGAAGTCACGTTTTTGGACAACAGGATTAAAATTCATGTTTTCGTTCCTAATTTATTTTGAACACGATGACAAGATACTCGCTTCAGTGTCGTTCCCTATCTCAGTTTTACCTGAAGAATTTTTATTTTCCTCAGCCAAATCCATATCACTCTGAACATTTTTCTTAACTTTACGTAATTCCTTATCCCAATCATACTTAGGCATATTGATCTTATCTTGACTTTCCTCCTATTATTTTGTCTTAAAATGGGAGACCTACTGCACGATGAACACCGTGATTCAACTGAACTTTCTTCCCCACCGTAGCATATCCGCCTTTGACGACGTGTTTTGATGGCATATTCAGGAGATCTACGTGGTGTCAAAAGTACAATGTCCTTATCAGCCTGATTATCCTCACTATCTAATTCTGCTAACATGATAACGTTACCCGAGAGAACCTCCTCTCGTTCCAACATCTTCTCACCTACACCTCCACAGATAGAATACTCTGAAGATTCTTTGCTTTGACTCAGTGACAATTTACCTCGAGATATACTTGGATCCTGAAATTCCAGCTTACGCGAAGAATTACAATTCTTCCTTAATTTACGTTTGAAATTTGCAGGCTTAGTGGTCTCTGTACCAACATTGAGATTAGACTCCTTAACGCCATTTTCAAGATTCGTAGAACCTGCACCCTCTCTCAATTCAACACCACAAATTTTCACATGTAAGATCAACTCTGTGTATAATCTGACTCCATTTGATAAACTATTTATTAATTTTTTTTGTATTATGATATTATATCACCATAGGAATTTCCAAAAGAGGACACAGAAGTAATATAGACGAAGCTGCATAAACATATAGAGGGCACTAATAACCGTATAGGGGGCACTGCCAGCCTTCGTTAACAATGGCTGTATAGGCCTTTACTATACAAATCTCAAATTCTTTAAAAATATATATCTTTTCCGATAAGAAGATATTTTGTCCCAAACTTATATAAAACTAATCAGTCAGATATACCCCTCCACCTATTTGAAATCTCCTTCATCCACCTTGCAGCTTTTAAAAAGTAGCTCTTCAATTTTTGAAGTACAAGCCCTTTGCTAAAGCATAGGCAGCTGGAACTGACAGTTAGAACAGACTTGTTGTAAACCTAGCTTGAATATTTATTACCTTTCCTTGATTAGAAATCGTCAAATCTGGTAGACCTTATCAGGCTAAGAGACAGGAAGTTACAAGTACAAAGTTTAAATAATATCCTTAACGATTAATATAACAGGAGTTTTTACCCCTTGCATATCCTTTTAGCTGCATGCACCATGCAGGTATATCAAGAAATTAAAGGCAGATTACTCTCGACGCTGGTTTAAGTGCTCATTACTTCACCAATTTCCACTTCATAACAATTGTTTAACAAACCAAAGCCAATTAAATTGTTTTATACCAGTACATTCAGTCTGTCGCAATAAACTCAAATGAATATTTAACAAAACAAAGAAGAAAAAAGGGAAGGATGATTAGTCGGTTTATTATAAAATGTTTAACACAGTCTTTAATTAACTAATTAAAGAATAGGATAATAAGTCAAACTACTAATTATCCAATTCTATTTCAGGTAACCCAAATAGAATAAGTAGTGGTTAGTTTTTAATGATGCATTATGGTACAATTATGACCTATGAAATACCTAACCGGAAATCTGTGATAAATAAGGTTAAGTTACCCAAAAGAGGAAATTACCTTTTTAGTTTTTATTTAAGAAACGTAATGCTGTTAAAAATAAGGTTATGTTTTCTGTACTGGGTTAAAGAACAATTGGAAGTTTGTGCGTAAAGTTTGATTGACAACAGTTGTCAGTCATGAGTAACAAAACCCAATGACAGATGAAATCACGCTATTCAACTACCGTATGGAAGGTCGGGAAAGTCGCCAATAGAGTTTATCTGCCCGTATTTTTGTCGTCATTACAATGACAAAAATAATAAATAAAATAATAATTAATTTTACTTTCCACAGGATCGTATGATAACTGCTGGTGTATGTATGTATTAGTCTTTTCTATGAGGTGGTAAGAAGTTAAATCTGGTTTGCAAACAACTGCATTTTTCCAGTAACCCTGCAAGAAAGAGTTCATGCAGGGTTATTGGCTAATGATATACTCAACCTTCGGCAGTCTCACCTTGCCGAAGGTTGAGTATATCATTCTAAAGATGTTCACAGGCTTATATACGTAGGGGAGCGGTTCTGTTGAAGAACGGACGTGAAAATTTGGGCAAGATGAATGCGATGCACTGCCATTCATTTCCTTGATGTTTTGCTTACCCTTAACGCTTCCCGTATCGTTTCAGTAGTACCGGTTGGTCTACACAGCTGACCCCTTTCAGAGGCCGCATTGACCTCTGTACCGACTGGGTTAATATTTTATTTTTGTTCCCTTCGAGATTGTTGGGAACTGAGTCGTTTCACCGAGAAGACCGCATAGGTGAAACGCAGACAAGAATGAGGAAGAAGAAACTGCAAGGCTCGACTCCAGTCTGATAACTGTAAGAGACGTTAAGGGTGCAGCATAAGTGGGAGGTCGCACTGCCGCCGTCAATGAAATACCACTACTTTCATTGTTTCTTCGAATAGTTCAGATGAGGAGTTGGACAATCAGTACATCTGTGAAGGTGTCCTGAGGTTAGCACAGTGAGGACAGAAACCTCGCAATAGAGCAAGAAGGCCAAAGCTAGCCGAATGAAAGCTGGAAAGCGGATCTACCGGCCTTTTGGTTTTAAGATTTTCAAATTAAGAGGTGTCAGAAAGAGTTCTTGCAGAGTTACTGGCTTATGGCGGCTGGGCGTTAGTAGCGAAGTCGCTTTGTGTTCCCTTCATGCAATAAGGGGGAATACATGATAGTTTCACAACAGAGTGAAGATGAAGCCCGAAAGCAATGAGTGAAGAACTCGTTTGATAAGTGTTGAGCGTGCAACACAATAAAGAAACCGTCGATGGTGGCTGCAAGTGAAATTCCACTACTTCCAATGATGGGGTGGTGGCCAAATGTGATGAGCAATATTGCGTTCTGGTCCATGCCGCAGGTGTCATCACGGCGAAGGTTTAAGACAGTCGTGAGAGTGGTTAAGAATTTTCACCTACTAGAGGACTACTCGTTGCGAAAATAGTAAAGAGAAGGACGAGAGGTACTTCAGGTGTGGATTCATGTGCTTGGTCCACGGGGTTATGACCGAAAGACTTTAGGTCGCAATCCCGATTACTGCAACCGTTGTTATAGTAACCTGCGAACTACTAGAAGGAAATGCAGGTCTGGATCATTGTGCATGTTCCAGAGGGTTATGGCTGAACGCCATTAGGTTGTAATTGCGTCTATAGCAACGATGCCAAGCTTGCCTTGCCCACTGGAAGGCTTCCCGAGACATGGGTGATTTCGTCCCGTCGTGGTAGGACATCTATTGGGATGAGCCACCAAAACATTATTATCACGGCAGCCGTTGAGACCATGCGGTTGCTGCTTTGGCCGATGTTCTATGTGACGTGCAGGCAGCAAATCGTCTCACGACGCTGATGGTCGGGGAATCTTGCCGGGGAGAGCGGCGACAGAACTGCGCTCCGGCTAGACTTCCTGAGAACAGTGATTTGTCAATATGGGCAGATCTTACTTCATTTAAAGCATTTCCGTGCTCTCTTTTTTTTTTTTTTACGACTAATTCATGTTCACCATTCTAGTATTTCATTTTATTACGGAGTGAGCATTTCAGTGCCCTCCTGCTACTATGTTCTTATATGAATTCTCGATAATTGTGGATATCTCCATTCTCGTAATACTCCCTTATTGTGAAGTAAGCTTTTCCATGCCCCACTCCTTGTTCTACTGTTAATTTTCCATGAATATGATTGTTTACCGTATCATCATGAACACAATCTTTATGAACATTATGTCAAGCATTCCTTGACATAAAGGCAGCTTTCGATAATATATTGTTACCTGCGTTTGAAAATATATTGAAAGTTTTTATTTCCGCATTGAAGGTAAGCTATTACAGATTATCAAGACCATTTTGAAGCCAAGACATCTAATTGCACAACATCTAGAGTTTCATGCAGAATACGCCCTCACTTGGGCATCCCTCAGGGAGGTGTTTCATCAGTATTGCTGTTCGCTGCCTTCCTCGAACCATTTCTAGCGCACAATTGGAATTTTATCTCTTACGCCGACCATATAAAATATTTTGTTGTCTCTGACGAAAGAGCTCTTGTGTACGATGTCAATTTCCATGCCAACGATAAGCTTCATGAGCTAAAATTTATACTTATGAAAAATAAGTTTATGGCTAAACTCAGACAAGTCAGCACAACTGACAATAACCATTGAGAAGATTAAAAATCAAAATGAGTTATCTATAAATGGAGCACAGGTTAAAAAAGTCAGCTGATACCCTGATCAAGGAGTGATGTGGGACGAGGGCCTCACCTTTCAAAGGCACTTTCAGAACACCAGAACAAAAACTCTAGCTGCCATCTGGGCTGTAAGACAAGAGATGACTGGGATTCGAAACCAGCAACTAGTGACCCAATATATCCAAAGATGTATTGTTCTTGTTTCCCTCTATGCATCAATTATTTGGTCCTCTGCCCCAAATACCTATATTAGGAAGTTTCTCAGCCTGGAACACTGGGTGCTCCGGTGGTTGAATAGGAAGCCCTTCACCATATCTAAAACCATACTATATGCAAACTTGAGCGTAGCTCTGTGAATGGGCATCTTACTTAATATCTCCACTCTGGCACAACTTCTGACTGCTTGTTTGAATGCTCCTCAAATGGAAAACCTCGAGGTTAGGCCTCGCTCTTGGTCCTCTTCAGGCTCGAAGCTCGACTATTCGTAACGCCCTCCATAACACGGAAGGATTAAGGCTATTTCTCGCTAATACGCTGGAGCTCTTTAGGGAATTCAAAATCGACCCGAACAGGTTCTGCCATGACAAAACCTACAGGAAGCTGACTGCAGCGGAAATGTATACCAAACTACAAATTTAACGAAGAACGGCATTCAGGAATGAAGAGTTATCATAACAAGAGATTTTGAGCGCCTATGAACTCTCGCTATGCTGTATAGAATGCTAAATAGTGATTGAAAAAATATTCTAAAAGGACTGAGGAATGCCGTTCAACAGAATTACTTTGAGACAAAATTTATTTCGCTAATGACTATATCTATGTCATTTTTCCTTGTTATTTACTTTTATATTTTCTGATAGTTTTGTTCTACGTTACTATCTAATTTGTTTTGTTGGATGTATGTATGAGCCACCCTCCTAGATATTTTCTGTACAGGGGTGTTTGATGAATAAACTAATAATAATAATAACAATATCCGGTTAGGTCTTTTAACAAATGCAAAGGCTAATGTCACATGATTCCAGTAGCGCTTTGCGAAGACATATTGGCGTCTAGGAAGTTGTTGTAACAGGAGAACAATGGCGATCATTGTTGGCAAACTGCCAGGATCCCTCGTACCGTAACGCTGCAGGTTCCACGACCGCATGCAGTGATGGCCTGCTGATTGCCAGAGGGCTGCGTGCGGCTTCATTCGGTAAGTGATTTTAGTACGGGTCGTGCAGCTTGCGAACTCAAACTATTAAAATCATTTCTTTACGGAGCATTAGTAAACGAAAGTGTTACTATTAAAATAAATGCGCTGTAGAGTAATGGGTTGTTATAGGAAACCAGAAAAGTAGGAGTATATTAACATTGCATAGTACCTCCCTGTTCCCTTCTCAAATGCTCTTCGATTCTCCTTTGGCTATGCTAACCATGCATATCAATTTAATTTTTTGAGATGCGTGGTATACGTATATTCAATTATACAAATGCATGCGCATTTTTATGACATTTTATAAGCGTTTATAGCTGAGGTGGTCCACTAATCATTTCTTGCCGTTTTCATCGTGACCTTTATTGACCAGATTTTAAACTCCACTCAGTTGCCGCAATTTCATTATTGCTATCCATCATTACAATTATTTATCGCAGAATTAGGACTTTTTTTTTTTGTCTTCTGTTAATAATTAGAATATGCCACAATTAAAAATAATAAAAAAAAAAAAAAACTGACATGCGGGCATCCCAAATTCTTACAGTACTTGCAGTTATTAATAAATCTGAGCGAAATTCCCGAATATAATCTGAGAATATCCCCTTCTTCTTCTTAATATAAGGTAGCAAGTAGTATGAGTGCAAATTCACAAATAGTCCCCCGCGGCATTAGTGGTTTCGCCACTTTTCACTCGTTTGTGGACGTCTGGGTTCGATTCCTGTGGAAGACTGGAAGAATTTATAAAGTCCTCTTCAATCAAGACAATATCCTTATAAAACACAATTGATAAACAAATATTCAAAAGAAGGCAATATACAATTTCTTATGATATTCGACAGCAGATTTAGGTAAAAGTGTAGTTTGTCTTGTGAACAGCTGAAAAACACGTTGCTGTTAGCTCCCACTCTCGGTGAATTACCAGAAAACGAAATTATGTGAAGGCACAATGGGAGGGGGGGGAGGAGGAGAGTTAAAGGAGGAAGAACAGTTTCCCGGGATTTCGATAGGCCAAGTAAAAATATTCCTTGGAAGCAAACTATGAGGGGGAACCTGTTCTTGAAATGCTTAATTCTCAGGGATGTTCGTCTTTCATTGATTGTTAACTCCAATCATGACTGGAAGCTCTTACCAATCAACCGTTAACACTGAACGTATTCAAACAATACATATAATAAACAATGCGTGAATAGAGTAGAATTGAGAATGGAGTGGGCCAGTAAATCAGAATGTCTTGTAATGGGGGGGTTTTAATTTCCCAGATATTGACTGGAATTTGTGGATTGGTCACTCGCACACTAGCAAGACTTTTGTGGATTTATTGGAGGATTGTTTTCTACAGCAACATGTTTCAGGGGCAACAAGAGGGGGTAATACTCTTGATCTGATTATCAGCAATGATGACTCGTGTATTAAGGATCAGCAGATAAAGGGACCACTAGGTGGCAGTGATCACAATGAACTGAACTGAGATTTACTTACAGATGTAACTACCATCGCTGGTAAAGGGAAAGGTTTTTGTAAAGGTGATGTGGTCTGAGACAGTTTTTTTAAATTCTATACGGTGGGACCAACTGATGATGTTACCAACAGCAAATTCTAAACTGATGATGTTACTAACAGCAGATTCATACCAACTAAGAAATACTGTTCAAGGTTTAGGCATAAATCGATGTCAAATGAACTAATTGAGACTCGTGGCGAAGAAGAAAAATGCATGGAATGCATATAAGTTATCAGGTGACACAGAAGCCTATGGTAGAAATAAGCTGCTCTGTAGTCAAATCATGAGGGAGATTAGGCAAGCGAAGGCGGACTATGAGAAAACTTTGGCAAAGGATGCAAAGAAAAACAGCAAAGACTTCTTTATTTATTTAAACTCTAAAAGGAAGGGGATGAATCTGATTGGTCCACTTGATATCGATGGTTCGACTGTTGATAATTCTGCCATGTAGCTGACAAATTGAATGAGTATTTGCATCTACATAGGGAATTCACACATGAGGAATTCTGTGGGGAAGTAGAGGCCAGAAGTTTATCAAATTATAACAGAGAGCTAAATTATTTTGTAATAACTGAGAGGAAAGTGAAAGAGAAGTTGAGGTTAAACATAAGAAAGGCACCTGGGATGGGTGATACTATCCAAATATGTTAAGGGAGGCCAGCGAAGGAAATAAGCGAATCCTTAGCCATAATTATGAGAGCATCCTTGGATTCATGGGAGAACTCCGCTTACTGGAGATGTGCGAATATATTCCCAATTCACAAAAGAGAATCAAAGGGATACAGAGTAATTAAAGACCTGTTAGTATTCTCTTTATCTTTTATTAAGGAAATTAATGAATTCACTGGTTAAAGAAGTAATGTAGGATCCTCTAGACAAGGCTGCAATTATACTTCGACAGCTTGGGTTTGTTAAGCGGAAATCTTGTTTGACCAATTTGATTGGTTACTATGATGTGGCCACAAAGGAACTAGATGCAAAAAATAATTTTGATGTCATATTGGATCTCACGAAAGTTTTTGATACTATTGTACTTAAATGACTGCTGTACAAATTGGAGCAGTGTGGCATTAAGGGCACGTTGCTACTATGGATTGAACAACTGGTTGATTGGGAGAAGACAGAGAGTGGTAATCAATGGACACTGCCCTTCGTGTACTAATGTTATTAATGGAGTTCCCCAGGGTTCGGTGTTCGGCTCATCGTTGTTTTCTATATATATATATATTAATGATGGCATAACAGACTTAATGTCCAAGTTTGCAGGTGATACTGTAAGGACCCATCCTTACAAATATTATTAATAGTGGCTTTGTTAAGTATTGGAAATTATTTGTATTTTTAAACAGTCAGCCTTCAGCAAAAATACCGGGTTTTTAGAAAACAATAGACTGAAAATTGTAGTTCAGGCACTCCCAGCCTTAATTATATCTCTTGTTCGGCCAAAAATCTTTAAGTAAGTCTTTGATTGAAATAGCAACGGGTGGGAAACGGTTTCGAACCCGCGGAATAATGCATTCACTGATCTGGAAAAAATTCATAGTGAAAGTATTCTGAGCGAAGGCAGAACCCCACCCTTAATCAAACAATAGACCGCTACGAAACCCATTTGGGGAAAGAGACAGCACACGATAGTGGAGGATATTCAAAAATGGGAGTAAGTACTTAAAATTTTCATGGGGGATTAAGGGCATGTGAGGTCACAAGAAGACCCGGAACTTCTGGCCATCCTTCTAGAAGGATCGCGAAAATTCTGGATGTCGGAAGTTCAGGCAACAAAGGACAATAGGAATGAAATGAGCGAATGAGATAGGGGATGAGAGGGGCGAAATAGCGAATGATTGGTTAGAAATGAGAGGTAGTGGAGATACAAAAGGGGATGTGAGGCGAGGAATAGGGGTTCCCGAAAGTTTTCCTGATAGGGTGTGTTCCCGAAAGTTTCCTGGGAGCGAAGGTTCCCGAGAGGTTGTTCCAGTGTTTGTTATGAGGATGGTCCCTAAAGAGGTGGTTCCTGAAGAGTAGATTCTGATAAAGTTTAGGTCTGTCTGTTAGAGTTAAGAAAGTTTGGCAAAGTTTTAAGATGGAGTAGTCAGTTGTGAAAGGTTAGATAAGTTTTAAGAATAGGAGTGAACGGTTAAGTAGTTGTTTTATAAGCCTAGTGATGGAAGCGACAGTAGAGCAGTATGCGGACAAGTGCGCCAAAAGGAGAAATAGAGCCTTGGGCAAATAAGTGAAGTCTAAGGATAAATAAAGCCTAGTCCGTCATCAGAAGGCAATGACATTGGCTAGTGTGCAGATAAAGAGAGCCGTGAAGGTAAAGTCGCAGACCGAAACCGAGTAATAGTATCAAGTACCATATGATAAATTCCTAGAAGATGTAGATGATGCCCTATTCAGACGAGAACAGCAGCCCCAATAAAGAACGGAAAGCCCCAGCGGAGGGATCATGTCCATTATTAGCAGTAAGTGTCTGATTAGTATTCCCATGTATTAAAAAAAAAAACTCTAGAGAGAGGATAACAAATACAGAAAGAGCAAATTGTAACAGATTTATATATAATAAGAGACATGTACATAAAAATGAGTAATTATGATAAGGGAAGGGGTTTCATAGAGGTAGTAAAATACCTGATTAACGGAAAGTAAGATAACAGTTTTGGAGGGGAGTAATTAAGGGAGATTATATAGAGAATGTTATATAAATATATATGATGTCTAAAATGTGGTAGAATGACAAGTCAGAAGTAAAGTTGTTAGCATAAACTTAGGCAATGAGATGAATATTGATTTAAAGGATGAATGCGAATGTATTAAGATAAAAATCTAAATAAGAGAGATTTATCACAAATATTGCTAACAGAGGAATAGCCTTGTATAAAGGAAGAGTGGAAGATAAGTCTGACCTATTAGAATATAAGGGTAATTTACTTAAAGAATATTTGTATTAAGTAAATTATGGAAGTATTATTATCCATGTGATGTAGTGAAGGACAATATAAAAGAGTATAGCTTAACCTAGCCAAACATTTTATATTTGTACGGTGAAGATAATATTATCAACTGTTATATGTACTTAATTATTCACCAATTTATTTCATGTAAATAATCTTAATAAACAAATTGTATATAATGCATATGAGTTGTGTCAGTCATTTTGAACACAGAACCTAGAGTCCGGTTGAGGAATATAACCACCGGAAACCCCCCCCCCCCCGAAATCTAGAAATCTTCTGAGAGATTAACAAGTCAGGTGTTAATGTGGAAGGGGGAGAATTAGGGGGAAAATAAATATAATACAAAAAATAACAAAGAGGGTAAAATAAATAACATTTACATCCCCCCCACAATACAAAAACTGGTAGGGTGTTAATGGCAGTAATGACGGTATACTGTTACAAGTTACAACAGAATCTAGAAATGTTAGCCAGATGGGCTTGGAAATGGCAGCTGAAATGCAAAGTACTGCAGTAACCCTAGAGTAAGTAACAACTGTGTGGTACTACATTTAAGGTAGTGGAAAATGAAAAGGCCTGGGGGTAATTGTTCGGCCCTCTATGAAGTTCCCTGCGTAGTGCAGACAGGCTGCCAGGACAGCTAATGGGGTTTTGTCAATGATATACAGAAATTTTTATAGCATGGATAAGGAGGTGATTATACCATTGTATAAAGTAATGGTCAGGCCACATGAGTACTGTATACAAGACTGGATGCGTCAAACAACGGAGAAGAAAATGGACCTGCCACCTTTGCGCAAGTAACCCCAAAAGCGCGGACATCTCGAAGGAAGAGATATCCACTATCACTCTTGCAGAAGAAACCCCATCTGATGTTCTTGATGTGCGCAGTTCGATTGAAGGTAGTATTGTGTCGCCTGCGTTGAGAACACCTGGAGATTTAAGCTTATGCTTTGGGAAAGACGTTGCTTCTTCGAATAGGGAGTTTGATACCGCTCCTGCTGCCTCCGTAAACTTGCAGGTTAATAGCCCCTTTGATTGTTTGTCAATTAAAAGCGCTCTAAGGGACAACACCTCCATACTCAATGCCCTCCCTGAAAGATTTAAGATCACTTTCGGGGAGATTTTGTCCCCAATAATCGACTCTCTTGCCTGCCTCAATAACGAAAATAGAAAACTCAGAGCCCAAAATGCGGAAATTCTCGACCAAGTGCTCACAATGAATGAACAACTCAGGGATCTCAAAATTCTTTATAAGTGAATACTGTCTTCCCTCTAGTCAGACGTCAGTGATGGACCATTTGGAACCTCAGGAGCATCCACAGGAAGCAGATGATGCACTACCAAGACCTCCAACTCAAACTGAGCGAGTCCAGCGAGGAAATCGAGATCTCAAAAATCTGCACAGTTCACCTCGTTTTGCAGAAAAACAACTGAACAGATCGTAGCCCCGGCCGTGATGTTGAACCCTTTGGGTACTCATCCCCCTCACACCGCTCTCCATCAGCGCGATCCGACCTTCGAGGCTGACAGCCCTTTTATACAGGACAAGTGTATTATTCCTGGTGAATCTAATCTGCACCAACCTTGCAAAAGACGTCAGGAGAAGCCTGGTGGCCAGGTTCTGAGCCAGGCCCAGCACGGTTACAAGAGGATGGAGATGAGAGAAACCCCGCGCCAAAACAGGGAGGAGCGGATCTATGCTCAAGCGGATGCCTTCTGTCTCTCTGACCAAATTAACTATCTTGCGCAATTTCCCAGGCATAACCCACAAATGGCTTGCGCTCAAAGTGTTTTGACTGTGAAAACACAAGGTAACAGAACTCCATGCGAGGAGCCTAATATGTCGGTTCCTACTGAACCTGCCTCGGTCCCTCTGTCGCGGAGACTTGAGGAGATATATAATATTTCAGCTGTCCAGACCCGAGAGAGAATTTTTGTTTCCAGACTAGGACCAGCAACAAAAGTGGAAAGTATCAGGGCACTCTTTGCCCAAGAACATGGGATCAACTTAGACGCAAAAGCGATCAAAACTAGACACCCGACCTATTCTTCCTTTATCATCTCCTGCCCTGCGAATGCAAAGCATATCGTCTTGGATTCTAGCTGCTGGCCGGTAGGTACCCTTATAAAGCCGTTCCAAGAGAGGAGCAGATCGATCGCTTATAGCGGATCCAGGCGAGATAAACAGCCATAGCTACAAAAGGATGACTTGCTACCAGGTTCACACGAACGAGAGATTCTTTGGTTTATGCAGAATGTACGCAGCCTAAAAAACAAGCTTCATTGTCTCCAGACTCTCCTATTGCTTAATGAGTTTGATGTCATCTGCCTCACAGAAACATGGTTAGCGGCAGATAGACAGCTTGATCTTACCCATTTTAACACCCCTTACAAACACATTGGGAATCACAGAATTAACGGGCGAGGCGGAGGTGTTGAAATCCTGTTCAACGATCGCTTCCAGCCAATAAGGACACGAGTGAGCCAGTCTAACAACTTTGAGGCAGTCTCCCTGACGCTGAGGAGTCCTCTTCTTCAAATCCAATGCTGCCTGGTTTACCTTCCTCCGGACCACAATGATGACTCTAGAGCGGAGCTGCTCACGTGGTTAGCAACCAACTTAATGCCTAAAATTCCAACTGTTGTAGCAGGTGACTTTAACTTGCCACTGCCCAGGCATGGGAATGCTCTTGAGGGCCTTGAGGCCACTCTTCGGGCCTTTAACCTTACACGGTTAGTGACGCAACCAACTAGAGCGTGTCAAGCGCTGGACCTAATCTTCCACAACTTAAAAGATATCAAACTCCTACCTGGCAACTTTCGATTCCAATCTGATCACTCGCCAATTGCATGTAAACTATCCTTACAGAGCAATTCCCTTGGGTTACCTGACGAGTACTCTGCTGAATTGCCTAGGATAGCCTTCTCTACCAAATATCTGAAGCCAGAGATCATTCTCCAATGCTTGATTGGGTTTGACTGGGGGAATCTCTATTCTGAGCCGTTGGAGGATGCCATTATGCTCTTGTCGGAACAACTGAAGTTAATTGCACTACATGGTGCAGCCAGAATCACCAGGATTGTTAACAGGTCGAATCGGGGTTTCAATAAGGAAACTAAGATGGCTTTCATCAAGAAACAGAAGGCCTACCGGAAATGGCAGAAAACTCAACTTCCCTCAGACCATTTCATCTTTAAGAAAGAAAGAGCTTGCTTCTTGAAAAAGAAAAGGCTGGTCCTTAACCAAGCTGTTCTCAATAGGTTGAAAAGTGGTAGAAGGATCCTTTCGAATCATCATCATCACCTAGCCATTGACAAAAAGCTTGTCCAGGAATGGGCACAGTTCAGCTTACAGCAGGCAGATTTTCCTGACTCTGATTCCTTTCTCTCGCAGGAGGACTGGTTACCTAGGGCACACTTGTCTGAAATAGAAATAACTAGAGAGACCCTAATTGATGTCATCAATAAACTACCCAACAAAGCCACTGTAGGTCCGGATGGTTTCCCACTCTTTATTATCAAAATTTGCAGCCCATATATAGTCGACATTCTCCTTCACCTTTTCAGACAAATACTGCAATCCGGAATAGTTCCTTCAATTTGGAAAACTTACCATGTTAAGCCCATTCCAAAGATCAAGAAACCCAAATCTCCTAAAGACCTGAGACCAATATCCATCAGCTGTTCTTTACTCAAAATTTTCGAAAAAGTAATTCAGCCAACAATTGCCCAGCATTGCTTTGCACACAGGCCCGAGTACCTCCATACCGTTCTACAAAGAAGATCGACAACTACCAATCTTCTTGATACCCTCTTCAGAATTCAGCGCACCCTTAACAACAAATCACAGCTTGATATCATATTCCTCGACATAAAATCGGCTTATGACAGAATACACCTCCCAGCTCTTTTTACCATTCTGAAACACTACTTCGGCCTGGCGGAAACCTTACTTCAAATTTTGAAGTCTATTTTACTTTCCAGACATCTGTCTGTGATCCACAATGACTTTCAAGTAACTATGGACGTCTCAAGAGGCATCCCACAAGGAAGCGTACTGTCAGCTATCCTGTTTGCAGCAGTTTTGGAGCCTTTCCTTGCTCAGAATCCGAACTTTGTTTCTTATGCCGACGATCTGAAATTGTACGTGAGCTCAGATCATAATCATCAGATTCATGATATCAACCAACAAGCTTCTAGACAGATATTGAGCTTGGAAAGTTATCTTGCCACAATAGGGCTGCATCTGAGCCCTTCCAAATCAGCACAACTGACGATAACCAAGAAGAAAGCCAAAAATGATATCCAAATCTTTGTGAGTGGGGAACCGGTGCAAAAGGTGACCTCTCATACTGATCTTGGCCTCACCTGGGACGTTGGGCTCACATTTCAGCCTCACTTTGCCAGGATGAGGCAGAAGACGTACGCTGCTCTTTGGGCAGTGCGTCAAGAGCTCGTTGGTGTGCATCAGCCAGCGCTGCTTATTCGGCACATCCTGAGGTGTATTACGCCGATTCCTCTCTATGCTTCAGAAATTTGGTCATCTGCCCCTGCCTCATACCTTCAGAAGTATCTCAGTTTAGAGTACTGGTTGCTTAGATGGATGAACAGGGTGGTAGGCCACCCCCTAACTATCTCCAGATCTATCCTACAAGCAAATCTAGGCACCACTCCCTGGAGACATATCATCATGACAAAAAATGTTCTCACGCTTGCACGGCTTATAACGAGGCGAATTGATGCTCCATCAGTATCCGAATTAATCTCTGGCCCGAGGAGGGCAAGAGGGAAGCACCCCGACTCCTGTCTCCCTCTACGTCTTACTCTGTCAAACATCGATTCCCTGAGGAACATGTTTCCAGCCAATTGTCTTCGGATCTTCAATAAATTTAGGATCCACCCTGATAGGTTCTGTGAAGACAAGCCCTACAGGAAGGAAATCCTCAAGAACTGTTACCAGATTATGAACCTATAATACTCACCTGCTCCTGGACAGACCTTTTTTTTTTTTTTTTTTTTTAACTTGCCTTTGTATATGACAAAGACTTTCTGTCTTCATGTAATCATGTATATTACTGTATATTTTGTACATTATTGTTTATTTAATCCTGTAAAAGTCTCGGGTCCAGCACGAATGTACCCTTGTTTATTGTACATTGTGTTCCTCGCACCTTAGTCTGTATTCACACCCTTCTGGCACAGAGCCGTCCCGGGGTGACCCAAGGTTTTTTGGGAAATAAACTGATTTTAATAATAATAATAATAATAATAATAATAATAATAATAATTTTAGGAAGGATGTAAAGCTGCTGGGACGAGTACAAAGAACGGCAAAGATTGGTGAGCGGAACAAAGAGAATGCGCTTACCAAGAAAGGCTTCAGTTCTGCTAATTGCGGAGTCTGGAGACTAGGCACCTGCGAGGTGATCTGATTGAAGTGTTTAAGGCTTTGAATGGATTGAGCAAGCTCAATGCTGATGGGATTCTTCATCTTTCTACGCATATGAGGAGGAACAAATTCAAATTTAACAGACCTCCATCTGTTGTTTTGGAAGTTGAGAGTTTAAATAAATTCAAGGAAGAATTACTGGAGGGAATAGATAGGTGAAATGGTAATTGTTTTTTTTTTTTTTTTTTTTTGTCTGGTGATGTATATAAGCTTTCTTCCTTACATCATTTGCCATTACTAATGCTAATTTTCCAGCAGAGTCGGCAATGGTAAAATTGTGTCAGTCTGCATGGCCCACCAGACGTATGAAGCACTCTCAATCCAGGCAAGAAGGAATTCTTGCCTGTATTGAGTGCGCTACATATCGCAAACCCTTTGTTGGATATGGAGCTCTTTTTTCATGACCTGGTTACATTGCACTGTACCTACTCTGTGGAGCGGCCATGCAACTGTTTATCTCCCATACCATATTATATCATATACCGGGTGGTTATAAAATAAGTTTTCATATTCAGGAGAGCCTAGTGTCAAAATGGTTAGAGTTAGCGCTATGAAAATCGATGGGTATGGGGAAGCGATTTGTAGAAAAAAAAAAAAAAAAGTTCAAATTTCCACTACCAGGAGGTTCCACGACCGACAGGGGAGTTAGGTGTAATTCCAGGCAGGGGACGACCACGTTTGCGAAACACTACCAGTCAGTGTTGCCAGAGGTGTGTCAAGAGACTTGAACCCTTCTTGGTCTACTGTACGTAAATTGCTTCGAATAATTTTACGCTGGTTCCCGTACAAGATTCACGTAGTGCAAGAACTAAAGTCTTGTGATCAGCAACAACGAATAGATTTTGCTCTACGATTTCTGGCTCGTTTGGATCTTGATGATACATGGGGGCTCGAATGATCTTGTGATCTGAAGCACATTTCACTCTTCATGGGGCTGTAAATGCACAAAACTGCCGAATATTCTCGTCCATCTGCTGTGCATGAAAGACCGCTACAAAGTCAATACGTTACAGTATGGTGTAGATTCACAGCAGAGTTTATAATCGGGCCATTTGAAGAGTCTACACTTCATGCCTCCCCCCGTAAGGTGTACGGTAACTAGTGCACAGTACTGCACTCTTCTAAGAGATCATATTATTCCCGCTCTGCAAGAAAGGCAATCCTTGAAGACCGTAGTGTTCATGCAAGATGGTGCCCCCCCATGTTAGTCGACAATGAAAGAGCTGCTCCGTTCAACATTCGGAAATGACGGCATCATTTCTAGAGAATTTCCGCAGTTCTGGCCAGCCGTCAATCCCACCAGATCTCAATCCTCGTGATTTCTAACTATGGAGATACCTGAAAGACAGAGTTTACCGTGGCTGCATACAGACGTTTTTCGATTTGAAAGCAAGCATTAAACAGCATGTAGCCAGCCAACATCTGCAATGAGATGCTACGCGAAACTGAGTCTCACGCAGTCTTCAGTTTTCAGAATGTCATCTCAAGTGAAGGAAAGCAGATAGAACAATATCTGTAGATTTCTAAGTTCTAATATTAAAATCTAATCCTAAGTTAACTATTCCATCTCATGTTTACAGTGCCAATTTCTCCCCTAGTGGTGGAAATTTTAACTAATTTTTTTTCTTCTACATACCCTAAATAACATAACCATCAATTTTCACAGCGTTAACTCTAACGTTTTGAGACTAGGCTCTCCTGAATAGGGAAACTTATTTTATAACCACCCGGTATTTTTTTATTATTTCTAGTATTCAGAACAGTATTTCTAGTATTCAGAAAATATAAATATACGGAGTGGCACTTTTTTAGGTGCAGCGGCACATACGAGGGATTGTCCGCTCCGTCAGAGATAACATCACGCATTTACTACGCTGTATAAAGCAAGTTCAGATGTCGAGAGGTTGTGTGTGTGTGTGTGCACGGGCGCCCGCGTAATTTACCGAGAAAATGGCAAACTGCACGATCTGAATGGCTGAGAACCCCGTATGTTAGTGCCACCAGATCTGTAGTCTATAAATTTTCAAATACTCATCGTATATTTTAGCCGACTAAAAAACATAAAAAAAAAATAAATAACAATAATGGAATTTGGCACGCTATTTCAATAAAATGTCACGTGCAATCGACTTTTGAATATAGCAGTGGCCTTACATGCTGATACAGAATTACAGAATGCAATTCAAGTAATTCTGCCCATGTGCACGACGTGAATTGACGAGGGTGCGATCTTTCCATCTTGCTTGGCAATTTAGTACCCGTTGATTGTTAGTGCATTTACCTGAATTAAGTTAGAGGGCTTGTTGTGGATATTTATTCTCTCAAGTGCGATCCGCCATACTAGGGATATTATACAGTCTTAATGCTGTTTTCTGTTGTCGTCCCGTTTTCTCTGAGACATCTTATATTGGACATGAAATGGAAAATACGCATAACGATCTTATGTATTATTCCCCCTTGTATACTCTCATATTATTACATTCCTGATTATCTTTGGAAGAACAAATGTGAGATGTTCACGTTTTCTAAACGGTGCTAATTTATTTATTTATTTTTCGTTTGGTGGGTCTTAAACTGTTTATCGCCGATATTAGTTCATTCTTGCTCTTTCAAAGTGTGGGATGAACTCCATAAACAATAATAGCACTCTCATCGTGTAATTAAAGCCAGTTATATGTATTTATAGTAATTAAAGAGCATACATGCAAAAAAAATTAATTCTGAAAAAACTGAGTTTTGCACCCGCATACTCTGCCTTAGTCTAATATTTAAACACGAAATAAAGTGGAACTGCATCGAAACAAGGATCAATTGGTTTTAAAAATGCCATTTTAAGTGTTTCTATGCAGATTTATCTCTATTGAAGATAAATCAGACTACTTTAATATCATTATTTGATATTGAAGTAGTCTGATTTTAAAAATAATAAATTTCTTGCATTTAAAATTTAACTATTTTATTGATTTGCTTTCTTTTCTTTTTTTTCTCTAACTGATTCTCGCAGATTTCGGATATCGACCACTTTTCCTGATATCGTTTAGACCATCTTCAAAATACTGCAACTTTGAATGACCAAGAGGTGAGATTTATTAGCGAAACTCTTGTTCATTGTTGACATCATCATGATTTTGAAGAGAGGGGTTCTAAATGGATAGTATATAAACAGTTTGTCTGATAGAAACGAACCGCACTTCACTAGCAGAAAGCAATTAACCAGTCAGAACTCGAAACAGCAGAAAACCAGACTCCATGGGAATCAAAATTACATTCCATGGCATGTTCCTTCCCATTATGCTATACGCTTCGAATTCAACTAACTGCTTAAAATTCTCAGCTTATTAACAATAATAATTATAATAATAAAAAGCTCCCAGCTTTTAAATTTTTATATTTACGGTATCAGAATTAGCATTTTTCCATTGGTAAGAAGCCCTAAGCTTTCGCTGCACAAGAAAAATTAAATAAAATAACAAAATTAAAAATTATAAAACCCGCTTACGTATTCCATTCATCACATAGGTGTTGATCTGAGTTTTGAATTTCTTAATTTGTCGGCCTCGACTAACCACGCAGATAATTTATTAATGATTATATTTCGTTGGCTAAAAGAACTTCCTATAATGCAGGCAGCTTACCCTAATTTGAATTTCTGCCACTAGTTCTGGAATCATTTATAATGCTGAATTTCACGTCAATTCACTTTGCTATCGAGGATCCTTAGAGACTCCAGTGAGAACCCCTCTAAGGTGCCTATTTCTCAATCCCTTCGTATGTCCGAAGTTTTCCCTCATGTGGGTGCCATTTTTTTCCAATCTCAAGAGGAAACACTCAGAAAGGAAGCACCTGAGCTTCACAATGGTGAAACTGTATTTGGAGTGGACACAGTCTACAAGTGCAGTCTCACTATTGCCTTATACAGTGGGATTACACCCTCCCTATCAATACAAGAAATTGTTCTATAAATCATCGATGAGGCCCATGGTGCCTCATCGATGATGACGCCTATGTTGCAACCTGTCTTGACTGCACGAAAACTTCATTTTTGTCCATATCGTAACTCCAAAATCCCTTTCTATTCTTTTTATAACTCTCAAATGTAGTCTTTTTAATTCAACCCACTATGTATATAAGTAAGTTATTTGAGAGGCTATTTCCGAAGTATACAACCTTCCATTTTGCACCAGTGAAACACAGCGGCCATTTTTCTGACCATCCTTGAAGCCTATCCAAGTCATCCTGAAAGAGCTCTGTTTGCAGTGACAAACTTTGATCTCTATATCTCTTTGTCAATACCATTTAAGAAACAGCTCTTCTTGACGTGCCCCACTTACAACACTAGTCCAATCTGAACAGCACCCATTTATCGCAACCGTCTGCCTCCTGCCCCGCAGGTATCCCACGATCCATAGAAAGATCTTGCCCCTGATACCAACATATTCAAGTTTACATTGTGACTTCTCGTACTTGACAGAGTCAAATGCTTTGCTGAAGTAATGTCTTTTATTGCATTTTTAATAATCGCTTCTTTGATTTTCTCATCGCTGAAGTTTAGATAAATTGGTTTGTAGTTATTCAATTCGCTTTTAGAACCGCTTTTAAGGAGTAGCAATACGTTGGCACTTTTCCAATTCAGAGGAAATTCTCCTGAGTCCAGTGATGCCCTCATAATTAATCTTAAAGGTTTAAAGCATTCTTTCGCTTCTCCCTCAGAATTGTGTATATGCCATCAACTGTAAGAAGCCTTATGCGTCTTTAGGTTCGAAAGTTTTTCTAATGAACAGTCTTCTGTAATTATCGCTACCTACATATTTCTCAGCTTCATTCTCATAGTTTCTCCTTTTCGAATAGTCTTTCATCTGTAAAGACCGACGGGAAGTACTAGTTCAATTCGTCCGAAACATCAGCTGGGTTATCTAGGAATTTCCTGTAAAAAATATAAATTTTTACTGTAAATTTAACTTTAAAAATTTTTCTTAAACTTACACCTTAAAAAATTTAAGGTGTAAACTAGTTCCCTAGCATTAACTATCGTGAAGGGAATCTGCAGTATTTTTTCGTATATTCTCTATACGGTAAATGTGCAAATAAATGTTATATATTTATTGATATTTTTAGAGAAAAGTTGTGAACTTCCCTCGCAAATGAGTTGATATACCTGAGTATATAGAGAGACTTTGCACTCTTTCAATAAAAAGTATTTAAAATTAATACATATGGCGGCCATGCTGTCTGCAGTACCGCATACGATTGCACCACAAAGTATTCGGCGGATTCACGCATCAAACATTTCGTTCAACTGGTATACTGAATATTTTGCGATCAGTTATATACACCCATTAATATTCTGTTGTTTTTCAACAGCGGTGGCATGTTTCTATAGAATAACAAGTACCAAAGAGGCAGTGTAGATGTGATTTGTAGAATATTTAAAAGACTTCCCTCCATCTTTAGCAGGAATACTTCTATGATTAACTCCGTTGAGCATGTGTGCATTATGAATAAACATCTGTTATGTTATTTCAAAATTTACACCGAGGCAGGCAACTAAGACCATGAGCAGTTAGTGTATTGTTGTTTTAGTAGGGTTTTAGAAGCATTAATGACTAAGGCCATATTGCTCCATGTATACTGTCTATAAATGCGTGTGCTCTGTGGTCGATTATCTGTTTTCTGGATGAAAACCTTTTAGTGTATTGTTTGTAGGTAAATCGCATCTTTTCAACGGTTGGTTGTCCGTTTGTGAGATGAAAAACGAGAGAGAGAACGACAGCCTTCTCTGCCAGTGTGCGGAAAATGAAAGCTTGAAGCAAATGTTACAAATATATTGAAAAAATATATTTACAAATATACGTTACAAAAATATTTGAAAAAAGGGATGCAAGAAATTTTACTAGCCTAGTTCTGTAAATTAATAGTGATCTGGCAGTAATTAAAAGAAATTTAGCAATTAGAGATGACTCTAAAAAAAAGTTTTTTGTTGTTGAAGAGCAACAAGAAAACTTTTGAATTAAGTAGGGGGACAAATCCAACTATTATATATTTTGTGTGCTTATGCTAAAAATGGTATGGGAAAAAGGACCAAATTTATTCTGTTCAATTTATTCAATCAATCTGTATCTCATTCTCTATTATTAGTAATGTTAGCAGTTACCTCGGACAGAAATTGGGGTGGTGGAAACGGCGTACACAGGTTTAGAAATGATGAATGTAAATCCACTTCTTCAGCATTCTTAGCGATATCCCTTCTCTGTGAGGTTTCATCATGCGTTGAATTGCATTTTTCTTGTAGTTGTTCACATATAAAAGGGTAAGAGAGATGGGACTCTGAAAGATTGTCTTTTCTTTAAATGGACGAGTTTCCGTATGAGATAGAACTAGAAATAAAGAGTACGAATGAAACAGGGAATTCACATCGCACTCTATCACTCGAAATCCTTAAAAAAGAAAGAGGGAAAAAAAACCTTGACGTCTTGACATCTTAGCTCCACATTACATCTACTACTTCTTGAAAGTGATGGATTACCTTCCGAGATCACGGATAAATGTTACTAAAAATAGTAGCTGCTCTTTCAAGTAAAACCCTCACAGGTTCCAATACATATGCCTACCAAGAAAAGCAAAATGAATAAAACTGTTCCGTTTTATACTCGGGCACGACCACTACGTCAGAGGAGTTTACAACTAATCATTTTGACAATGAATACAATCATTAACCGTATTTAGCAGTCACATAACCTTGAACCGCGTTCATCTCAAATGCGTCTGCTACTGCACTTGTGCTTGACCGCTCTGCTACGTCCGGACTCCAGTGATTATTCTCTCGATTATTCAAGAACCGTTTTATTTTGTAAGAGATCAGCGTATTACTAATCTAAGCCATTGATTCGGCTTAAATTATAAAGTCTCGTATAAGAATTGACCTTGGCTGAATCTTTTCAAGTCACCACCGTTCTCATTAAATGAATTCTTAATATTAAAGAGATTATGCGTAATTAAAATACTAGCTTCACAGATCATAGGGGTATTTGAAATTGTTGAAGATTTGAAATAGTATCAGCAAGCAAAGAATTCAGTACTTGAAGTGTTAAGATATTTTTAATGGAACAACAGTGTAAAGCTTAACGGAAAGAAAAATCTTTTGTTAAAGAAACAAAAGAACAGAGTGTCCATAAAAGCAGTAATAAACTTTAAAAATTTATTTCATGAATATATTAACGAGACAGCGGTGAAACGTAATTCATATCACAGAGGAAATATACATTTCATCATGAGACTTGAAAGCAATGGAATTCATACAGATTGGTTACTGGCCAAAATAAAAACCATAAATAACTATTAGAAAAAAAGGCAATGGCAATAAAATTAACGGAGAGATTTCAGACTGGGAGCCAATAACCAGCGGGATTAGAGAATTGTGCAACCTCTCATCGCTTTAACATAAATTCTGTGATAAGAAATTGGAAATTAACTGTTCATGGTAATATTCCTCTGAAACAAGGAAAATGTTTAATTTACACACTCTATTATTTGCAAATAATCATTGGCCGTTTATTATTATGCTTATAAAGCTCTGAGGATGATTTAAAACATTCAGTCCAACGAACTTACTCTCAACAAAACATAACTTGAAATATTACCTGGGAAAAAAATTAAATAAAGGTATAACCCCAATTAAGGAGCAAAATTCGTATAGAAATCCAAATCCTAGAAAAATTAAACAGTTTTAAACATCTTGAATACCACTTACTGTGATCATAAATCAGAATTTTAGACCGTCACTTTATAACAAGAATGATAATTTGCAAACATCCTAGACAGACCTTTACTTATCTATGGAAGTAAGGCTGGGACGGTGTGTAAGAATGATAATAAGAAAACCCAATAATTGAACACAAAAAAAAAAAAAAATAGAAGAAGATGGAGAGCCATGTATACAGAAGAATTCTAAACCAGATACTACATTAAAAACCAACTTGGAACGACCTGTCGGAAGACATCATAAGAGATGGCATGAGACTGTAATCGATCCCGAAGCCTAATGGCTAAAGGAAGAATAAGAAAGGAGAAACAGAAGTTTTCACGTTGTAGGATGCTAATCAAACAGTTGGGCATCATTTGTTAAACTGGTGATATCGAACTGATAAACTCTATAGTGAAAAGTTTGGCCACGCATTTCTTACGTTATGGAGTCTATTGCAGTAAAGATGCATTCTCGAAGGTCAACATTATGGTACCCATTCATTAAAATATGAATTTATTCATTTTAATGAAGGTACCCATATGAAGGAATACCTAATTACCCGTTGAAACTTGATGGTTTCTCTCAAAATATTGTATGTAATACCCTGCCAATGTAGATTTTTCTATTATACTCCGAACGCACACAGAGGGTTCCCAGAAAGACTATAAGAAACCTACCTAATAACAGGTAAGTCGGTCTTTACAAGGGATAACAGCGGAAATATAGATCATCATGGATTTAATTGGATTCATTGCATAGGCGTTCATGGTGATATTGTTCTAATCCTGGGAGAAGGACCATTCGGGGCTTTTTTCCAGAAGGCCACGCAGTTTCTTGATAACATTCATGTTCGAAGATATGCGGGTTATTGTGGATGATGAATAATGATGGCGTGCTATTATTATATATATATATATATATATATAGTAGCTGACAAAAAAACTGCATCACCTTAAAAAAAGTAAAATTTGTAGCGAAACGTATAAGACATTGTTTGATTACAGTCATTCTGTTTGTCGCAAAGCAAAGGTATTGCGTCAGATAACACTTCCATTGCATCAGACAGTAATTGCAAGGTATTGCATCAGCCGTTTCTATAAATACGCCGTTGGAAGGGTATACACGCTCATTTGTATCCTGTTTTGCGGAGGTGTAAGCATGGCTCCATAAGTCAGTTGACACCAAGAAAAAAAAATGTAGCCGTTGCTCTGTCCCAGTGTTGCTCTGTCCTACGTGTGTTGTCGCTGATAAAATAGGCTGGCACCAGTCAACAGTATCCCGGGTGCTGAAATTAAAGCGTGAAACCGGTGATGTGAAGAGAAGACCTGGATCAGGCCGTAAGAGAGTGACTACGCCTTCCCAAGATCGATATTTGAAACGGCTATGCCTTCGTAATCGCCATACTAGTGCTTCTGATCTAAAACTGGACTTTGAGATGGCCTCTGGTGTTGAAACAAGTACACGAACTATCCAAAGACGGCTTTTGGAATGTTGTCTGCATGCCTATCGGCCCAAGAAGACCTTTGTTGACCCAAAAAATGAAGAAGAAGAGGCTTGCATGGGCTAAAACGCATTTTTCTTGGACAAAAGAGCAATAGTACACCGTCATCTTTTCTGACGAATCGAAATTCAACCTGAATTATTATTATTTTTATTAGTGGCTTTTTTTTGAAGATTCTAGGATTTCCCCCCCCCCCCTATTCGCCGCTTTGTCATCTTGTAGTGAGGTAAGCGCCATCGCCGGCCATTTGTGTGTAGTGTTGGAATATGTGAAGGTGTGATGTTTTTTTTTTTTCTTTTGTTGTGTTGAGTGGCGGGCGTCAGGCGATTTAGCAACCATGGGGTGACAAACACGTAGTTTGATTGCCTCCTATCTCACATCTCTAGCTGCACAGAGGCAGGCCAGATTCATCTTTTAGCTCCTTCTAGGCGTCTCCAGAACTGATGGTCTGGGGAAGCCCATGGAAATATAGGAAAGGAGAGTGGATGTATAGCAGGGAGAAGATGGGGAAGGAAGAACTGTGGGAATATAGTGATAGAAAGATGGAGATGATAGTTACAAGCATCCCCCATAGAAGTAAGAAGGAAGAGTTATTAGTTAAAGTGATAGAGTAGTGTCCAGTGACAGAATGTCCAGGAATCCCACCCCTCAGTAGGGGTCAGCAAAACATGTTACTCTGTGAAAATTTACAAACCAATACAACAGGAGAAATGTTATTTAAATGTATTGACGATTTTATGAAGACTCGTGGAATAAATTGGGAGAAATGTGTCGATGTATGTAGCGATGGTGCGAAGTCAATGATAGGAACTATGAAAGGGGCAGTAACACGAATTAAAAATGTTGCTAAAATGTGTACAAGTAGTCACTGTGTTCTTCATAGACATGCACTGGTTGCTCGAAATATCCCTTCATCTTTAAAATGTATTTTAAATGAAGCAGTGAAAATTATTAACTTTGTGAAAACACGACCGTTAAAAACAAGATTACTCCAAATTATGTGACAATATGGGCAGCCGACATACATCTTTGCTGGTACATACTGAAATTAGATGGCTGTCACGTGGCAGAGTTCTTGTCAGATTGCTTGAATTACGAGAAGAGCTCGTCATATTCTTACACAATGACAAATTTCTATTAGCAGATCACTTTAGAAACGTTTCATGGTTGAGTCAAATTGCTCATCTGGCGGATATATTCACAAAATTGTACGATGTTTCTCTCTCCCTTCAAGAAAAAAATGTAAATATTTTCAACACGAAAGTTACAATGCTGGACCATGGTTGTTGAAAAAAATAATATGGATCCATTTACAACTTTAAATGACTTTTTACAGGAATCTAACTGTGAAATTGACGAGGGAATTCAAAAAGAAATTATTTCTCATCTAAAATCAATAACTGTAGCTTTAAATGAATACTTTCCTCTACTAAAAGATGACAATAACTATTGGTTTTCAATCCTTTCAATATTAAAGAAAAACCAGAGGAACTATCTACTTCAGAATATGAAAATCTCATCGACCTGACATCAAACAGCCAAACAAAGTTAAATTTAATGAAGTTTCATTAAACGAGTTTTGGTGTGACTTAAAAGAAGAACATCCAAATTTATTGAAAAGGCAATTCGTTGTGTTGTTTGTTGCCGTTTAGAACCACATATTTGTGTGAAAGCGGATTTTCGCTCTACACTGGACAAAAACAAAATACAGAAGTAAGTTGGATTCCACTCCTGATATTAGAATTCAGCAGTCTGAAAGAAAAGTTTAATCCTTCACATTAATTACTAGTTTGAATTAATAATATTTGCTTTACCATATTAATCTGTTTTTTTTTTTTTTTTTCAATATATTACTTTTGATTTTTTGATTTGTTGTTTTATTTATAATCAGCAAAAATTGTCAGGATTCCAAATTTTTTTTCAAGGTGAAAAGGATTCTGCGATTAAAATAAGTTGGGAACCGCTGCAAGTTTAGTGTGAGGGAAGAGCAGCTCCCCGTCGTGAGTGATGCGCTGAAACCCATCTCATCTATGTAGTCTTGATGGAGGTCACTGTAATGTCTGCCATGGGGTACTTTCTTCGCCCAATTTTCTCTCTTTGTTTCTTCTGTCTGTGTAAGTTAGGATCTCCTTATTAAGGTTGAATATTGTGGGTAGTTTGTCTACCTTTCTTACGGATTATTAGATTGATGCTGTGTTTTCCTGGAAGTAATGCCGCAAGTTCTTAATCGCCTACTTCTTCTCTTATTCAATCTCCTCCCTCCTTCTTTCCTGGCTATGTTCAATCTTTCGATGACCGACTTCGGGTAGTAATGGCGACTCTTGGTTATCATTATGCTGGTTAAACTCACTCATAATATCCTCCAGTTCACTTTTGGTCCAATATATGATGCCGAAGGAGAAAGTTAGTACTGGGAATGCGCAGGTATTTATGGCTGTGACCATGTTCCCGCCATTCAGCTTTGATTTCAGCAGGCTTTTTTTTTTATATTTATATTTATTACTCCAAAACAGGTCTCAATATACAGTTTCAAATATACAAGGTCAATTTACAACATATACAATGCATATCATAAGTTACAAGCGATTTGCATATGAGCAAAGCTGTGGTAACAGAGAAATTTGTATTTCTAAGCATTTTGTTGTTTTCTTTTCTTGACAGTTCACATTAAGCAGTTGTATTAATTGATTTGTGTTATTATTCTTATTGTTATCCCTATTTTTTTTTCTTAATTGTTATCTCTTCTCTTTGTTCATTGAAAGAAAAAAAAAATTTTTTTTTTTTTTTTGTTAAAGCTAAGTATACATATCTTTATAGTATTATTATTGTTAAATTAGTCATTTAGTTTCATTCTCTAGTAGTTTGATTGTAAAACCTTTGTAGCTCTTTTTTGATATTAATGTTTTCATTTAGGATATCAATGTTGGATTCATTTAGCAATTTTGCAGTTCTGTTGAAGTAATGGAATCTGAGTTGATCAGTTCTGAATGGCTCTTGTGCCAGCATATTATGTCTTCTCAAGGCTCTTGGAGGACAGCTGAAGTTGATGAGGTAGAGCAGCTCGGGGCATCCAACTTTCCAGCCACGAGATGCATTAGGAACTTGCAGTCTGCCGCAGCTCTTCTTTGGTAGAGTGGTACAATCCCGAAGTGAATGCACCATTCATTGTAGGATTTTGTGTTCAATTCCAACCTAGATTTGTACACCAGGAATCTGACTATGGATTTCTGAATACGTTCCAGTTGTTTTATAAGAATTTTGGTGTGAGGATTCCAGATTTGTGAGGCATATTGTAGAATTGGGTTGATTATCATTATGCAAGCTGTTTTTATGAGCTGTACGTTGGTAAAATCGAAGCAGATTCTTTTAACCAGTCCAAGGGATTTGGAGGCCTTAGCTGTAGTTTTATTTACATGTGTGTTGAAGTTTCCCTTCTCAGAAAACCACACTCCCAAATCTGAAACCTCATGTATTCTCAATAGCTCATGATTATTAGCTTTATACGGATAATTAATCTTGTGTTTTTTGTGATAGTCTGCGACAGACATGGTGCAGCATTTGTTTAAGTTTAGTGTTAGACCATTGTTTGTGATCCATTGGGTGATGGTGTCTAGTCCATTTTCCAGTGATTCACAGTCAGGCTTCTCAGTCTCTGATGGTATATCTCAGTCAGGCGAGCCTTCATCTCCCTGTGTTCTAAATGGCGATCCTGCATCATGCCCAGATATTTGTAGGTCTTCTCCCTCTGTCATAACTTCAATCTCTTCATCGGTCTTCAGCTGGTAGTTTCGACCTTCTGGATGTCCTTGATACAATCCAAGGGTCTTGCATTTGTCTAGGACAAATTGCATCCTGATGCCAGTGTTGAACTCTTCGATGATCCGGAGTAGCTTTGGAGTTGATTCTCGGTTTCGGCATAGAGAGAGAAATGACAACCCAAATGTCGCTGGTTCGAATTCCGCCTCGGGCTTGGATCAGAGTAGTACAAAAACTTCGGGAGGTGCATTATGGCCACATAAGCCGATGCAAAAAAAAAAAAAAGAGAGAGAGAGAGAGAATATTTTATTGCACCACCTTCAATTGTGATTGGATAGTGTTGCAATGTACCTTCACGGCCAAAAGGCCAGGGGGTTAACACTTATAGAGATGATAACAAGCAGATACAGTATACTACAGAAATAAATAAATTGCCATTAAGTGATATAGGACATAAAACAAATGAAATGAAATAACATCAAGTGACATAAGACATTAATAAGACGATACAATGACTTCCATAAAGGCATTAGGTTACTTAAAAATATTAAGATGACATAAAAATTACATTAAATAAATACTGGTGTAACGTAACATTTAGATTAAATTAACAAAAAGACACTTGAAAGTCCCGATTTTCGTCTTCGCAGCTCGTGGGAGAGAACAGCATGAACAGAAGCAGTTGATGCACACACCGCTGGCTCCTTTCCCGGTATGTTCAGTAATTAATCGGAGCATTAAAATGGCGAGTGCAGGGCATGTTGGCTTGGATGCGATAAAGAGAAGGCTTTTCATTTGTTGACTATTCCTTACTGGAGGGAACCTGGGGTGAATTTGCACGTCACTAGATTGCTTCGAGGACGCCCTCTGTGTACGCTGAGTGATTGGAGGGACATGGGATGTATGGGATCCAGAATCCTCTTCCTATAGTGTCGGTTAACCGCAAATTTCTCTAAATCGGCATCGATGCTCTGGATTCTTCCGAGCATCTGGTAGGGTATGTAGCGATCTGATAAGTGGAGGCGTGAGTGAAGAGGGCAAATTGTTGGGGTGGCTTGGAGCTGAGCAGGTGGAGTCCTCCAACCACAGAGATCCCAAAATGAACGAGATGTGATGAGACCAGTCAGCATCTTTATTGTGATTACCAGTCTCCTTTGTTCAATGAGAGAGCAGCCTGGGAATTCCCAGGGCCAGGGTCATTTCAGTCGTATGGGCTTGGTGTAGTATCCTGTGTTTGTAGGTGAGGAGTCACTTGAGGAGTCAGTACTCTGCTGCCCAGATGGGATTTGTTTTCGTGGGTGCTGCCGATGCCCAGATTTCTCCATAAAGTAGCGGAGGGAGTATATGATGGTCCTGACATATTTTATTGCGGTAATCTTGTCTGAGACATAATGAAGGTGCTGCTTCGCTCTCCATTTCAGGTGCGCCGCTCGTGGTTAAATGTCAGCTTTGTGTCAAAAACCACCCCCAAATCTAAATGACATGAAACAGGAAGTACGGATACTGCGTTAATCTTTGGCGAGATGGTTGTGGGCTCTTTCTTCAAGGTATAGAGCATGCACGTAGCCGAGTGGTCAGGAGCGAGAGTGCATAGCACACGTTCCTTGAGTGGACCGGGGTTCAAGCCCATGACTACTAAATACGATAAATATTTGTAAACTCTACTGACTTGGTTGTCGTGCCGGAGTATAAACAGAAAATTTATTTTATTTGATGTGTTGACATTAAGGCCAAATTGTTTGAGGTAGCCTACTAATGCGAGGAGCACACTGTTAATTTCCTCTGTGATCATATTGGGGTCTGCATTTGTTTGGATGGTGGTCAGTATTTTTAAATCGTCAGCATAAGAAAATATATCTGGTCTCTGGATTATAAAAGGGGAGATAATGGCAGTAAAGGGGAGGCTGGTGCAGATATTTGCTTAGTATATCTTTTTTCAGAATTATGGAGTATGATTGTACGGTTCTGAAGGAGTGATGAGAGGAAATGCAATGCATCCCCCCCCCTATGGAGTAGTGGTCTTCAAGCAGTCGTAGGAGGACAGGTACTTGAACGGCATCAAATGCTGCTTCAATGTCGAGGTAGGTTATGAGGAGTTCTTTCTTCTCAAAAACTATAAGGATGCTGTGGGTGGTGGCAAGGAGATTGGTATGGTGGACCTGTTTAGTAGTGATGAATGAATTTGTGTTGGAGCATCTGGAAGTATGTAAGCAGTTAGAGTTGGCAGGAGGGTCCTTTCTAGTAGTATCAGGAGACACGAGGAATTGGAGATGGGTCTGAAGTGTTTCTCTAATTATGGCGTTCTTATTTTCGGATGCGGTTTTACCAAATAGACATTCCATTGATGGAGAAATGTGTGTTTAGTTAGTACTGCATTGAAGATGCTAACAAGGGACCGGATGATATATGGACCCAGGCATCTCAACATGAACTGGGGAATCCCATCTGCACCCACAGCTGTAAAGGATGGGGTTGAATTCAAGGCTGCTAAGATTTGGTGTTTAGATATAATGATGGATGTCAGCGAGTCCTGTCTACTACGATTGAATATGTGGTCGAAATTATTGTTGGCTGCCGCAACATCTTCAAATCGGGTAATGAAGTCAATCCATCTCTGGGGTCAAGTTGCTCTGGGAAACTAGTAGTTTCTTCTGTGTATGGTGTCTTTCTCGATGTTAGCTACAGTTCAAAATAACTCTTGATGGACTGGGATTTTTGGCGGTTGAAAATGGTTCGTGCTCTTTAAAAGGCTATCCATCATTAATTTCGCCACATTGCTTATGGAGTTGCTGTTTTAATTGAAAGCTGGAGTTTAGAGCATGGTGGACCTCACATCTAGAGTGGGGAGTGATTGTGACTGTCTTTGTATTGAGCTACCATGATAATCCATTTAGTTAACAGGTCGGCCGCTAGTAGGGTATCACATGACTCAAGCACATACCATGGGATAAGAGATGCTGCTGTAATGAATTTGGAAACATCGAGATATTTGGGACTGTATATTGTTCTCCGTATCACCTGTTGTTGCATGGGATGAAGTCAAGATGGATATGACCTTCGGCTCTACAACTAAGTACAGAAGCACTATAACAGGTCATTGGGTAGTTAGTTTCTCTTCACAATTGTATAAATTGATCTCTACGTTGGATAGAATTTACTTGACTGTTACTTCTAGCAGATACATGTCGTTTACAATAGTCTCTAGGTGCTTCCTATATGGACTTATGAAAAAATATTGCTCTCAAACCTCCTCATCTTGTGATCATTTCGCAAGAGATAGGCATGTACTGGCAGAGTGTCCTAATAAGGAAGAAGAACCGTATTTTGTGAACTGTAAGCGTGGGAAACGTAAACTTCACCACTCGGTCAGGGATTCTCGTTATCCGATATATTTAGGGGCTATCGAACTGGTACGAATAAGGACGGCCAATGAATAATCGAAATAATCGAAAATCGAATGGAGTTAATAAACTCACAAGAGGATCTGCACATGATTTTGTGGTGGATAGAGTACTTGGTTCTTCAGGAATTAAAACCATTCAGATAAACGGCCGACATTCTAGGCTGGTGACTGAAGAAATTAGGAAGTCAATGGAGGAGAACTTGATTGATATAGTATCCGTACAAGAACTGTATTGGGCCAGGATTCAATTGGAGTAAAGCTTTAAGATACTGGGATATCCTCTGAGTGTGCGAACTGTGCAACCTGTACAAGAAGAGCCCAAATCAGGAATCGTGGTAACCAATAACGATTTAGATGTTGTGGTGATATACGGGTTGTGTAATCAATGTGCCACATGCGTGAAGATTGCAACAACAACATTGCAATTTTATCTTATTTCATTATATTGTCCTCCATCAATGGATTTTAATAGCTCTTTGGATTACCTGGAACATGCACTATTTATGTTAAAACCTAATCACGTAATAATCACTACTGATGCAAATGCTAAATCAAATCTATGGCATAGTTCTACAACAGATTGGAGAGGTCGTCTGCTTGAAGAATTTATATTTAATCACAATTTATATGTGATGAATATATCCAATCAGCCGGCCACATTCTCTGGCCCTATGGGGCAGTCCACCATTGATATAACTATAGTAACGTCTGGCCTATGACACTACATCTATGATTGGCGGGTCATTTATGACTGGACATCTAGTGACCATAGAGTTATCTCCTTTTATGTAAAAAATATTACAACTTCAGCTTGTCAATATCGAGTGCCAGGGTTGGTTCGGTTCTCAATGAAAACAATTGATTGGTCTGCATTCGATGCATCAATTCTTATGGACTTCTCTGTGACAAGGCAACGTCAGTTAATAGATTATTCTGCTGACTCTCTTGCTGTATTTATACAGGATTCAATCATCAAGGCTGGTAAGAAGAAAGTTGCTAGATCGAAATCCAGTGCTTGGTGGATTTCAGAGTAAACAGTATTAAGGCGAGCAGTAAACAGGGCTGGAAGACAATATCAACGCCATAGACAGTGGGCCCCCTCCGAGGTTGCAAGGCTGCACGAGGATTATTTATCTTTAAAAAACAATTATAGTAGGAAGATAACTGATCAAAAACGGGTGACATGGACACTTTTTGTGAAAGAATCGGGAAATTCTAACCGGTGGGGTTCACTATATAAACTGTCACATGACAAATTCAGGTATGGGGGAAGTGTTTAATACTGTAACCACGGATATCAGTGAGACTATTGGTTGTAAGGACTCAGTTGAGTCACTTTTAAGTAAGCTGTTTCCAACTGACGATCCTCAGGAAGATACTGAATATAAAACTGGTATACGTAGAGATGATCGGCTCTATGTAGCTAGAGAACTGCGGAGTTTACGATGGATGAACTTACAAGAGTTTTGAAAAAGCTTAATCTCACAAAATGTCCTGGAATTGTCGAGAATATATTTATAACAAGGTTCTATAAGTCGTTACCTAATATCCTTTTATTAATGTATAATAAAACCTAACAGAATGGCTGTTTCCAACGCAGTGGAATATTGCATTATTGAAGTTAGTTAGAAAATCTGGGAAGCCACTATTTGAACCTAAATCATATCGCCCGATCGCTCTTTTGGCAAACCTTGGTAAAATCCTTGAAAGATTAATGACATTACGGGTAACCGACCTGCTAGTGCAGCAGGATATGATATCGCTTCAGAAATATGGGTTCACTCCTGGGAAATCCTATGAAGATTGTCTAGTGGCGTTTCGAAAGCATATTGAGAATTCTACATCCAAATATGAATTAGCAATCTACGTTGATTTCGAAGGGGCATTTGATACAGTTTGGTGGGAGGCAGCGATAAGCTCAGTTAAGAAACGCTGATTGTTCCAACGAATTATATATGCTTTTCAACAGTTACTTTTCAAATAGATATGTGCTAATGAAGTTCAAGCACTTTGAGCTACGAAAACAGGTTGTGAGAAGGTGTCCTCAAGGCTCCGTCTTAGGACCCCTTATTTGGAACCTAGTCTTACAGAATTGGTTCGTTCGCACGTTCCCTAATTGTAAGGTGCTGGCATTTGCAGATGATCTGACAATTATAATTGCAGGACGATCTCGCTCACTCTTAGAACAGAGAGCTAGTAGTGTGCTGACAGACTTAAGTTCTTGGGCTCAGAGCTATAATCTTGCCATTAGTCCTTATAAAACTAAAATGATGTTTTTAAAACAGCTTTGGATATAAATCGACCTCTTCAGATCAAGTTGAATGGTCTAAAGTTACCTATGGTCCTTGATACCAAATACCTGGGAATTATTGTGGACAGTAAGTTATCATTTCACCAGTACTTATTATATTTAAGCAATAAAATCAGGAAAATTTCTGGTGCTATCATTAGAATTTCAAAGTCTGACTGGGGCCTATCACATAAAACACTGTTTCTGTATTACAAGGCAGTATTCCTTCCTACAACTACGTACGATGCAGGAGCCTGGTTCCATAGAGTTAAAATAGCTACGTTTCGGGCTAAACTAAATTCCATACAACGCATCATGCTTCTTGGTATTCTAAGAGTGTGCAGAACGGTGTCCACTGCCACGCTGCAGGTGCTGGCCGGAGCGCTACCCTTGGATCTACATTTGTTGTATCGTGGTTTTTGCTATTGTATTAAGAGGGAAATTCCTACAGAATTTTTTGGTATAGAGATCAATATTCGCTCTGACTGTAGAGGCGAAAATAAAAGATGTATGAATGAAGTAATCAATTTATGTTAGCCAAGATGGGACACCATAGCTATTGGAAGAGTGACCAACTTGTTTATCCCGAACGTGACTTTTCTCAATGATAAAAAAAGTTTGCAATTGGTTTACCCCTAGTTTACAGTCGTCATTTTTATTAACAGGGCACGGGTCAATGAATGAGAAAAATATATATGCATTAGGACTAAGTAACACGGACCTTTGTTTTTGTGGGGCCATGGAAGGCTGGCAGCACATACTATATGATTGTCGAATATATGACAATGCCAGGACAGCGATACGTGAAATTTTTGGGAGTATAGCTCCAGGAGAAGAAGCTATATTTTTGAGAGACCGTAGTAAGTTTCAGATGTTCCAGGTATTTGCTAAAGAAGTATTTGAACTAAGGAAAAGTATGATTCCAGTGATACGAGGTTGATAAAATCCATCTGGCTGGAGGCATCGAAGTGTTTTGATGCTGCCGTTCTTAACAGTTGCACAACTGGAAGATCTACTCTTATTTTCTTTTCTTTTTTTTTCCATTCTAGGGCGGCTCCTAGAACGTCAGTTCTAGGAGCCGCCCTAGAAAGGAAAAAAAAAAATTCCGTTCTAGGAGCCACCCTAGAACGGAATTTTTTTTTTTTTTTTTTTGTCTCATACTCTGAGTTCATAGGTGTCCCATATACTGGAACTGGCCCACCTTCCCGGAGTGTGGACGAGTACCCAGAATCATTTGTCCAGGTGACTGATGCTTCTGGGTAGCCAAGCGGCTAGAAAATTACAACTGAACACACACAAACCTACATCATTCACATATCTGGCCCATTTGTAGTGATACTGTTCTTCACAGAGATACGAGGCGGTGTTGAACTGAAGTTCTAGGAGCCGCCCCTTACATAAAGACATGTCCACATGTACAAAATCCATACCCTTTTAAACCTCTGGCATTGACAGTGTTCTGTTTCACACCCACAATGTACAGTACGCGGAGATCGGGAAAACCCCTGATGTCGTTTGACACTAAACACACTCTACACTCTACTGTACAAAGTGTATTATTCTACTATTTATTTTTATGTTTTGTACTATCTTTGTTCCGTTATCTTTTTTTTTCTGCTCTGTTATACAGTTTAACTGGGTGCATGCCTGTTGTGTATATTATATGTTAAAAATAATAATTTGCCGATTGAGGTGGTTTCTGACTTGCCAGAGACCTTTGTTGGGTCTCTGATTCAAAACGAATTTGACTATTTCTCATTGAACGCAGATACAACTACATGAACCTGTTTTTCTGAGTTTTGAATATTGTTCTGAAGGTAATTATCTGCCACGTTGCCTTCTGATTATTATGTACATAGCGGCCAATCATAAAAAGATGCTCCGCTATCGTTCTCGGTAACAACTGTTTTCTTCTCGGTAACGTTTTATACATCATTATCGTTGATAGTCTGGTTTCACAAAAGCAGTCCTCTGAAGGCCCTAGATAAATGGTTGGGCTCCGCTATTCCCTGTAATGGTGCTCCCCTCTCGTGATCATAGGTTATTTTTCACAAGAACCTATGATCATACCTGTCGTTAGGCTTCCAATGTGGCCTGGCTTTCCCGTGATACTTTCTCAATGACTCCATTGCAGCTCTTCTCATTGATCTGTTTTACTACATGATCCAGCAGGTTACAGACTATGTTATCCGTCTACTACGAGAGACATGAAGATATTAGAAAGTTAAGTTAGGAGTATTAAGCACCACAGCAACAAAGGCCTCGCCCGTTGTACCGAGTAGTCAAACACGAGAGTGCACAAATACATAAATTAAGTGATTTATTTAGTAGTATTTAGTAGTCAAGAGTGATTGACTGTGGTGACCACTAAATAGTAGTTTCTTGTATTCTCCTGTCTTGTGAACTCATCTGACCGTGTTAGTCGTCTAGGAGTATAAACAGAAGTTTTATTTATATTCTATCTCTATAATTGGGTCTGTAATTTTGTCAGTTTGCTGAACGAAAATCCCGAATTTCCAGGAGAAAAATACGAAGCGACACTTCGCCTGAGGCCAACTAACTCAAACACATTTTGAAAAAATTCACGAAGTCTACCAGGAATTTTTATGGGCTTTTCAACCTGGTGTAGTTGATTATAAGCATGTAAAACCCGCGAGAACCTTCCTTGCCTTAGTGTAGCCTTCCTGACAAACTTTTTCTTCACTTCTTTTAAGAAACATTTCAGTTTTCACAATACAGTATTTATAACGTTGTCCTTCTACATCGCGAGTAAATTCTCCCCTTTCCCAGAGACGAGATACAGCTTGAGCTGGATTCTCAGAATATCATCTCAACATTAGGAGCCTTTTATTAGCTTTCGAGTTATTCGGACGAGGGGTGTACAATTCTTGCAAACCGACCAAGTAGTAGCCACACGTAATTTACAGAGACACGATATACTGACGCTTTATGGCCTGTTTACTTCGGAAAAAATTCAGAACTATCAAATAACTTCTGTTGTTATCTTGTGCATTTTGGTAAGGTGGTTTGGCTACATTAGCTTTATACGCTTTATTATCTAAAACTACTAACTAAATTTAATATTTACTCTTGTATATAAAATAAAAATGTCAGTTAAATGTACGCAATACGTTATATTTCAGGGAAGTTGGATTTTTTTACTTAAATTTATTGATTTTTTTCTTTTTCTGTGATTAATAGAAGTGAAAAGTGAATCTAGTAATCTAAATATAAGTATAGCTTGTTTGTGCGCTAGCACAGTGGTATCGTCACCATATTTCTTCACACGGGGTAGAAAAGGACTGGGTTCGAATCCCGTCGATGACGCGAGGAACTTTAATGGGCTTTTTTTCATTCCGTGGCTGAGTTAATCGGTCTCAGGCGTAGATAGCAAGGTTATTTTTGTCCAGCAAACAGGCAATTTACAAACAAAATAAATATAATTATGGGTAGATGTAATCATTTACTGGTGACCCTAATATCATATTTTTTTTTTTTTTTTGTAAATACCGTATAGTTTTACGTTCTATAAAGTTAGCCATTCGGCTTAATTAGAACTGTACGAGTATATTTATTTCTCTTCACCTTCTATACTTCGTTTTTTTCTCCTTTCTGCCTGTTTATCTCTTCAACACCACGTTCACGAGACTGCCATAATAATACACGCGAAGCGTGCACGGACTGTCTAAAGCAGTGTTTCCCAACGTGGGTCCCACGCCCCACATGGGGGCAATTTGATTGTTCAGGGGGGCAATTCAAAAATTGCTCGTCTAGAGTTTAAAACAACCGCCTACTATGATTTAACTTGTACAAAAGAAGAATTGTTGGTATCTCAATTTTAAATAAGCATTCGTTAAATGTTGTACTTTCTATAGAGCTGCACTTGAAAGTTTGGAGTAATATCAACTACAGTTTGCTCGGAGAGTATTGCTTACTATGCCTAGTGAAGGAATAGTACATACTGTATTGGACGATTGCTTATGGCATATGCAATGTGCAAGCAAAGTGGTTGTCTACTGTAGCCTACCGCAAACTCAGCATGTTATATGAAATAGGTAATTCCTTTCATACAAACGCTCGTTTGGGCATCGTGACTGTACATTTGGATAGGTTTGACGATCTCAGATTAAAATAAAAATTACTTTGTCCACGCACAGAATTATTATTAATGAAGAACCGTGATATACAATGGTATGTATTTGTCATATATGTATTTCTGTGGTCTCAGTAAATAAGCAAATAAGTCCAAAAACTCGAATTTGCAGGAGAGGAAAAATAAACTTCACACTCTCATATAAACACGCATATATTCGAATATACAAATATTTATTACTCACGCTAAAACTACAATAACGAAGATAGCTGCGTGTCACATAATAGTAAATAATAAATACTTTATTATAGTGCACTTATCTCATTTTTGACAAATTAGACTTATCTGCTTGTTCACAGAGACCACAGATTTAATAGCCCGAATTCAGTAATTCGTGTGATTTATTCATTCAAAAAGCGTACTAATAATTAATTTTGATATATTAAAATTAAATTAAATTAACTTTAATGCATAGTTTATTTTTAGTTTTTGATTTATCTTATATTTATTTCTTTCAGTTGCACAGTAAAATGAGTAGTGCAAGTAAAAAAAAAAGTTCGTCAGTATTCAGAGGAATACTTAAAATTTGGTTTCTTACCCGCTATCCACGATCAAAGGTCACCTTTTTGTCTTTTATGCCAACAATGCTTGACCAACGAATCAATGAAGCGAGGTCGTCTTGAGGCGCATTTGAAGGCGAAACATAATGCTCATGTAAATTCAGATTTAGATTACTTTCAAACTTTAAAGAAGAATTTTGAAAAAAGAGCAACATTAAAGTCTCTGTTTATTGCTCATACTGCAACTGTCAATCGTACTCTTGAGGCTAGTTATGAAATTTCTTTACTTATTGCTAAATCTGGGAAAAATCATACTATAGGAGAGAATTTAATCAAACCATCAATATCAGCATTTCTTAAAACAGTTCTGGAAAAAGATGACAAAGACGTGAAAGCTATGCCACTCAATAACAATACTGTTAGCAGAAGAATAGATGAAATGAGTGAAGATATTGAAATACAACTTGTTGGAAAGCTGAAAACAAGAAAATTCTCAGTGCAAATGGATGAATCAACTTTGAGAGACAGTGAAGCCGTACTGATAACTTATGTGAGATATATTGATAAAGGTAATTTTGCTGAAGAAATGTTATTCTGTAAATCATTAGAGAGCACCACTACCTCCAAAGATATATATAATAAGCTAAAAAATTACTTAGATGACAATAATATACCAATGAAAAATATAACATCTTGCGCTTCAGATGGTGCTCCTAATATGATGGGCAAGAAAAATGGCTGCTTAAAATTGATGAAAGATGAGAATCCAGAAATGCTTCTTGTGCATTGTGTTATTCATAGGGAAAACTTGGTAGCTAAAAATATTTCGCCTGTTCTTCATGAAGTACTAAAATCAGTTATAAAATGTGTCAATGCTATTAAAGCTAATGCCAAATGTGAGCGTCTCTTCAAGCTTTTTTGTGAAGAACAAATGGAGACCATGTGAGACTTTTACTTCACACTGAAGTAAGGTGGCTCTCGAAAGGGAACTGCTTGAAAAGATTCATGGAACTATTTGATACTATTAGTGACTTTTTAAGTGACAAACCTGAAATGAAGCATCTGTTAACGGTCGATGGTAAAGCATTTGTGAGTTATTTAGCCGATATCTTTGAAAAACTAAATATATTAAATAAACAACTTCAAGGAACAAATAAAACTCTCGTCGATGCAAAAGCGAAGATATTTGGTTTCATTACATTTATTGAATTATGTCAAAAATATATTTGTAACAAAAATTTTGAACAGTTTCGTTGGCTGCAAAAATGTGAAGTGACTGATACCGCTGTACTTGTTATTGTCGATCATCTGAAAATTCTGTCCGCTGATTTAAAAGAAAGGTTTTCTGATTTAAAACAAATTGATTTTCCAACCTGGATGATGCAACCAATGTTAGTGGATTTGTCTGATGTATCAATGCAGTACCAAGAAGAACTCTCAGAAATGCAAAATGATGAGTCAGTTAAAACTTTATTCAATATAAAAGGAGCGATGGCATGGCTTTGTGATGAAACAGAAATTAAATACCCAAATTCAACCAACTTTGCAAGAGAGCTATTGTTACCGTTTCCATCTTCATATTTAGCTGAATGTGGATTTAGTGCCATAAATGATTTGTTCCTAAAGAAAAGAAATCGACTGGATATCACAAAACGGGGAGACTTGAGACTGAAGCTGACTAAATTGGAGCCCAATATAAAATCTCTCTGCGGCAAGCATCAAGCACAAGGGTCTCACTAAATTTAGTGCACTCATCTAGAAGTGACTTCACATGGAATGTTGAAATTATTAAACAATTAAATAATAATTACTAAAAATTAAAATATTATAAAAAAATCTTTCATATAAATTATTTTGTACTTGAATTTTAGTTGTCCATTATATGTTTTGAAAATTTACTTACTGTTTTTTTCTTAATAATTTCCTAATGATTTCTTCCTAAAACCTAAGTTTTGTGTCCTGAACAAGTTGTAATTAGGCTTCATTTAGGAAATAATTCAATTTTGAATATAAAAAATATGTATATCGGTGTTTCCCAACGTTACATAGGGGGCATCAGAATTTTAGAAAGACTTAGGTGGGGCATGGTAAAAAAAAGGTTGGGAAACACTGGTCTAAAGCTAACAATTCTTCATTGACCCTACATTTAATTTATATATTTCTTTCTTCCACACACACTATATGGAAAAAAGAAATAAGGATTGCCGGATTTCTATTTGACCGATTTTAATTAAATTTGGAATAACCAAACAAATGTTTCGAAAAGGACGAATTATAAAATTTCATTAAAATCCGCCAACTGGGAGTCCCTCTATGATATTCAGACGTCGGAGAAACAGATGGATGGACATGGTGAAACAACAGGTGCATCGCCTATATGTATATGCGAACGCACCTAAAAAAAAAAAAAAAAAAAAACATTACGTTAATTATAATTTAACTATATAATTCCATTATTTCGTTTGTAGACATAAAGTCAGTCTTTTACTCGTTGCAAAATAAAGGCAGCAAATGGAGGCTGTTATGTTTGATAGCGAGTGTGAGAGCTCCAGCAGATTTTCGCGTCTATTTATCTGTATTTCACTTTATTATAAAATAATTATCAAACAGGAAAAAAAAGTCTGCTCTTGGAAACAAAGCATGGAGCAGGGGTCCCCAAACTTTTAAAAAATCGGGCCACACATGAAATTTTGGAATATTTCAGAAAAATTCCTAATTCCGTATTACTAATTAGGAGAAAATGCCTAATTACTGAAAACTACATTCTCTGCATAACATTAAATTTATGCAGAGAAACCAATCTTATACCTACCTATATCTACAAACTACAGATACTCTAAATTGCATTATTTTAATTTAGTATTAGATCCTGTATGTTACTGTTCTAGTGAGGAAACACGAATCATGTTTATATGATTGTGTTATATATGAAGAAGTTAGGAACAAGTTAAGGAGTGCCATTCCATATTTACAGCCTGGTAATGAGCATTTGTATTTATCTTCTAGATTCTAATGCTATGCAGGAATTTGCTGACTGTATTTTCTAAGAGTAAACAAATAAAAATGTCTATGCTTTTAAATACGTTAATCAGATTTTTCTTATGTTTATTGCTTCTCCTTCTCAAAACAGGAGATTTACTCTTAACCGAAGGAGTGCCCACAGAACTCTCTCCTTCGTCACAATAAACCGGTCTACCACTTCTAGTCATAATATAATTTTCAGGGGTTCTGATTCTTGAAGAAGCAGAGCTGCCGACATCCAAGTCACATTGGGCTATGGCTGTGTTGATTGGACTACAGCCATAGTCCAATCAACACTGGATTGTTCAACAGAAAGAGGGTCATGTTGCTTAATACTGTTAAATTTGTCCCCTTCAGTCTTAAGCTTATTACCTTGCTTTAAGACTTTCTTAAATATCATATGGGAACCCTTACTATCAGAATCTGAATACCTTTCACTGTCTTCCACAGGTTCGTTAAAAAACCCATTCACTCTATTTACCTCATCATTACTTACAAAAGACTCGATGTTTGGAGCGCTTGAATATTAACAGTGTATTTCCTATTCCTGTTTGTTTTGTTATCCTCCTTTGACACAATATCTTTGTTAGCACTCATTTTATTCAATCATCTTTATTAATCATGATTCAATCATAATACGCAGTGCCCCACTACAATTTCCAAAAATCACTTCTTTTAAGCTTTAAAGTTTAATTATATTTCCTCAGATTCAAACGCTGACAAACAGAACAGTAAGGTTGTTCTTATTAAGGTCCCCCAGTATCTAAGCATTAGGATTTTAAATTATAACAGGATAATATTTGAATTATTTACACTATGCTGTAGCATAGGCAAACAATCCGTTAGAACGAACGTTCCAAATGTCAAAAATAAGCCAATGTCTATAAGTAGTTAAATACTACCTGATATTGTTCAAAATACATTGAACCACACCACAATTTACTCCGTGAATAAGATAATCACTATGAAAATCAAATAAATGTACTTAATATCACAATTTCAATATAAAATTCAGGAACACATAATAACGCGTTTAGCATAGACAGCAGCCATTGACAGGGTCAAGATTAACGGATTATTTTAACGATGTTTCAAAGAATAGCTTTGGGTGGAAATAACAGAATTAATATCTAACAAGACTAAGCTGACGACACATAGGCATCGACTCTATTAATCAACCGACGAAAGTTAAAATAATCTGTAATATAAACATTAATTTTTACGATATAATTGAAATATCCGCGTGACGGATAAAATTCTTACGCGGGCCGTAGTTTGGGGACCCCTGGCATACAGAATAAGATTTGGAAAACTAAGAAGTTGTTACTCTCGTCAAGAATGCGTTTTCATGAAGCGATTCAAGTTCATCAGAGTTCAGTCAGTAGGGCAAGCTGAACGTGAGACTAGATGGTTATCAAATGAACTAATGAGACTCGTGACAGAGAAGAAAAATGCATGGGATGCATATAAATTATCAAGCGACTCAGAAGCCTATGGATATAAGCTATAAGCTAGTCTGTAATCAGGTCACAAGAAGGTTAGGCAAGCGAAGGCAGACTATGAGAAATCTTTGGCAAAAGATGCTAAGAAAAACAGCAAGGATTTCTTTATTTATATAAACCCTAAAAGGAAGGGGGATAAATCTGATTGGTGCACTTGATATCGATGGTTCGACTGTTGATGATCATGCTCAGGCGCCTCTGTAGCCAGGTGGGCAGGAGCGGCAGTGCGTAGAACACGCTTCTTGATTAGACCGGGGTTCGAGCCCGTGACCACAAATACGGAGGATGCGGAAAGGTCAGGGAATGACCACCGCATATCTCCGGAGCAATATGGCCTTAGTTGCTAATGATCCTAAAAACTAAATAACAAACAAACAACAACAACAGCTCATATAGCAAACAAACGTAATGAGTATTTTGCATCTACATTCACGCATGAGGAGTTATTAAGGTTTGAAAATGGCAGAAGGTTATCAAATTGTAGCAGGGTGCTTAATGATTTTGTAATAACTGAGACCAAAGTGGAGGACAAATTGTTAAAGTTAAATATATTTGTTATTTGGTTTTTAGGAGCATTATCAACTAAGGCCATATTGCTCCGGGATATGCGGTAGTCATTCCCTGACCTTTCCGCATCCTCCGTATTTGGTGGTGACGGGCTCGAACCCCGGTCCAATAAAGTTAAACATAAGAAAGGCACCTGGGATGGATGGGATCTATCCAGTTATATTAAAGGAAGCAGCAAAGGAAATATGCAAACCCTTAGCCATAATTATGAGAGCATCCTTGGACTCATGGGAGGTCCTCATGGACTAGAAATGTGCAAATGTATCCCCAATTCACAAAGGAGAATCGAAGGGTGACACGAGTAATTACAGACTAGTTAGTTTAGCTTCTGTTTCGGGTAAAATAATGTAGTCACTGGTTAAAGATGCATTGCAGGATCATCTAGACAAGACTGCAGCAATAATTCAGACACAGCATGGGTTTGTTAAGGGACAGTCTTGCCTGACAAATTTGATAGGATATTATGATGTGGTTATAAAGGAACTAGATGCAAAAAAATAATTTTGATATCATATATTTGGATTTCAGGAAAGCTTTTGACACTGTTGCGCATGGAAGACTATTGTACAAATTGGAGCAGGATGGTATTAAGGGTAAGTTGCTACAGTGGATAAAAAAAGGATGGTTGAGTGGGAGAAGACAGAGGGTGGTAATCAGTGGGTGCTGCTCTTCGTAGACTAATATTTTTAGTGAAGTCCCACAGGGTTCGGTGTTGGGTCCACTGTTGTTTTGTATATTTATCAATGATATTGATGAAGGTATATCAGGCTTAGTGTCGAAGTTTGCATATGATACAAAGGTTGGCAGGGTTGTTAATGACAGTAATGGCAGTGTGCTACTGCAACAGGATCTAGAAATTGTGGGCAGATGGGCAGAGAAGTGGCAACTGAAGTTTAACCTTGACAAATGCAAAGTACTGCATATGGGTAGAGGTAACCCCAGAGAAACGTACCAACTGTGTGGTACTACACTTAAGGTGGTAGAAAATGAAAAAGACCTGGGAGTAATTGTGCAGTCAGATATGAAGTTTTCTGAGCAATGCAGACAGGCTGCCAGGGCAGGTCATGGGGTTTTGTCATTGATATATAGGAATTTTGCTACCAGGGAAAAGGAGGTGGTTGTCCCTCTGTATAAGGCAATGGTCAGGCCAGGCCTTGAGTACTGCGTACAGGTCTGGAGGCCTCATTTTAGGAAGGATGTAGATTTGCTTGCGCGTGTACAGAGAAGGGCAACAAGATTGGTGAGGGAGAATGAAGAGATCCGCTTACCAAGAGAGGCTTAAGTTCTGCAAATTGCAGTGGCTGGAGACTAGGCATCTGCCCGGTAAATTTTTCTCAAGGGTTTTCTGGACATTGCTAGTGTTGGGCACCGCTATGTCAATGAGGTAGGTAGCCTTTTTCTTCTTGTCCACAAGGGTTATGTCCGGTCTGTTGTGCGGGATGGTCTTATCCGTTATTATGGCGCGGTCCCAGTACAGCTTGTGGGTTCGGGTCTCTAATACAGCCTGGGGTTCGTACTTGTAGTATGGTACACTTTCTTTGGTCAACTGGTATTTCCTCGCTAGCTTCTGATGTATTATCCTGGCTACCTGATCGTGTCTATGAGTGTACTCAGTCTGGGTGATGACCTTGCACCCCGCGGTGATGTGTTGGATCGTTTCTGAGGCCAGCTGGCATCGTCGACATGTGTCATCTGACATTCGGCCGCCGTAGCCTAGTGGTTAGGCGCGCGGGTACATAAGTACACGTGCCTTGAATGACCGGGGTTCAAGCCCGTGACTGTTAAATACGGTGCTTGTATTCTTTCTTGTATTCTGTCTACCTTGTGAACTCTTCTGACCGTTTGGTCGTCCCTTAGTATAAACAGAAAATTTATTTTTATTTATTTATTCCGGGCTCCTTTGCGATGTTTTTTCTATAGTTTCTGGTGTTGATTACCTGGTCTTGGATGGCCAGCATGAATCCTTCAGTCTCGGGAAAGAGCGTCCCGCTTTTGAGCCATGCATTGGAAGCAATGTTATCGATGTGATCTTGATGGAGTTCATTCTAGTGTCTGCCATGGATTGTCTTCTTTGCTTTGCCCATCTTTCTAACTTCGTTTCTTGTACCGTCTAGGTGGGAGGGGGTTCCTCGCTTAGGTTGAGTGGAGTATACCACTTATCTATCTTCCTTATGGCCTCGTGGAATGGTGCTGTGTTGTTCTCGAAGTAATCCTTCAGGTTAACTATCGCTGTTTTCTGTTGCCACATCAGGTCTATCAGGCCCCTACGTCCCTCTTTCCTAGCTATTGTTAGTGTCTCCACTGCTGACTTCGGGTGGTGTTGGAGGCTCCTGGTCATCATTGTCCTTGTCTTTCGCAAGATATCTTCTAGTTCGGTGTTAGTCCAATCTATGACCCCGAAGGTGTATGTTAGTATTGGAGCTGCATAGGTGTTTATGGATTTAACTGTGTTCCCTCCGTTCAATTTTGCTTTCAGCAGGCTTCTGAGTCTCTGATTATTATTATTATTATTATTATTATTATTATTATATCTTTCACCAGTCACTGTAACAGTTTTGAATGTCCCATTAACTTCTTCATCCAAGAAAGATGGACCAATAAAACATCTGACATAAAGTTACTCCTGTGACCATACACTGACTTTTTCATCAAGGAGAGGAGTTTGAATTGAAACATGTGAGTTGGGGTCTCCTTTGCTCAAAGGATACAGTGGGGACAAAGAATTTACTCCTGCACAGTGAGAGTTTATTGGAAAACAGATTTCAACTTGTACTGATGTAACCTTAACATTTCGTCAGTGGCTTTTAAAACAAACTATCCATCTGGGCGTCGAACAATATCCTGAACATTTTAAATGCCAATATTTGATTTTGCAGCAATTTCTTTAAGAGTTAGGGATATTTCCTCAACTATATAAAAATTAAATTCTTAACCCTTGATGGAGTTGTGCACCTAACTTTCTATAGGCACCATGAACATTTCCCATCTTTTAAAAATTTTTCATGGTGACAATTAAAACTTTAATGGAACATGGAAAAGCAGATGAAAATGGTGACAGCCGTTTCAGTCGTCATTCATTTCACAGCGAATAATTAATAAAAAAATTCTTATAATTCTTTAGTTACAAGCGCGCTCTGCTCGCAACTCGAGTTTTATCGATTGCTGTATGAGGATTGTTGTTCGCAGATCATAGATTATAATCTTTCTCTTTCTACACAGTTGAGAGAGAAAGATTATAATCTATGCTATTATTTATGGGATTAATGCACACCGTAGACAAGTTAGTAGGGCTCTGGCGAGAAATAAATGTTTTCTTTTCTCTCCGAAACAACAGTTTTCATCCAACGAACACGCAAATCGACCATAGAATACGTACTAGCAATTTACAAACGTCGTATGCTAATTCCTTGTAGCCTTATTAGTTTCTTGTCGTAAATCTAAAATAATCAACACAATGCATGATATCGTATTTTGATGATTCGTTTGGCAGTAATAGTCAAAGTTTTAAGGAATAAATTCTTCTGGAATTAAATGTGCTAGGATCTAAGCAGATTACTATATGGGTGAACAAAAGTGAAGGTGAGTTGTGTTTGTATAGTTTGTACCCAAAGCTAGATTTAGCAAAGTTTAATGGCGCATTTTCTCCAGGGTTCTAAGGTAGGCGCCAATTACTGTAAGGAGTAGTTTTCGCTTTTAATTGCATTTCAGTAATTATTGCTTCTCTAGTTGATTGCATCTAAATCTGTTCGTGAATACAGCGTAGCAATGTATTATGTTGCTTGAAGCACCCGATTTTACTTAAACCGTATAAATAATCCTCGAGTAGCACCGTATTTATAACCGCCTTTCATCTTACACCGGGTATAAATTTTTATTGGCTTTTTTTTTAAAATGTGGCTGTCAATCAATCAAAGGAGAGGGTAGCATGGTTTTTTTCTCCGAGAAACTCAGATTATTCGTCGATCAAACAGGAAATCGACCACAGAACACATGCAATTTACAGACATTTGCAGGCAAGTCCGCATGTCACATAAATACATGAAATGTTATATTGTTTTAGAACAATATGATATTTCATTTATGTGCACCAGCTGCTCAGGCTAATGCTTGTTGTTTGTTTGTTATTTTGGTTTTTAGGAGCATTAGCAACTAAGGTCATATTGGTCCGGGGATATGCGGTGGTTATTCCCTGACCTTTCCGCATCCTCCGTATTTGGTGGTCACGGGCTGGAATCCCGGTTTAATCAAGAAGCGTGTGCTACGCACTGCTGCTCCTGGCTACGGAGGCGCCTCAGGCTAATGCGCCAGAAAAATCCAATCCAATCTAGCTCAGACACAAGTGTGAAGAACGTCAATAGCGTGAAAAAAAATAATTAATTAATTAATTAAAAATAAATTAATAGTTTTTAAATTGGCAGAAGTTATGAGTAGAAGTTAGAGCAGAAGTCTTGAATAATCTTCACCATAATATGACATCCTGCTTTTTTTTTATTATTAATATTTATGTATTATTATTATTATTGTTATCTTTGACAGATGCTTTTGCCTCTTTTCATGATTACGCAATTTTAATATTAATACTAACTGTTATGGGTGGGTCGCAGTTGCAGCAGATGCTGGAAGGCAGATGATAGTCTCTTCTCAATTTCAAATTTCCTAAGCACGAAATAGCTCCCGCTGAACTACATCCTGTAAACTCTGTCAGCTGTTTTGGGGTAGCGTCCGTTCTCGCTAGTATGTTTTTCGTTCAAATTGTTGTACTATCAAGAAAATTTCATGGTACGTTCTTATTAGTCCTCCGACTGTCTCGGAATATTTAAAATAAATTAACCTATGAACAATAATGCGAATTGGTATGGATATATGCAATTGCTAATAAATAATCTTTGAACTACCGCTTTTTAACTTTTTAAACACTCTTTAATAGTTGATAAACTTGGCTATTTGAGTAACACGTTCCCAGCTGACACACTAGGATTTGTCAATGGCATGTAGGATAAGCGAAGACAGAGATTGCAGTTGGTTTTTGAAGAAACCTACGCCATGCTACAATTCTAAAACAACCGCTGTCTACTGAACTTATATGTTATGTTTTATGTACATTAAAATAATAGGTTTAATATATTTATATTCAATTATTAAGTGATACATGAAACTTGTACGTAAAGCATTGATGTAAAGTAAATATTTTTTTATCTTAGAACATGCTATGTATGCTTATATATAATCTTTATTGCCCTCTTAATATATGAATGCTGTGTCGGGGTTAATGTAATTTATTTAGTGAATAAATAACAAATAATAATCCCCTTCATTATTATGTAATAATTAACAACTAGCATCGTATTATTTTTTGTCTAATGTTCCATCTTTATTCGAAATAATGCAAATACCGAGAGGTAACATTGTGAAAGTTATGAAAGCCGTCATAAAAATTTTGACTTGGTTAGTAAATAAATTTTTAACATCATTAGGACTGGTCGTGAGGGGCAAAGCTGCATTTTAATGCGTCTCACTTATTACATCGTACATTTAATGGATAAATTTCCAGTTTCACGTGGTTTTCTGTTTTTCGGTTTCCTAAAAGCACAGCATAATTCAATATTGAAAGTCTGCAATGTCTGCCTTTCATTCAACTTGACTTAAAGTGTATGACTTTCCTCTCTCTCTCTCTCTCTCTCTCTCTCTCTCTCTCTCTCTCTCTCTCCTGTTCTGTCAATGTAACACCAGCGAATACTCCGACGCTGTCACGCGACCTTAACAGATATATTCATGAGAGAGCGAGCGTCGCATGTACATACAGTACAAAGAAAACTTAGGTGTGTAAACAAAGCATGAGATAGACTGCCGATAAATATGTTACCCGTAGCCGAGATAAAGAGAACACCTGATAAACCTATGATAAGAGAATGTGTGAGTTGTTCTACTTAAGTGTAGAATGAAGTGGCTGGCATAAGCTACTTTGTGAAGCTCTAGTTAGAGTTTTCGAAAATACGATAACTTTTTGAAAATCTCAAATTTAATCTGACATCTTTCCGCTCTAGATACGACCACTTTAATTGGTCGAAAACATTATAGGAAGAAACCGTTCTACCTTATTAGCACATGATGATCAATTTCATTTATCTGGAGTTTGTCACAACATTGATTAATTATCCTAAGCGAGAAGCTGTTATTCAATGAATACGTTGGTTAGTTTCATCATTGAAAGTTACCCATTACTCTATATTTAAAAATTCATGTCCCAGTAGGGTCTTTGTTTATAATCCGGCACGACCACCAGGTGAGAGGAGTTTACAATTAACCATGAATACAGTCGTTAATTGTATTTAGCGTTCGTGGACTTGAACCATGGTCTACTCAAAGAGCGTGTGCTACTGCATTCTCACTTCCGACCACTCGGCTACGTGAAGCATTACCATCCAATAGTACAATCTACCAATTCATTTCCAAGCATTGAAATATTGATTTTTAACTCAATAAAGCACGAAATTGGTTACGAAACTATACTGCCTGCTGCTTCTCCACTGTCTACATATAACTATCCTATTTTAGTAGTAAACTTACGCCTATGTTATATGAAGATGGCAGTGTCGTAATTGCATCTTTTCAAGTAATTTTTATATTTATATTGTTTTCAGTTTAACTTCTAATCTGAAGTTAATGTGATGGCGTAATGTGATGGCGTTCTTACATTCTTAATGCTTCTTGTGCGGAAGACTGATCATTAGAAAGAACAATTAGGGGATACAACTCTTGGTAGTTTCGATGTGATAAAGTATCTGTCACGAGAGAAAGAAGGGTAGGGGATAGATGGTCACTGATTGCACGTATTCATAAATTATTGTCATTACTGGTGGAGTGTTTTCCTAACTTGATGGAAATATAATTAAGCTAGACCGGTAGAAAGGTTTCTGATTACCTTAATTACACCTTTGTAAAGTTTGATTTAATAACATTTACAGGAACAAAAAGACAAGAGTGAAAGGAAACGGGTTCATTCCTTATTTTACTGTTACTTTATTACAGCAGGGTTCTGTTTTTATTGCCCATTGATATGCTATTTGATGGAGGAAGTATCTTCGTCTGGACGTATTCCATGTTTTATGCACCATAATAGTCCTAAATGCATTTTAATAATTACACGAGTTCACAAAGTTTGAGAAGATTTTCAGCTTTAAAAATACTCGGAAATTTTATTTTCCGAGTATTTATTTTCTCTTATTAGGAAGAAAGCGGCAAATATCCAGGTAAATACTCCAACGATACCACAGTTTTACCACCAGGTAGAAAAGGTTAAAGCTGTTTGTAGGTATTGCACACAAGGACCGATGTCCTCTCCTGGTCTGCAGTAAAGTGAAATTATATGAAATCTTCCCATAGGGGAAGTAATTTGGCCAAAGGCTGCTGCAGAAATATATAAATTGCTGATATCGGTTACTGTTAGAGTGGTATTTCTGATTAGTAAGGCTGCCCACGAAGTATTTGTGTTGGCCTCAATGATTGTATAGGATCTTGGATATCCTTGAGCTCTACTCCCATGGGTGTAGGCTCTTTTGATGCAGGCTATGTCTATTTCTTCTTCCATTAGCCAACAAAAAATATTTTTTTCATACATCAACAATGAAAATATGTAATTCTGGAGGAAATAAATGTGCTAGTTCCGAAAATCACCATAAAAAGTGTCTATAACGTCTCCATCAAAAGATGTACCAACGGTTAATGTTAAAATAAAGGGATATTTTATTCAAGTATAAATCATGTTTGTAATATGTGTTAAAAATCACTATACGTTCTCTATAACTCATTTAACTTCGGAAAAAATATCATAGTCATGGCGAAATAGTTATATTTCAATAATATATAATCAGCTTTCCTCTAATTGTTCTTAAAAATGTTTGCTACTAAGGGATTTTCTCTTGTATTCCCGCTTACTCTGCCTCACAAGGAACCAGCAGTAATCCCCCATCATTACAGGATGGTATTAGATCTACCACTTTTCTACGTGGAAATATCTTGATGAACCTGCTCTCCTTGTTTATCACTCACATCTCTCAGATTTTCGGGGAAAAATTCGAGATGGGAATGAAGAAAATGAATTTTGACAGCACATGTTTTTGTAGCACTCGAGTAAATTAGACACCAACATTTCATAGTTTTCTTCTTTCTTATTACCCCAAAAACCATGTACTACCGCCTTAAATGATCGCCAAGCTGCCAATTCAACCTCCTTTAACTGGGTTACAAACACATCATCTTTCAGTAGTTTCCTGATTTGGGGTCCTACGAAAATTCCTTCCTTAAGTTTGGCATATGTTAAATTAGGAAACACACTTCTCAAGTATGCAAATCCGTCACCTTCTTTATCTAGTCCCTTCACGAAATTTTTCATCAATTCAAGTTTTATGTGCAGGGGTAGAGGAACAACCTTGTTTGATTGCACTAAAGGAATATTTTATTTTTTATTAGTAATGGCCGCATGGTGCAAGAAAGTCTATGGCTTATGCTGCACCAGCCAAAAAAAAAAAAAAAAACGAATAAAACAATGATAAAGAAAAGGAAAAGAAAAATTAATTATTAATAAAAGAAAAGGAAATTAAACTTATCACACTATGCGTTTCCCTCACCAGAACCTTTGAAATTCCCCAAACTGCCAGCCTCTACCACCCATGTAGGCAACTTATTCCAGTAATTTATAACTCGTTGGCTAAAATAAAACTTCCTGCAGTCCAATCTAAACATTTCGCCCCGTAACTTGAATTTATGTCCCCTAGTTCTAGCATCATTTATAATCTTGAAAATTTCGTCCTCATTCATGTTACGGACCTCTTAAAGCCTTAAACATCTCAATCAAATCTCCTTTAAGGTGTCTAGTTTCCAAACTCTGCAACCCACATATTCGAAGTCTTTCTTCATAAGGACGCCCTTTTGCCGATCTCACCAGGGGAGTTACCCGTCTTTGTACCCTTTCAAGAAGCTCGATGTCTTTCTTTAGGTGCGGTCTCCAAACTTGAACACAGTATTCCAAGTGGGGTCTAAGAAAAGTCTTATATAATGGGATTATTAGGGATTGTCTTTTTCCCGGATTTCGGTAATCCCGGGATCCGGGGATAAAAATGTTATTTTCCCGGGATTATTGTAGGTGGAATTAAAACTGAAAATTTCACAGCATTTTATTTATTCACACACATATATATATATATATATATATACTAAATAGATACGTTATAGTGTAAAGTAAATATCTTTAAAGTTTGAAAATCCATCCAGCCTGTATCATTTATAAATTGTTGTTATGTATTACGGTACGACACTTGTTGTTTTGGCATTCTAGACTTACATTTGTCTCATATCTTACGTTAATGTTTTACTAAATTATTCCACATTTCCACTATTATATAATTTTGGCTTTAGTATACAGGCAGATGATAACAGAAACCGATGGCTCAGTCTAGCATGGGTTGGTTATTTTGTAAGGGTTTAGCCCTCGACAAAGTTCCTTGCAAAATAATTTTCCTGTGTTGGGCTTATTATTTTATTATTTTATTAATTTACTTAATATGATTTATATTTTGGTTTTCATGTATACTGGAGATATGGCAGGACTATGGCTATATGGATTTTCAAACTTTAAAGATATTTACTTTACACTATAACGTATCTATTTAGTATATACATAACGTCCGATGTAATGTTCGATCGTTTGATGGCATTAATTGGGTGTTCTATATATTACACTTTAACTATAAGTTTACATCTTTACAACCTAAACTCAGTAATTTTATATATATATATATATATATATATATATATATATATATATATATATATATAATTATTGATAAAAAATAAAGAAAGAAAGTTCAAACGACAATAACTGTAACTAATATGTAAATAATATTTATGAGTCAATGCAGTTGCAAGCAATCATGCAATACACCCATAATGTCTATAATATTAAGGATAATATAAAGAACTATTGGAATAAGTAAATCAATCCAATAATAATACCATCAGGGATCTAAGAAAACGCAAAAAAAAAAAATAAATAAATAAAAAAAAAAAAATATATATATATTATCGCTTTTTACCGACAATCTAGATGACTTCAACTGGGGCCAACCACCCAGAATGAAGGCAAAAAACGACAAGAAGTTCTTTGTTTCTGTGATGATCAATATATGCTAAGTAATTTAAATCTAACCAAATATAAACCAGAATAGGCCGGATGTAAATTGAATATAAATAAATCGAAAGAAGATAATAAAAGTTAAAAAAATTTAGAAATATTAGAATCAAAGGTAAGAAATATAAGTAAAATATAAATGTAAGCATATATTAATCATCATTGACCCGACGGAGAACATAATTTAATGATTAAAATAAGATTAAATATATAATACATACTACATATTGACCGTATCTAGGACATAATGTAATAGTCGTCAAAATAATATGTGGTGCCCCCTATGTGATGGATACGGTAAAAACAAATAATTAAATTAAGGCATAGAGAAACATGCAGATAGTAAGAAGAAAAACTAAAGGAGTAGGAATAATAGAACCTGAACTCCACAAAGGCGAAAAATAGTGGTATAGATAAGAAATAGTTTCTCCTACGTCCTCGGATTGCCCTAATAATTTCGGAGAAATAAAAGTAAAGAGTGTAGGACAGTTTAAAGACATTACAAGATATAAGTTGTGGCTCGGGTATTCTTGTCGTTTTTTGCCTTCATTCTGGGTGGTTGGCCCCAGTTGAAGTCATCTAGATTGTCGGTAAAAAGCGATAATATATATATATATATATTTTTTTTTTTGCGTTTTCTTAGATCCCTGATGGTATTATTATTGGATTGATTTACTTATTCTAATGGTTCTTTATATTATCCTTAATATTATATATATATATATATATATAAACTACAAATTGAAACGAATTCAAAACTTACTTTTCAGAAACTTAATATGTTCTTTTTAAACCTTGACAGACTAGTGACTACATTGTTAAACAAAAATTTATTTCACTTTAGTTTATTTTGAAACCGATTTGGCAATTGACATGTAATATGAACGTAAGAAACACGGGCAATTTACAATTTTATCGCTGAGGCTAGTTCTAAGTTTGGTTATAAATAGTCCTGCAGCCGAAAAGGACCTTTCAGCTTCTACACTTGTTGGTAGTATGGATTCGAGAGCGTCCATTAATTTTAATACATTTGTTGTTTTTTCACAAGTTGCCTCAAAGATTTCGAACTCCTTGGATATATTCTTTGCAAGTGATTGACCTTCAGCTTCATGTTGAGGTTCTTTAGAAACACATTCAGTTTGTTTTTTGATTTGACGCGCCAATTTCTCACAAAGCATCTGCTGTCTTTCGCTCTCACTGTCACACTCTTTCTTGGAGTCGGAATGTGACAAATCAGATTGCGATGATTCAGAAGAGGAAAACCCAAGACGAGTTATTATTCGTTTTGCTGTAACCAAAAAGGCTGACTTGCTTGGAAATGGTTGCAACTCGGTTTCTGCTATTTTTCTATTTCTTTTATAATAGTTTTTCCAGTTTTTATATACTTCAATAATCCAACCAAAGCTTTTTGCCTTCTCTCGTTTATCCTTAAAATTAGTGCTTCCTGAACTTTTCTCTAAAAGATAGAATTTTGCTCAGAAAGTTCTTGTATGATGAAAAAAAAAAAACTCCCTCTGCAGTAAGAAGTGTCGCATCACGACTGCAAAGGTTTTGCGATCCGATTTCGACGGGTTTCAACTAGTTCTTGCATAAAACCGAGAAATTTCAAAACCGAGTTTAACCGAAGTTTACTCTTAAAACCGGTTTTAGAACCGATTTTCTCAGACTTAGGGAAAATAATTAAAAGCTTATAACACAGGTATTTATTTTATCTTGGGTAGATTGTACAAATCGCAATCAAATCTTTTAAACAAAATCTATCACCTCTTATAGTAAAAAAAAATAAAAATATAAAATGTTCCAAAAAAAGTAACCAGCTCAGATTATACAAAATTACAAATTGTATTCAAATCCTTAGAATAAAAACTATCTTCTTGTATAGTAAAAAAAAAATAATAGACCCTATAATAATAATAATAATAATAATAATAAATAAAAATAATGTGAAAAAAAAACGGCTTGGGGAAATTACTTTACTATTTTATTGCTCAGTTTTTTTCTGAAAATGATCCTTTAAAAAACACAGTATATTAAGCATTTTTCCTGATAGACTTGATCTTATTTTTGTGTTAAAGAGACCAGTGATCGAAAACACTCTCTCAGATTGGACACTTGTTGATTTAATGGTCAGCAGTGCTCTATAAACTTTCTCCAGCTTTTCACTTCTACTGCTAGTTGCCTCCAAAATTTTAAATTCTTTGCTGATTTCCAATTCACTCGGATATTTTGAAGGCTCTTCAGTTAATCTCTTTATTACACTATCATGCACTCTAGTTCCGATGTTGGAGATACACTCTAGCATGAGTGTATCTCCAACATCGGAACTAGACGAGTCTTTGTTTTCTTCTAAAAGAACAGTTTGTTTATTTTCAGTTTCTTCATTCAACGCTAAGACTCCTTCTGAACATTTACAAATAATCTCTGATAAATCTCTTCAGCGTGCTTTTTCAAAACTTGCTTACTTGGAAAATCAAAAGTTCTTGAATCTGAATCTTCTTTCCTAAACTTTTTGGGGTTCTGTAGATAGCTCAGCAAAGCCACAGTTTGGCAATTTCGTCTTGCAGTGCAACGCTGTAAAAGGCTTTGGTGAAACTTTAAAGTAAATGGGTTTTCTGTTGTATCAAGCTTAGCAAGCAGAAATTCTATTGAAGACTCTGCTTTAAGTAAGTCTGTATCTTCTGAGGTTATAGCCTTCAGAATCATTTCAACTGGTCGCAAAGTTTCACGTAGCAATTCAAGTGTTTTCCAGTCATCGTCAGACACAGCTTCAGTTGACAGTACTGCACATAGAGCATTTGGAATGCAATTTTTCAATTTCAGAAATCTCTCAATCATATAGAATGTGCTATCCCATCTAGTCTTGCAATCTAATATAAGTTTATATTCTTTCCAATTAAATTTTGCTTTAACAAAATTTTGTAATATGTCATTTTTGGCAGGCGATTTTCGAAAAAGCTTGCAAATTTTTCTGACTTTGTTAATAGTTTGTGCAATATTGGCCATCGGTTTGAAAAAATAAATGAGCTCATCGGTAAAGTCGGTTTGATAAAGCATGCCTTGCTGTCTTTCTTCAACTTCTTCATCATCACTACTTTCTTCATTATTTTCATTGTCTTTGGGAGACTCAGAGACTGTGGCACCATAAATGATTGCTTTTTCATAAAGTACATCTATAACTGACAGATGTATACAATGGGCTATACATTGTTGATGATTAGGCGTAATTTGCTTGCCAAACTTAATCATCATTGCTGCTCCATCGGTGGTGCAGGCAACAATATCCTCATCCAAGTTCAAACCAAATTCCTTCAAGTGTCCATTCACAATTTGCTCAGTTCTTCTGCTATCAAGTGAACCATTAATCTCAATAAGACCTAACGACCAATGATTGTCTTTTGAATGCACATTTATATTCATATACCTTTTATTTTGTATAGACGTATATTAATCTAGAGTCAATGAATACCGTTACCTTAAAATAAAAAAAAAACATAAAGCAGTTGAACGATCCAGACAAACGAACAAACAAAACAAAATGGGCGTAACAAAAAACTATATTCGAGGGCTAACTAAAAAAATATTTGAATCCGGTTTTAGAAGCTCGGTTTCGGTTTTAACAACTCAATATGAAAACCGGATTTAACCGGTTTATAAAACCGGTTTGCAAGCCCTAGTTTCAACGCACGCACAAGCTCATTAAGAGCTGTATACTCTGCTTCACATATTGGATTTTTCATGTTATAGTCAATCATTGTTTTTTCAATTTATGATTTTAACTCTAAGAATCGTTCTAACATGGCTACCAAACTGTTCCATCTAGTGTTAGAATCGAGTACTAGGCTTAAATTTTCTTGCTTGAATGAAGATTTAACATAATTCTGAAGAGTATAATTTTTCAAGGGAGACTTTCGAACCATTCACACAATCGTTCTAACTTTATTAATGATATTAGCTATGTTTAATGCACCGGAGAATAGGTCATCTCTGAAATCACATTTTTGTTCGTTATCAGGATTGTTTTCGAAGCTTAGATTTGAATCGTAATTTTCCGTTTCATCCTCTTCTAAATCTTCCTCGCTGTCTTCAGTTATTTCTACCTCAATTACACCTTCCGAATCATTCCGTCTCTTGTATAGAACGTCACATATTGCAAGGTGTATGCCGTGGGCATAGCAAAGCTGATGTTCACAATCTATCAACTGTCCGAATTTCACCATAACACTCGCCCCGTCCGTTACGCACACAACTATATGATGCTCTATTGATAATTTAAACTCCAATAACTTCTGTTTTACTTCTTCAACCATTTCTTCGGCGTTTATTCTACCATTAATAGCAATCATTCCTAGATTTCAAAATTTGTCTTTATCTTGATGAACATTGATATTTAAATAACGTTTGTTTTTAAGCGACGAATATTCGTCTAGAGAAAGGCTGAATCTCTTACCATTCTTTTAATGATTGTTCAATTACTTTTATTATATTTTCTTTTATAATATTATACTGTTTATACACTAATTGCATAACACGATTGGGATTTTTAGGAAGAAGCAAACCTTTTTCACTGAATGCTTGCTAAATAAATTCACTTTTACATATAGCACTGATAGGAAATCCATCTACGGCTACGAGCTTTGCAATGATTTCTTCTTTTGTGTCTTTCTTTAAAAAACTAAACAATATTGGCTGAGAATGAACACTTTTTAAACATTTCGAAGTGCTTTCTACAGATTCATCCCCTGCAGAACGTTTGAGGTTACAATTATTTGCCGACGTAGGCTTCTCAATAGAATGTTTAGTTTTTAAAAGCCGAAGCAAGCCACTTGTAGAAAAACCTCTACATTTCAGTATTGCACCACAATGACTACACTTTGCTTCTTCATTATTATTACATTTAATAAAGTACTGCCAGACGAATGTTTTTGATCTCTCCATCGTCACAAAATATTAAAACAATAAAATATATATAAAGCGGCTTAACTGCATGAGGACCTTTCTAGGACAAATGACATATATAATCGAGAAATGACGACATTACAGAGATATGTAAGAAAGTGCTCGCCTTTCGCTTTCTATATATATATTTTTTTTTTGCTAGTTATTGGCGCATCGGCTTCTGTGGCCATAGTGCAGCTCCCAAGGTTTTTTTCAGTACTTTGATCCAAGCCCGAGGCGGGATTCGAACCCGCGACCTTTGGGTTGCCAGGCAGGCGCTTTACCCACCAGGCTAGCCCGGTCGGATATTCTTTTCTCTAGTACTTTCCCTGACATGTTGATACAAATAACAGTCATCTAGTTGATTTAAAAATTTTGTTCCCCATGTCGAGTTTCCTTCCCATTTTCTCTAATCAATTAGAGGCAAATTGAAATCACTCATAATAAGACATTGACGCTTACTTGCCCATTTCATTTGCATGTAGAAGCTTTCGTCATAATCTTCACAATCACCTGGTCTGTAGATTATATTTTACATTACATTGTCCTCGTATGAACTCGTCCCGCTTCTCTCAATGTTGCACAATATAATGTTTTTCTGTCACACGGCTGTCCCACAAACACAAAAAACAACAATGTTTTGTGAACCCCCCCCCCCCTGCAAACCTTAAGATCGCTGCATATGTCCCAACCATAATAATGGTATTTTACAGCATGTAGACCCTTAGACATGCTTTCATGACTTTAAGTCCAATAATGAAACAGGAACTGATGGAAATTCGTTGCCATTATGAAGCAAAACTGATTTAAACTTAATTTTGAGGCATCTATGAATAAACGCCATTCATCTAACTTATGCACTACACCTAGTTCTTTCAGAAGTCTTTGCAAAAACGCGTACTGTCCTCAGCAAAATATCTCAAAAACTTTTCCTACCGCAAGTGTTGCGGGCCGCATCCTCCTACTCTCGAGAAGCTGTTTATGTTTGGAGGTTATCTTTATAACCCTGAGAACACATCACGATCATTTAATACTTGGAAAACCTTGGCACAGCCTACAAAAATCCTCACCAAGGCCGTTAATTATGCTCTTTTCAAATTGTAAATTTTTGCATCGGAATTTGAACCTAAGAACCATAGGTAGAAGTCTGATTATGTTTATCACAAGAAAACCGAAGCCAGAATCGATTGCTAAAATTAAGAGAATTAGCCTATCTCTCAATACATGAAAAAAAATTTTCCTCATAGTGATATTTATTCTAGCCAATGGGAGAAGAGGGCAGGGCAATTATGTCACTTAAAATGTCCAGATAAATAATTACATAGGTCATTTCCTGATTATATTTCGATCAGTGCGTTATAATGTTAATATATTAGTATAATGTTATTATTATACAAAACTATACAAATATTTAACCACATAACCACATCCGACATCATTTGATGTTCCATTGTAACGTTTTTTGTATATTGATGTCAGCTGAAGAATGGACCTATCGTCCTGATATATTTTATGAAAAATAAATTGTATACAATTATTAATAATAATAATAATTGTATTATTATTATTATTATTAGCTATATGGTGCAGGGAAGCCTGAGGGAAGCCTTATGCTGTAGCAGTCAAAAAAAAAAAAAAAAAAAAAATTCATTACCCTGAGAGAGAGAGAGAGAGAGAGAGAGAGAGAGAGAGAGAGAGAGAGAGAGAGAGAGAGAGAGAGAGAGAGAGAGAGAACAAGGGTCAGAAGTAGAGGGGATTCACAAAGAAAGAGAAGAATTTTGTACGTTTGTAAATATTTTAATATTTTGTAGAGTTTGTAAATATTTTAGTCCTACTCTTTCGGATGCAACAATATTCCTCATGTGTTATGGGACCCAAAGTAAAAGGCGTTTTCCTATACGCAAACGCAGGTAAATAATTACATAGTGATATTTATTTGACCTTGTGAATGCCGCATGGTGGGGTAGCCAACGAGAGAAGAGGGACTCGAGTCACGTGGTACAAGTGGGCGGGGAAATAACGTCACTACAAATGCACAACAAATAATTGCATAAGTCCTTTCGTAATCAGATATCGATCAGTGCGTTTCGACAGGTGTATCTTTTACATAGGAAAGATTTGCCTTACTCCGTCATACCTCTACATTTTACACAGAAAAGCGTGCGCAGGAGTTAGCGAGCAGGGACGGAGCTCCCCCTAGTATCTGTTAAAATAAATCAGTACGTCATACATTACTGGTTAGATTACGCGAAATTGGCATATTTTGGAAAAACGCAACTCTCTCTGTATTTAATAACTGTGACTTGATGTGGAACTATCATAGTGATTTTCAAAATCTACGCATAAAAATTGATAAAAAACGGCATTTAAATTCTTGGAGGTAAAAATTGGCTAGTGTAATTAATTTGAGTTGATCTACAGCTGCACAAGCTCTATTCTGATTATGAAGTCTACTCATAATCTATTTTCTGTTTTAGCTGGTTAACAGCTTTAATGTGAATTGGACATTTTAGGTCTCTAACAGAGTGGTTGCAGAAGAGCACAGCAGTTTTGCAGTTGCACATTTTGCCTCCTGCGTTGTTCTACATTCTTTGTAGTCGTGGCCCTTAACGGCTCCTTGACAGAGGGCCACTCTTTTTGGGAACATGTGTAGAGATATGCCCGAACCTCAGGCAGCTGTAGCATTTAAGTACTGGGAAGTACTCCCTGTACCTATGGCTACCAAGTCCAATGTAAATTCTCTGTTGTGTGGAAATAATTTGCCATATTATTGGTAATAATTCACAATCCAGTTGCAAGTTTGCTTAATCTTAGTTCTTGTTCTGGTGTTATATTTCTGTTGGAACTCATTTGCTAGTTCATCCGCTGTCATAAATTCCCGAAACATTTTAGCATATTCAGTGTAATACCGATATTTATCCTCAATAAAACGGGAGCTGTATCACTGAAGAGCCGCACTGCCGAGACATGCGCAGAGGGTCATTTAATGGGGGAACATCAAAGACATCGCCATTGCACCATGTGAAGAACTTAAAAAACTTCACCATGTGAAGAACTTATCGCGTATACAAGCGGAAAATATGGCTGCATTGGAGGCAGGAACGGAAAGGATGGACGCAGAAGGATTGGAGGCAAGTCATGTTGTCTGATAAATCTCCATTCTCTTCAGTGCCAATTGAAAGAGTTGGCACACGGACGAAACGATTCTGCTGTGTCCCAATATTACGATTATACAGGTTTCTAGAAGATGAATAATGGTGTGCAGTATATTTTCGTGGTTTCCTGGTCTTCTTGGTTTCTCACTGGGCAGAATCGTGAATCTGCATTGCCCCTTTTGGGCACGGATACGTTCAAGATGACAGTGCAGCATCCGTCGTGTCAAAGCTGTGAAACAATGGTCTTATGAACGCTTGGAAGAATTGGAGCATCTGCTCTGGCCAGCCCCATCCTCGGGTCGCTATCTCATTGAGTATCTGTGGAATGAATTGGAAAGCGTATTCATCAGCACAACATCCCACGTTATTTGAGGGATTGAAGAGAAGTTTTGTTACATACATAGTCCTGTATTTTTCAGCACCTTGTTGATCCTATGCCACGTTGTATTGGGGTGGTAACTCAGGCAAACGGCGGTCGGTCCAACATGTTATTAACTCTTGGTGCTGATAGCGTGTTCAGTCAGGTGTAGTTGCAAATTTACTGAGGCAGGTATGTGGAGATTTATAGAAACACTAATGAAGAAGTTCCTGGTCTTTCCTGATGGGATATTTTCCCTTTTTATAGGGTTCTACTACGGCTCATTTGTATATCATAAGTTTGTTTCTATTTAAAATTGTATTTGTAGAAGGTTATTCTAGTCTGGGATCTTACAACTGCATGAAATTTCTGTGGTTTTTTTAAGGTCTAATTTAACTGCGGAAGCCTCAATATTTATCCAACTGATAATAATAAAAAAAAAAATTACGTTTATACTCCGGAACGGCTGCACACATCAGAGTGGTTTCCAAATCAGACGTAAGAATATTTCGTAATATCACGCTGATTTCAACATGCTTAAGGGATAACTCTGTATTTTCACGTTTCACTCGGAGTTTAATTGATAGATAGACAAGGATATTACCGTATTTCGTGGTGTCGCAAAATATGTTAATAATATTCTGTCTCTCTCTCTATCTTGAGTTGAAGCACAGCGTAACGGTATTCTTACCCATGCAATGCAATTGTACTGGTATTTGGCTACGGTTATGCTAGTGGTGACGGGCCGTTTAGCCGAAAAGAACCAATAAATTTGATGAAGATATTGTAATGTTTAGGAGTAGGACTTTCACATTTGCATGTCTGCGCGAGTAGCATAATGAAATCGTCACCCTCTTCCCCACACCGGGTGGAAAAGGCCCGGGTTCGAGTCCCGTCGATGACGCGAGGAACTTCAATGGGCTTTTTTCACTCCGTGGCTAAGTTAGTTGGTCTCGGGCGTAGATAGCAAGGTTTTTTCTGGAGGAAAAACGGGGGTTTTCGTCCAGCAAACCTGGAAAATCGACCAGAGAACACACGCAATTTATAGACACAATACACATGGGCAGTGCAGTTAACATTCCAGGTGACCCTATTAAAATAGTTTTCACATATGCATCTGAGTTCAGCCATATCATGGACAGGGGCTACAAGAAGTGGAGGGGAGGAGCAGACCAACTAACTGTCCTGGGCCAAAACATCGTTTGAATGAGACGGACCACTACCATAAGAAAGAGGAACATCGAGGAGAAATGCAGGTCCGTGGAGGTTCTTTTACTGGTTGTTCGTGCGTTGGCTCCAGAAGCTGCTGTTTGTGGATATCAGCTCAAAAAAAAAAAAAAATAAAAATAAATAAGGTAATATGCATATTGCGTTTCATTAGGAGATAACGTACGAGGTGATTCTGAAATGTTTGTAGTCTGAGTATGAAGGGTTTATTTGAAGAATCTGATAATATGTTACTTTCAAAATAGCTCACTTTGGCGTCAGAACACTTTTGCCACCGATGCTGCAATGCGTTGATTCCAGCTGTGAAGAAAGTTTCCCTTGGGCCTCCAGGAATGCATCCACTGCAGCACTTATATCATTGTCGGTGGTAAAATGGATGCCAGCCAGGTTTTATTTTTTCAATAGGTGAATTTCGCCTAGGAAATAGGTGACAGTCTGATGGTGTTAGAGCATGAATATGGGGAGAGAGAGATTGTTGTTGTTAGTTGGTTTTTAGGAGCATTAGCAACTAAGGCCATATTGCTCAGGGGATATGCGGTGGTCATTCCCTGACCTTTCCGCATCCTCCATATTTGGTGGCTCACGGGCTCGAACCCCGGTCTAATCAAGAAGCGTGTGCTACGAACTGCTGCTCCTGCCCACCTGGCTACGGAGGCGCCCTGGGGAGAGGTCAAAGAGTTCAAAGTTGCACTCATGCAGTGTGCAACCATCCCAATGACAGCATGTGGGCAGGCGCGATGTCTTGGTGGAACACGGCCCCTTTACTGAGTTTTTCTCCGTGTTTGTCTTTGATGCTTTCACAGGGTCTCAAATGCGTCACAAGGTCTTCATAATATGCCCTGGTAAATGTCTGACCCTTTTGAAGGTAATACACTGGACACATTCCATCAGCATTCCAAAAAAAACCGATGCCACCACATTGAAGGGACATTCTTCCCCAATGTTGTAACCATATCCTCATGAATTAACTTTAGCGTTGGTCCTTTTTTCCCAAATATTGGGTGACTGCGCGGTAACTGCTTTGTCCATCCTCTCAAATCCACAGAATTTTTTTTAAATTCAAGACCTGTAAATAAAAATAAAAGTTATTGACACTGCGTGAAACTTGGCAGTTTACTGTTTAAAGTGTTATACATTAAGTACAGAAATTTTTAACACTACCACCATCCTTTCATACTCAGGCAACGAACATTTCAAAGCTCCTCATACTTCTTGGATTAAAACTTTTGTACTGTACTCGAGAAGTTTTTATTTTTAATCCAACTCGCAGCTTCCCAGCAAGTGATGCTCACAATATGAACATCAGTGAAATGCGATTTAGGTAGCTATATTTATAAGAGGAGGACAGGTGCACAGAGGAAACAGATTAATCTATCAACTGAAATTTGTTGCAATGGCCTTTTATAACTACTTCAATTAACACTTTAAATGGTTCAAGAAATTTTGGAAAGGATCTGAGCTGCTGTTAATGTTAATGCTGTTAATGTCGGTGGTGATTTGTGCCACTGTCGCTCTCTGGTGCACTGAAACAATATAGGTGTCGATGGCCATGTTCATCCACCACCTTTCTCGGTCCACAGCGCTGTCCACAATCAGATGTTATTTTGGAAATGGCGTATTCCCGATACACTCTTGGTACTGTCGAATGGGGATAATGCAATTTCTCTACCACCTCCGCGACAGAGTGATCCATGCATCGGGCACCCACTGTCATCCCTCTTTCAAAGTCTTTTAAACTCATGACGTTTATCCATACTGACATAGAATTACCGTCTACGTGAATGCAGTGTACCTATATACCTTCCAAGCGGTGGATTCGTCCACTAGCGAGAGGGGTGACAGCGTTGCGTTGCCCAGACTCTAGGTATCCCATGAATTCTGCCCTTTCACTGTATATTGGCGATTCGACATGTGTTTGTATTCTAGTTTTTCCAGTTGCAATAATAAACCAGCTCATCGCTATGTGTGGTGCTTTGCGAAATACAGTATTCTTCCTTTGATATTGTTCTTAAAAATGTTCTTAACACTACCACCATCCTTTCATACTCAGGCAACGAACATTTCAAAGCTCCTCATACTTCTTGGATTAAAACTTTTGTACTGTACTCGAGAAGTTTTTATTTTTAATCCAACTCGCAGCTTCCCAGCAAGTGATGCTCACAATATGAACATCAGTGAAATGCGATTTAGGTAGCTATATTTATAAGAGGAGGACAGGTGCACAGAGGAAACAGATTAATCTATCAACTGAAATTTGTTGCAATGGCCTTTTATAACTACTTCAATTAACACTTTAAATGGTTCAAGAAATTTTGGAAAGGATCTGAGCTGCTGTTAATGTTAATGCTGTTAATGTCGGTGGTGATTTGTGCCACTGTCGCTCTCTGGTGCACTGAAACAATATAGGTGTCGATGGCCATGTTCATCCACCACCTTTCTCGGTCCACAGCGCTGTCCACGATCAGATGTTATTTTGGAAATGGCGTATTCCCGATACACTCTTGGTACTGTCGAATGGGGATAATGCAATTTCTCTACCACCTCCGCGACAGAGTGATCCATGCATCGGGCACCCACTGTCATCCCTCTTTCAAAGTCTTTTAAACTCATGACGTTTATCCATACTGACATAGAATTACCGTCTACGTGAATGCAGTGTACCTATATACCTTCCAAGCGGTGGATTCGTCCACTAGCGAGAGGGGTGACAGCGTTGCGTTGCCCAGACTCTAGGTATCCCATGAATTCTGCCCTTTCACTGTATATTGGCGATTCGACATGTGTTTGTATTCTAGTTTTTCCAGTTGCAATAATAAACCAGCTCATCGCTATGTGTGGTGCTTTGCGAAATACAGTATTCTTCCTTTGATATTGTTCTTAAAAATGTTCTTAACACTACCACCATCCTTTCATACTCAGGCAACGAACATTTCAAAGCTCCTCATACTTCTTGGATTAAAACTTTTGTACTGTACTCGAGAAGTTTTTATTTTTAATCCAACTCGCAGCTTCCCAGCAAGTGATGCTCACAATATGAACATCAGTGAAATGCGATTTAGGTAGCTATATTTATAAGAGGAGGACAGGTGCACAGAGGAAACAGATTAATCTATCAACTGAAATTTGTTGCAATGGCCTTTTATAACTACTTCAATTAACACTTTAAATGGTTCAAGAAATTTTGGAAAGGATCTGAGCTGCTGTTAATGTTAATGCTGTTAATGTCGGTGGTGATTTGTGCCACTGTCGCTCTCTGGTGCACTGAAACAATATAGGTGTCGATGGCCATGTTCATCCACCACCTTTCTCGGTCCACAGCGCTGTCCACGATCAGATGTTATTTTGGAAATGGCGTATTCCCGATACACTCTTGGTACTGTCGAATGGGGATAATGCAATTTCTCTACCACCTCCGCGACAGAGTGATCCATGCATCGGGCACCCACTGTCATCCCTCTTTCAAAGTCTTTTAAACTCATGACGTTTATCCATACTGACATAGAATTACCGTCTACGTGAATGCAGTGTACCTATATACCTTCCAAGCGGTGGATTCGTCCACTAGCGAGAGGGGTGACAGCGTTGCGTTGCCCAGACTCTAGGTATCCCATGAATTCTGCCCTTTCACTGTATATTGGCGATTCGACATGTGTTTGTATTCTAGTTTTTCCAGTTGCAATAATAAACCAGCTCATCGCTATGTGTGGTGCTTTGCGAAATACAGTATTCTTCCTTTGATATTGTTCTTAAAAATTTTCTTAATTTATATATAAATCAAGAAAATTTCAGATTCAAAAACCATTGGACGTCTCAAACATTTTCTTCCCTCCCTTGGAACGATGCATTTTTTTTTTATTTTATTTCTTTGAGAGTTTTCACTTTTATTTGGTTTTTATTTCTTTCCTGGGGAAATAATGTGTCGACATTCTATTCCGCAGTACTCCGTTTACTGACCTTTCGTATGGTGCGAACAACGTCTGTTCAACGCTTTCCACTCAGTAATGGCTTTCTCCAGGGTGTTCGCTGGAACGTGAAAATAGTGAAAAGCAAACAGACAGAAATCGCCGAGCTGCGCCTTCGTGGGTTTAGTGTTTCATTAAGTATTAGTCCGGAATGAGTCTTACTTTAGATGCTCATTCCACACACGTGATTAATCAAGTTAAACGCCATAAGCAGACTGAACTAACAACCCAGCAACGCCTAGAGCTTCGGCGTCATTTGTAACGATACGGAGTTGCCTCACAATACAGATCACGTAAGAGGACTTTTTTTTTTTAAATGGACAGAATATCTGAACAAAGTAATGGAGCTGTTAAAGAACCACGCTTGTAACGAAGATTCCAACTATATTTTACTTTACGGAAACTTATTTCAGTTGGAAAAATATTCATTAAAGAAATTATAAATAATTAAGATATTGTTGAAATATATGAAACAACTTTCTTTTGTATTGAAGTAATTATTATTATTATTAGCCTTATGGTGCAAGGAAGCCTGAGGCTTATGCTACACAAGGCAAAAAATAATAATAATTCTGAATTACCATGAGAGAGAGAAGGGAATCACCAAGAAAGAGAAGAATGATGATATCCAGCTGAGGACCCTGGGTGTGCCAAACCCATACTTACCAGATGTGAACCCCTGGGGTTTAATACTGCATAGCGCTCGGTTTTTACCATTACGTAGTTTTTCTAGTCGTCAATGACGGCTAATTATGTATTATTTAATTGTCAGTAATCAGGGGTTCAGAGAGGACATAAGAAGATTTAACACAAGAAAAGTAGAACAAGCATTAAGGGAAAACAAAGGATTTAAATCAGCAGCCATGAGCAGTAATACAGAAAGACAAATGATACTGAAACTGAAGAATAGCGATGGTGTACTTATAAACAGCAGAGAAGGCATAATTCAAATAGCAGAAGACTACTATAGAGAATTATACAAGGAGCGAGGAATGACACCAGCAGTGGGGAAGATGGATTGCAATGTAGCGACACATACGACATACCCGATATTCTTCCTGATGAGGTAGAACATGCATTGAAGAAAATGATGAAGTTACTATAGAGTTGTTAAAATTGGGAGGAAGAGACATAACACAAAAACTGGCAAGGCTCTTCACAAAGTGCATTAGAAAAGGTGTGACGCCTAAGCAGTGGAATAATGCAATCATAGTTTTGCTGCATAAGAAAGGAGATAAATCAGAAATTGGAAATTATAGACCAAGCTTGTTATCCCACATCTACAAGTTGTTCACAATGGTCATTACTAAAAGATTAGAAAGAATACTTGATGAGAATCAACCGAAAGAGCAAGCTGGCTTTAGGACAGGATTCTCAACTATGGATCACCTTCATGTAATATCACAGCTAATGGAGGAAGCAAATGAATATAAAACACCATTATTCCGCATTTGTGGATTATGAAAAGAGATTTGACTCTATACAGCATAAGGCAATGTTTCCGGCACTGGAAAGACAAGGCATAGATACCCCATATATTATGATTTTGAAGAAAATATATGAGAGTGCTACCTCCTTTATTAAACTAGACAAAGAGAGTAGCAAATTTAAAATCGAGAAAGGAGTTCGACAAGGAGACACAATATCTCCGAAGCTGTTTACTGCTGCCCTTGAGGAAGCTTTCAGAAGATTAGACTGGTCGCAGAAAGGAGTCAATGTGAACGGAGAGTACCTAAACCATTTACGATTTGCAGATGACATTGTGGCCATAAGCCACAATCCCAAAGAATTAGAGGAATCTTAATCAGTTATGCACAGTTAGTAAGGATTTTGGACTAAAGATGAATATGGCTAAAACAAAAGTAATGATGAACAAGTATGCCACGGAAAGGGAAATAATGATTGAAGGAGCAGTAATTGAAAAGGTGGAGTCATATACTTATCTGGGACAAGTTATTAGCTGTAATAATGATAAATGGCTGGAAGTCAAGAGAAGAATAAATTTTGGATGGATAGCATTCAGGAAATATAGTCACATACTGAAGAGCAATATCCCAGTTTGTCTGAAACATAAAATAATGAATCAATGTATACTCCCCACCATGACTTATGGAAGTGAAACTTGGGCACTCACCAAAAGAATGGAAGAGAAGCTGAGAACTACACAGCGAAGAATGGAACGAATTATATTGGGAATCAGACTGTTAGATAAGAAGAGAAACACATGGATTATGCAGCAAATTCAAGTAAAGGACATTCTTATCAAAACTAAAGAACTAAAATGGTCTTGGGCAGGACACATAGCTCGAAGACATGATGACAGATGGACTAAGAAAATAACAGAATGGTACCCAAGAGGAGCTAGAAGAAAACCTGGAAGGCAAAGGCGGAGATGGATAGATGAAATTCATGAGTTTTTGGGTAGTAAATGGATGGCCAGTGCTCAAAACAGAAGGAACTGGAAAGTTGCTGGAGAGGCCTTCATCCTGCAGTGGATTGAAAATGGCTGATGATGATGATGAATCAGGGATTACTATTCAGTGGTCACCAGATGGACCCACAAACAGCAGTTACACTGTGTCAGGGCCATCCCGCGCATTGCGTAACTGCAGAAAATTTAGAACTTTATTTATTTATTCATCCGCTCCAGGAAAGCGGATTGCTAAAAAATCAGATCTGTTGGAATCAAATTTACACGAAATATCAAAATTCTAAAAAAAATTATGGCCACAGGAGTGCACACTCCATGGTAGCAATTCAAGAATGGCAAACAGAAACTTAACTAAACATTCTGAAATGTCTTACAAATTTTTTACCGCGAGAGAACAAATTGCAAAAATTATATACAAAAATTAAGCCTTCAGAATATGTGGCGTTGTCACAACATCGCTAAAGTTCGACAAACGTTGACAATATGGTCATTACAATTTTGTGTAATTGCCCGCATTGGTATTCCGTGCCTTCCTTTCCAGTTCAAGTTCTTCAATGTTGTTTGAATAGGGATGGTTGCAGAAGAACAATTAAAATTATTATTATTATCAATGTTCTGCTTAAGAAACGAATTTCATAAGTTTCATCTGGAACTGAATGTTCATGATTCTGTAAAATAAAGTTTCCAGAGAATCGTGATTGATAATTATGTAGAATATAATTCAGAGACTACCTATATTGTTATCTATTTAAACAACTCGTTATTATCATACGTTCATTGTCACATGACAGATCCATGGCTCCAGAACTCTATCGCAATTTCATCTGTTCTTTTCTGTACCCTTCTCCTTCAGCCCACTGTACCCATTAGCCTCGATCAAATCATCCAGCATTCCAACCTCCTTCTTCCTCTCGATCTGTTGTCCCAAGAGAGAGAGAGAGAGAGAGAGAATTACATCTAACATGCTCTTCCTTCAGTACATTTCCAATCCAGATTTTCTTTCATTTCATAATAGTATTTATCAAAGTTCTGTCAAAAACTGTCATTTGGACAAACAAAAATAATGTTTTTTGAATAATTCTAGAACAATTCCAGAAATTGACGGTATACGAAATCACCTGATACAGAGCTCCGTTAATCAGTGTTACTCTTGTTCTTCAGATGGTAAAGGCAGAGGACTTAAACGATTTTTTTACAATGGCCAAATTGTAATGGCCAGACGACTGGGTCAGAGCACATCCAAAGCGGCACGGCTGGTAGGATGCTCACGGTCAGCCCTGATTAGTACCAACCAAAAGTGGTCCGAGGAGGGGGAACCCACGAACCGCCGTGAGGTGTTGAGCGACCACGGCTCTTCAATAGTGGAGGTGAGTAAAGGCTCTCCCGGATGGTACGTGGCAACAGAAGGGCGACTGTGGCGCAACTCGCCGGTAATTGGAATGCTGGTGACGGGAGTAATGTGTCACAACAGACAGTGCATCGAACCCTGCTGAAAATGGGGCTGTGTAGCCGCAGGCCGCTCCGAATGACCATGCTAACCACGGTTCACAGGCGACAGCGCCTATAATGGACACGTAGGCATCGAAATTGGACCTTGATTGATTGGAAGAAGGTCGTCTGATCCGATGAATCACGTTTCCTGTTGTACCATGTGGACGGCCAGGTACGTGTGTGTCGTTTACCTGGAGAAGTGATGGCGCGTGGACGAAAACAAGCCGGTGGCGACGGTGTCATGCTTTGGGAAATGTTCTGCTGTGATACCCTGCACATGGATGACTGGACACTCTGACGTCTACTACCCACCTAAACATCATTGTTGACCAGGTACACTCTTTCATGGCAACGGTCTTTCAGCAGGATAATGCGCCAGGGCACACCGCGCGGATTGTTCGAGACTGGTTCGTGGAACATGAGGAAGACTTCCAGGTATTGCCCTGGCCTCCAAATTCCCCAAACATCAATCCCATCGAGCATATGTGGTTTGTGTTAGAACAGCAACTTCGATCTGCGGCGTGTCAACCACGGACCTTACAGGAGTTAAAGGATCTGCTGGTTACGTGTTGGTACCAGATACCACAAGACACATTTAGAAATCTTGTAGCGTCCATGCCTCGCCGGGTACGAGCTGTTTTGGCTGCACGTGGAGGAACATCATATTTAGGTATGTGGTCATTGACTCATCGGTATATATATATATATATATATATATATATATATATATATATATATATATACTTTTCCTTCTATTTTTTCCTATTTATTTTAATATATATATATTTTTTTCCTATTTATTTTAATATATATATTTTTTTTCTTATTTTTAATATATATTTTGATTACTTTTTATTTCTCTATTTAATTTTGGATTAATTGGATTATATATATAGTTTCCATATATAGTAAGTATAGAATCTAAAAAGATGGCAAAGAGAAGTACATAGAGTGGCTAAACTAAAAGAGGTTTAAAAGAAAGTAGAAAAAGAAAGCAAAGTAGCAGTGAAAAAGTGAAAGAATTTTAAAAGTCTAGTTCAATAATGAAATGGTACTATGGAAGAAAACAATTTACGAGAAATTACAAATTACTAAATAAATAATAAAGAGATATCACTGTATTCAGATATAGGAGGGAAATTTTTGGAAAGAAGGTCGAATATAGGGATGGCAAATAGGTAGAATCTGAGTACAGTAAAAGAGAAAATGATACATGGCCAGGCATTTCATATATAAAGGATTATGACAGTTAGTAAATATCGTTCCATTGTTCAACCAAATTCTATTACCAAATTTTTGACTCAATGGCAGGCACGAGGATCTGCACTTGGTCTTTTGTTGTTCAATCATCCCAGGGGCTCACATCTTGTAAGTATGAGGTAGGCACACCCAGGGTCCTGAGCTGGATATCATCATTCTTCTCTTTCTTGATGATGACTTCCTTCTACTTTTGACTCTCTCTCTCTCTCTCTCTCTCTCTCTCTCTCTCTCTCTCTCTCTCTCTCTCAGGGTAATTCGGGAATTTTTTTGGTCAGTGCAGCATAAGCCCCAAGCTTCCTTGCATCATATGGCTAATAATAATAATGTGTACAAAATAAGATCATTTACCGAACTTTATGATCAAACTTTGCACATGCGCAAACCAAGTTTTAACCTGTTATTCTAGTCAGCGGAAAGCTTCCTTGAATGGACATTTGTTTTCCTCGTTTATCGCATGCAGTGAACCTTAAAACGTCGATCAACCAAACAAAATGCGATAAAGTATTTATTCATTTATTTAAGTAAAGAAAAGGATATGTATATCCACCCCTAGACAGCAAACATTTGCTAGGAGGCTAAACATAACTATAACAGATTATCAATATATACATTGAGTAATATAAAAGATACACATCAAATTAATTATAGCAGGCTCAGACAATGTCCAAGATAAATGTTCTAAATAAATTCAGCATCTCTCGAAGCATGGTGCCGGAGTGCCGACATGTTCTAGAAGGCTATCCGGAACAGGGGGGTGGGGAGCAGTTTATCCTCAAACACATCTAAAATTGCAACATTGCGTAGTTATCCGCAAAGACTGAATCTGTAGATCCTGTCCATGCCAATCGCCTCGGGGTTAATATTTAGTTCGTTCAGGAGTCTCATCGTGTGACCGAGCGAACTGATTTGGTCGAGGGCAGATCGGATCTTAGATGTTTTGTGATTAGTTGTTATTCTGTTATCTTTTGGCAAAATGATGAGCCTATCGATGATGGCAGCGTCTAGTCTACCCGAAATAAGTTTGGAGAGGTTAATTATATTGCGAGCAGTGATTATTTGTTTCCAAGGGGTCATTCTATGCAGCGAATGCAGTATAGCCCTAGAGATAGTAAGGGGATGTCATGAAGTCCTACTGAGGGATCGCAGCAACCAATACTCAAGCCCCAAGAACTGCTGCAGATAAGTTATACGGGCGGAGGACCAGATTTCCGATGCGTAGAGAGCCACGAGTACAAAACAAGTTTGGACAAATCTAGTTATTAGCTTTATTAGCTTGTTAAAACCGTAACCAACGATTTCCTGTCGAGCTGACCAAAGGGCTGCGAAGAATTTGTTTCTCACTTCCTTGAAGTGCTCCAGAAAAGACAGGTTCGAATCCAGGACCAAACCGAGGTCCCGGTGGGAGTTAACAAGTTTGATTTGATGTCCATTTATAGAGACATTCATTGGGGAGCAGATTTTTCGGCATTTAGCTCGAGTCCAATGTAATGCAGAAATGTGTTCATCTCATATATTTATTTTATTGCTGCTCTTTAGACTAAGAGCGCTTGTTCTGGCTGATCTGAATGAATGAAGAGCTTCAGATCATCGGCGTACGAGATCATGTTTTGGAAATTTGCGAGCAGAGGCTTCCAAGAAGCTGGAAAAAAAGTGCTGCTGACATGCGACACCCTGTTCTACCCCTCTGCAAACTGCGAGGGTACCACAGTGGTATCGTCACTGTCCTCTCCACACCGGGTGGAAAAAGCCCGGGTTCGAATCCCGTCGATGACGCGAGGAACTTTAATGGAATTTTTTCACTCCGTGACTGCGTTAGTCGGTTTAGGCGTAGATAGCATGGTTTTTTTCCCCAGAAACTGGGGTTTTTCGTTCAGCAAAACAGACAAATCGACCATAGAACACACGCAATTAACAGACATAAGACACACAGCACAGCAGATGAATTTAATTTTTCGAGTGGCCTAAAAATAAAATAATAATAATAATAATAATAACCCCTCTGTCGACAGTAAACGAACAGGAGAAACCATTTTGTTCTACAAGGAGCCGTCTTTAATGCTCCTTGTTAAGGTCAAGAAAAATTATGTTGAGCTGTGTTCGACAATTCAAAGCTTCCTGTATGTAAAAGAGTTTGAAGGAGATTGATGGTATTAGATCTTCCTGGGACCGCAGTGTGAAGGTAGCGATATCTGTCATGGAAACAGTGCCCAATAAGTTGAGTTAGGATTGCCTTTTCAAAAACTTTAAGGAGCGAAGAGCCTACTGAGATCGGATGAAAATCCTTCGCAGTTTTTGGCCTCAAATTCTTCGGAATGTATTTGATGCAGTAGTGTGTCCAAATCTGAGGAAACCAACGAGGTTAGTAAAATTTCATTAAATATGTGTAAAAGAGCATCCACAATAAAGACAGGATATATTTTAATGATAAACAAGGGAAATCCATCAAGCCCGACAGTAGCTTTGTTCGGTAACTCTTTTATTACTTTCATCACATTCTCCTTTGTGATGTTAAGCGTAGAGTGTGGCTAGCCCGGTTGGCTTGCTGGAGGTGTAGGGGGCACAAAGACGAATCGGAATCACATAGCATTGCAGAGTCCAAAATGCCTTCGTCATGCGGTAGAGGACGTTGAACGGGAGGTCGCGTGAACAGCGATCCCGCTGGAAGTCAGCATTGCGAACCGGTTCCCGAGGCAGTAGGATGGACGAGTATTCAAACGTTGATCTGGCCGACGTGCACCTCGTGTATGGAGCTGCGGACTGTAACAGGCACGCTGCTCTGCGCTTGTACCAGGAACGTTTCCCGCACAGGCGTGTTCCTCATCATACGATTTTCGTACATGTGCACAGAAGGTTACGTGAGACTGGTTGTTTCACGAGAGGTACCATGAATCGAGAGCGAATGACGAGGACGCCAGACAGTGAGGAGAATGTCCTACGTCTTGCAGAAGGCAATCCGAGTACGAGTACTCGAGCGATAGGCCAACGATTGGGTATTTCCGAATCCACTGTATGGAGGATACTGTCAACAAACCAAATAAGTTCATACCATCTGCAACGCGTCCAGTCATTGGAGCCTGCGGATTATCCACTCCGGAGGAATTTTGCTACTTAGTTTCTTCAACAGAAACGGTTCGCAAATGCTGACTTCCAGCGGCATCGCTGTTCACGCGACCTCCCGTTCAACGACCTCTACCGCATGACGAAGGCATTTCTGACCCTGCAATGCTATGTGATTCCGATTCGTCTTTGTGCCCCCTACACCTGCAAGTTTGTCGCACTGGTAGTGAATCACCCTGTATCTCTTCCTTATTTCTTGGTGGAGTGCTGCTGCGTGTTTCTGGAAGTAATCCTTAACTATCGCTGTCTTCTGTTGCTCAATGAGGTCTATCAGGCCCCTTTCTCGTTCTTCCCGGGAAATTGTCTGTCTCTCAACGGCAAATTTCGGGTGGTGTTGGCGGCTCTTGGTCATCATTGTCTTTGTCTTTCTCATGATATCCTGCAGCTCGGTATTAGTCCAATCTATGATCCCGAAGGAGTATGTTAGCACTGAAACTGCATAGGTGTTTATAGCTTTAACTGTGTTCGCTGGGTTTAGCTTTGCTTTCAGCAGGCTTCTGAATCTCTGATGGTATTTTTCGGTCAGGCAGGCCTTAATTTCCTTGTGCTGTTACAGCTGAGCCTGAATCATCCCCAAGTATTTGTAAGCCTCCCTCTCTTCGTGGCTTCGATCTCTTTACCAGTCTGCAGCTGCTAGTTTCGGTTCACTAATTTTCCCTGGTGCAATCCGTGGGTCTTGCATTTGTCTAGATCAAATTCCATTATAATATCATTGTTGAATTCTTCGGTGATCTGGAATAGTTCCTGGAGATGCTACTCGGTTCCCGCGTAGAGCTTGATGTCATCCATGTACATCAGGTGGGTGAGGGTGTACTGGTTCTTCCTTCCTTCCTTCTTTGAAGTTATAGGAAATCGGGTTAAGTGCTAGACAGAACCACAATGGGCTCAGGGCATCTCCCTGAAAGATTCCTCTCCTGTGTTTTCGACCTTAATGATGGTACTTCATTTCGCCATCATTTCTCCTAGGAAGTTTGTCACTATCGGATTGACTCTGTAGATGTTCAGCGCCTCTATTAGCCAGCTATGAGGCACGGTGTCGAAGGCCTTGCAGTAATCGATGTAGGCTGTGTACATATTGCGGCGCTTCTTGTAGGCTTGCTCCCTAACCGCGGCATCTATGGTTAATTGCTCCTTGCATCCTTTGCTCAGCCGCTTGCATCCTTTCTGCTGTTCTGCCATTATGTTCTGGCTCTCCAAGTGGTCTGATATCTTCCTGGTTGTACAGCTTGTTAGGATCTTGTGCATTGTTGGGAGGCAGGTGATTGGCCTGTATTTCGCCGGATTTCTTGTATCTTCGTCTTTAGCCTTATTTCGCCGGATTTCTTGTATCTTCGTCTTTAGCCTTTAGATATGTGATTCCTTGAGGGAGAAACTCGGGATTTTCTCTGGGTGCCTTATCATTCGGGTGAACTGCTCTGCCAGGTGCTTGTGTGTGCAAGTCAGCTTTTTGTATCAGTAGTTGTGGACGTTATCTATTCCTTGAGTTCGTCAGTTGTCAGAGTTCTTGATCGTCTGTTTTACTTCTTATTCCCGAACCTCCCACTCTCTCATTTCTTTTAAGTCCTTGGTTTTTTTGCGTTCTAGTTCTATCTAGGTGGCTCGACTGTTATGTCTTACTTCCCTGCTCCATATATTTCCCCAGAACTCCTCAATCGTCTTCTTCTTCTCGGCTGGTCCGGTCCCTTCTTTCTCGTTTTCTCCGAGATTCCTGTAGAAGTCTTTTAGATCCTCATCGAAGAATCGGTTGTTATTTTCCTCTGGGAGCTCTTTGTATCGGCGTAGTCTCTCGTTGAATTCAAGGAGGTTCTGCTTCAATGTGTCCAAGTACTCTCCTATTCTCTGATATTTTGTCTCATGTTTGCTGTGGATGCTGTCTCTCTTCAGGATGCTCTTCATTTCACAATTAATTTCTTACTCCTATTGCCCCGTTGGTACTGGGTCAATTGGCCTATCTTGACTCTTAATTCTTCTATCTTCTGCTGAAGTCTTCTTTCCCAAGTTGGTGGTTCCTTCTGTTTTCGGTTCTTCTGCTGCTGGTCTCTCACTTCTCTTCTATTAATCATCGTGGCTGCTACCGCAGCACAATACACGGCTGTGTGGATGGCGTCGAGTGTTGCACCATTGCTGTCGAGGGAATGCGGTATTATGTGCCGATTCAGGTGGTCTGTTACTCTCCATAAGGTTCCATTCGGGTTCTGCTTGCTTCGGTATCACTTGAGTCTTTGTGGGGTCCATTCCTTCGAATTCTGTTAGGGCCTTTTTCCACTGGTCCTCTATTCTGGATATCATGACCTCGTCTCTTTCCACTTCAGCTGCTGTGGGTTGTATTTCTTCTTGCTCTTCCTCCTCTGGTTCGGTGGTGGTACGTTCTTCCTCCTCTGGTTCCATATTCTTTATCCTTTGTAATTGATCGGTCATCTCCTGCTTGATTTTACCAAGATTGCAGGGATATCAGGTTCTTCGTGACGATTGTCCTTCTCTGGTCCTCTGTTCAGTGACGTACATATCCGGGAATGGTTCCAGCCACTTGGAATGTAGTCTCGCCGTGTAAATTGTCATATCGGTCTCCAGCTTCGTTATTTCATAGTATGCTTGCATGATGTACGTATTCATTTCGATGCTCCATTTCATGCGTTGGCGTTTTCTCCCTTTCTGGGTGGTCACTAGCGCACTTTCACAGGAAACACTTCCAGTTGGAGGGGCTGGATGGTCTTGCCCTTTTCTTGTGGTAGCCATACGGGGGGACAGCGCCACTCGCTCCGCTGTCTTCCTCGGGAAACTGTCTCTGATTTTTCGAACCAACCCCTCTGCCTAAAGCCTGAACGCGAGTGACTTTATCCTGCGCCACACTCGATGCAGTATAATTAATATTTCTCTGCGACATCATCCATCTATGGAGGTTATTATTATTATTATTATTATTATTATTATTATTAATATCACTTTATTAATCAAACCCCTGTACAGAAGTTATCTAGGAGGGTGGCTCATACATACATCGAACATAACTTATTAGACAGGAAAACATATAGTTACATAAAATAAAATATCAGAAAATACATAAATAAATAAATAAGAATAACTACAGTCATTTTACACTTGAATTGAATGTCATAGTCATTCTGCTGAACGGAATATCGTCAGTCCTATAGTGTCTTTTGAAGACACTACAGAGCGTTCATTACAGTTTTTTGTGAGTTCATGTGCTTTTGAAGTCTTTTACTATGAACCTCTTCTCGAAATGCATACTTCATTACAGATGTAATTTAGGGTATAGATCCTCTACAATGCGTTTCCCGTAGGTTCTGTCATGGCAGTACCTGTCCGGGTCTATTTTAAAGACTCTAGAGAGCTCTAGAGTATTGGCAAGACACAGCCGCCTTAATCCGTCGGAGTGATGGAGCGCGCTAAGGAGACTATATTCAGGAGATTTTTAATGGCACAAAAGGTGACATAGTTGTACACGTTGGCACTAATGGTATCAAGAGTAGGAGACCAGCAGAATTACTTAACAAGTACAGGTCTCTGTTGAAAAATAGCCGTGAATTAGGGTTGAATTTGAAAGTGTCTTGCAATTCTGCCCAGACACAATAGGAGGGAGTATATGATGAGAGCCTTGTCGATCAGTTCGGCCCTGGAAAGATTGTGCAAAGCTCAAGAGGTAGAAATTTTTTCAGCCTGTACTGTACTTGTTAACAGGAGAGACTGCTTCTACAGAGATGGGATACACTTAAATAGAAAGGGTGCAAGAATATTTGCTGATGCTATCGAGGCAGGGTTAGGTTGGTCGGAAAACTGCTAGCTTGGGGGGGGGAATACACAGACTAATAGATCAACAATAGCCACTGGCAGAGGTGAAAGTGATTCTTGCACTGTTTGTATTGGAATGAGTAGAAGCCTGAAAAACAAGATGCAGGATATTTCAGAGACTGCTGGGAGGCATTGCGGTACAAGTAAACACATGGGTTGTGTTAGGGTAGCTAAGAATAGAAACAGGTGCATGTATACTTGCGTGTACACCAATGCTAGGAGTTTGGTAAATAAATTTGATGAATTTGAGGTATTGCTCAAAGCATCAAAGGCGGATATTGTTTAGATATCAGAGACGTGGTGTCACACAGATATAAGGAATGCAGAACTGGAATTTAGGAGTACAACGTCTACAGAAAGGATAGACCGGATAGGAAGGGAGGAGGGGTTATGCTATTAGTTAAGAAACACATAAAATCCGAGGAAGTGAAGCCAGTCAGTGTCGAGTCAGTTTGGTGTGACATAAGCATTGGGAGATCAAAATTGAGAGTATGAATGTGCTTATAGGCCGAATGACTCTGATGAGTATAATAAGAAACTGTACAGGGAAATAGAGTGGGCCAGTAAATCAGAGAGTCATATAATGGGGGATTTTAATTTCCCAGATATTGACTGGAATTTGTGGGTCGGTCATTCACACACTAGCAAGGCTTTTGTGGATTTATTGGATGATTGTTTTCTACATCAGCATGTTCGGAATGCAACTAGAGGAAGTAATACTCTTGATTTGATTACCAGTAGTGATTCTTCATTAAGAATCTGCAGATAAAGGAACCACTAGGTGGCAGTGATCACAATGTGCTGGGATTTACTCAAAGAGGTAACTACCATCAGGGGTAAAGGGAAGAGTTATTGCCTTCGTAAAGGCGACTACGATGGACTGAGACAGTATTTAAATTCTATACAGTGGGACCAACTGAAGATGTTACCATCAGCAAATTCAAAATGGGAGGCATTCAAAGAACTTATCTTGGAAGCTACTAGGCTTTACATACCAACTAAGAAATATTGTTCAAGGTTTGGGCCTAAATGGATGTCAGATGAACTAATGAGGCATATGACAGAGAAGAAAAATGCATGGGATACTTACAAATTAACATATGACACAGAAGCTTATGATAGATACAAGTTGATATGCAACCAAGTTACAAAGGAGGTTAGGTAGGCGAAGGCAGATTACGAGAAATCCTTGGCAAGGGATGCAAAGAAAAACAGCAAAGAGTTCTTTACTTATGTAAACTCTAGAAGGAAGGGGATGAATCAGATTGCTCCACGTGATATGGATGGGCCAACTGTTGATGATCCTGCTCAGGTAGCTAACAAACTAAATGAATATTTAGATCGACATTCACACATGAGGATTTATTCAGTGAGGGGAATGCCAGAGGTGTATTGAACTCTGGCAGCAAGCTAGAGAATCTTGTAATAACTGAAAGTAAAGCGGAGGAGAAATTGTTGAAGATAAATACAAGAAAGGCACCTGGGGTGGATGTAATCTATCCAGTTATATTAAAGGAGGCAGCAAAGGAAGTAAGCAAACCCTAAGCCATAATTATGAGAGCTTCCTTGGACTCAGCTAAGGTACCCACAGACTGGAGATGTGCAAATCTGACCCCAATTCACAAAAGAGGATCAAAGGCTGACACAAGTAATTATAAACCTGTGAGTTTAACTTCTGTTCCAGGAAAATTAATGGAGGTACTGGTTAAAGAAGCACTGCAGGATCATCTAGACAAGACTTCAGTTATAACTCGGACACAGCATGGTTTTGTTAAGGGGAAGTCTTGCCTGACCAACTTGATTGGATACTATGATGCAGTCACAAAAGAACTGGATGCAGGGAATAACTTTGATATTATATACTTGGATCTTAGAAAGGCTTTTGATACTGTTGCACATGGAAGACTGCTGCACAAATTGGAGCAGTGTGGCATTGGAGGCAAATTGCTGCTATGGATAAAGGGGTGGTTGAGGGGGAGAAGACAGAGAGTGGTAATCAATAGACACTGCTCATCGTGGACTAATGTTATTAGTGGAGTTCCACAGGGTTCAGTGTTGGGTCCATTATTGTTTTCTTTATTTATAAATGATATTGATGAATGTATATCAAGCTTAATGTCCAAGTTTGCAGACGATACAAAGGTTGGCAGGGTTGCCAAGGACCCTACTGACACTATGCTGCTGCAACAGGATCTGGAAAGGTTGAGCAGATGGGCTGAGAGGTGGCAAATGAAGTTTAACATTGACAAATGTAAAGTACTACATATGGGAAATAGCAACCCCGGAGCAACGTATCAACTCTGTAGTACTACACTGACAGTGGTAGAGAATGAAAATGACCTGGGAGTAATTGTGCAGGCAGATATGAAGTTCTCTGAACAGTGCAGACGGTCTGCAAGAGTAGCTCATGGTGTCTTGTCAATGATATACAGGAATTTTTCTAGCAGGGATAAGGAAGTGATTATTCCCTTGTATAAGGCAATGGTCAGGTCACACCTTGAGTACTGTATACAAGTCTGGAGGTCTCATTTCAAGAAGGATGTAGAGCTGCTGGAACGAGTACAGAGAAGGGCAACAAGATTAGTGAATGGAACAAAGGGGTATTCTTACGAAGTTTTTCAAATTACAGTGTCTGGAGACTAGGCACCAGCGAGGTGATCTGATAGAGGTGTATAAAGCCTTGAATGGTTTGAGCATGCTCAATGCTGATGGGATTCTCACTCTTGCTCAGAATAATCACCTGAGAGGGCATAAATTCAAATTGAGGAAAGACAGATGTAGGATAGACGTGCGGAAATTTGCCTTTATCCAGCGGGTAGTTGGTTGGTGTAACAGACTTCCATCCCTTGTGGTTGAAGTTGATAGGCTAAATAAATTTAAGGCTCAGCTGGACAGGTATTTCGAACGAACGGAGGGGTGAAGTGGAAGTGGATTTTATTTTCTTTTTTTTCTTTTTTTTTTTTTTTTTTTTTTGGCTGATGCTGCTTAAGCTTGCTTTCTTGCATCATAGCCTCATCATATACTAATGCTATAAGGGTAGTGGAGCTGGGTCCTGGGCGGTGCCTGACCACAAGATTTTCAATTTGAGGGGCATATAAACTCCCTGTCAGATGTTGTGCCAGAGTGCAGATGTTGTGCCAGAGTGCAGAGTTACGTAGGGTGATCATCTGAATCCACGGAGCTACTCTTAAATATCTATACAACATGGATTTTGAAATTGTTCAGGGCATCCCGGCAATCCTATTTAGCCACCGGAGCAGCCAGTATTCCAGGCTGAGAAATTTCCTAATATAAGTATTTGGGGCAGAGGACCAAATACTTATATTTGGTCCTCTAGAAGGATATAGGGATACAGGAACGATTCATCTTTCGATATATTGGGTGACTAGTTGCTGGTTTCGAATCCCAGTTATCTCCTGTCTAACAGTCCATATGATAGCAAGAGTTTTTGATCTGGTAATCTGAAAATGACTTTGGAAGCCGAGGCCCTCGTCCCACGTCACTCCTAGGTCGGTGTATGAGCTGACTTTCTTCACCTTTGCTCCATTAATAGATAATTCGATCTGATTTTTTATGTCCTTGTTAGTTATTGTCAGTTGTGCTGACCTGTCAGAGTTTAGCCATAAGCCTATTGTATCTAAGTATAAATGCAGTTCGTGAAGCTTGGCTTTGGCGTGGATATTGACGTAGGACACAATAGCTATTTCGTTAGAGACAACAAAATACTTTATATCATCAGTATAAGAAATAAAATTATGATTCTGCGCTAGAAAAGGCTCCAGGGTGGCAGCGAATAGCAAAGCTGATAAGACACCTACCTTAGGGATTCTCCAAGTGAAGGTGTATTCTGCACGGAATTCTTGATGTTGTACAATTAGGTGCCTTGGCTTCAAAATGGTCTTGATGATCTGTAATAGCTTTCAATGCGGAAATAAACTTTCAATATATTTTCAAGTGCAAGTAACGATACATTATGGAAAGCTGCCTTTATATCAAGGAATACGTCGATTTGGGCCCTTTCATTTAAAGCGTATTGCATTCTGAAGAGGGTCTCCAACAAATTAGTAATAGTGGATCGTCTCAGTACTACGCAAAACACTGTTCTGTTAAAGAAGGAAGAATGGCTTTTTCAAAGAGTTTTAAAAGAGAACAACTGATCGATATGGGTCGAAAGTCTGAAGAGTCCTTAGAGTTGTTCTTTTTTGGCACCAGCCTCACAAAGTAGTCATTCCATCTCTGGGAAAGAACCCCATCTTTGAGGATGTTTTGAAATATGTGCAACAACACATCAACAATATAAACGCTGCATATTTTTAAAATTAATATCGGGAACCTGTCGGGGCCGATCGTAGCTTTGTTAGGCAAGGAGTTAATCGCATTGATGAGATCTTTTCTACAAATAGCGACATTGGATAATGCATTCCTTCTAACGCCGTGACTCTGAACAATATATTGCGCCATATCCTCCGGCTGTCCTCTTGTACATTTGCTTGACATTCAACTAGCACCCTTTCGAAGCTCTCCTTAGGCCCAGAGTCTGAATGTGATTTCCTCCATTTCGAGTTTAACAGCCTTTTTGCTCACAATTCGTTTTGAATGTCGTAGTTTTCTAAGAACCTCTTTGTAGCGTGCATTTCGTTTCTTTTTCAAGAAAATGGCTCTTTTCTTCTTATAGTCCGTGAGGTCTTCATTAAATCCTGAATTTCTCCAATTCCTGTAAGGCTTGCTGACCTTGTTGTGAGTTACGAGTATTGCTGACCTTGTTGCGAGTTACAAGTATTGCTGATCTGTGTGCCTCCTTCGAGGCACACAGGTCAGCAATACTCGTAAATAAGAGCTCTTTTTCAATCAAGTTGGTAGCTTCATCCACCGGTTTATTATACAGATCAATCCAGTTGTAGGTTTTTAGATGTTCTAAAATAATTTCAGGTCTAATAAACTTAAGGGAGTATATTTTCTTGGTCTGTGGAGTTTGTACATCGCTATGTTGCTCACCTGCACAATTCGATGGGAAATTTCACAACATATTGGGCAGTGATCTGACTGGAATTTAGTTTGAGGGATAACGTTTTTTTAAGTTATGTATTATGGTACAATGAATCCAAATGCTGCTTTTTCCCTAGTCGGAAGCGTACTCAGTAGGGTCAGTTCTAAGGTTTGGAGGCTTGCATCTAGGTGTTCTTTAGCATGATCATGTCTTGGGCTAGGCATATTAAAATCTCCAGTTACAATCACAGGAATATCAGTGGCAAGATTCTCTGTTATCCAAACAAGAAGCTCGGTTCGAGTGTCTGCACAGTGCTCCGGTGGAAGATATATAAGGAAAATGAATATTTTGAGCCTTCTTCCTGAAGGAGGCAGATATAGCCTCAAAGTTTTCTGACTGTTGATTTAATTCTTGTAGGATGTAAACTTTCATGATAAAGGATTGCAACTCCTCCACCCCTCTTTTCTTTTCTGCTGTTCCCAATAAATTTGTAACAAGAGGAATGTACCAGCAGATCTAGTTGTCTGTTATGATTTAGCCAAGTCTCCATTATACAAATAAAGTCAAAGTGTAGGAAGGTCTGTAATGTGTACAGTTTGTTAGCAACACTTCTAACAGTCTGAATAAAAATGCAAATAGCCTGGCTGTCTGCAGAAAGGGCATTCTCTTTCTTTTAGTTGCTATTTATGTTACGTACTGTCTGATCTCCGTATGACGTGTTCTTTTCCCGAAATATTTTAACCAATGCACCTAGCGGCCAGTTATTGTATTCAAGGATCAGATTTAGGTCATCAGGGGAGCATGTAAGCACATATGACGAATATGAAGGGTGCCTTGTTTTTAACTGTCTGACTTCTGTGTGTACCCCGTATCCTTGAGCAAACATGGCTTTCATCATTTGCTTGTGTGTTCGGGGAAAGCCTGGTAACGAAGACTTTTTCTCGGGTTCTTGCGGCTGTAACATTGAACCTCTTTACCAAACTACCATTTGCAGAGAGTTTGCGCCGAATCTGCATTAGGAGTGTAGTTCGGAGATTGCGTAGACTGATTACAGTTATTATTCCGAAACTGGCTATTGTGAATATTTAAATTGGAAGCTGCTCGCAGGTTAGTAGCCTTCGACAGTCCCTGATTCTGGGCGCTCCCATGAGTCTTCTGGACTGCGGTTTTCCGTGTATTCCCGTTTATATTTGCTATAATTTCGGCATAAGTAGGCCTGAGACAATTTTCAGGGCACAGCTTATCAGCCTCACATAATGCGAGGGTATAGGAGTAAGGGTGTACAAGTGCTGTGGTAAGGTAAATAAATAAATAAATAAATAAATAAATCTTTATTGTGAAGTAGATTTACAGCACAATATCCCATCACGGCGACGAGCGCCAGGGGTTCACATATAGATAACATAAGTACAAATTCAAATGGCTACAAAATATAGCGAACACATACAAAAGGCTACAAAATACAGATTACAAATGCAAAAAGAAATACAAATACATCATAAAAACAAGGAGCTGAACACAAATAAAGAAAAACAAATACAAGTTGGCAGTGATTCAGGTTTCAAGAGCTTTGATAAACTTGTGTCTGTCCTTCTTTTTACTTATTATGGTGTCGATGTCGGCGTCCACACGGTTGAGGGCAGCGAGCATCTGCTTGGGCAGAAATCTTTCGGTGAGTACAAGCCTGTTGTGGTGAGCCACAAGTGCTGGTACCGACCTTAGGCTTGGCTGTGGAATCCTCCAAGAGCAAGCATTCCAAATATTTGGAGATGATATTTGGCCTGAGATGAGTTTGGCTGTGAAGACCAGCCTCTTTTCAACGATCAGGAACTTCAACCTCGGGATGTCGAGTGCTTGTGCCATCATGGTAGTTGTGGTAGCGGGAGGTAGCCGAAGCTTGTTATTCGCCCATTTCAGTAGCCAGTATTCAGCAGTGTACACCCGCTTAAGGTTTGTATGTGCAGCAGAGGCCCATATTTCTGCACCATAGAGAATGGCAGGGTAGACGGTGGAGGTGATGAACCTTTTAACAGTGGCAGGATGTCGGACGTGTAGCAGCTGCTGCTTTGAGATCCACCGTAGACGAGAAAATCTGGTACTGAGTTTGTCGATCTGGTGGACAAAGGACATCTTTTGGTCGAACAGAACGCCAAGGTCTGTGTGCGAGGGTACGTTTGGTATTCGTACCCCTGCGAGTGAAACGTTGAGTACTGTCGGCATGGATTTAAGGGAGAATATAACCTGAGCAGACTTCAGAGGGTTGATTTTTAGATTGAAGTTTGCCAGGTACAATTCTAGATCCTTAAGTTGGGAATTGATCCTGTTGCTAAGCTGGGCGGGGTCGTCGCCAGGGTTAATTGGAGTCAGCAGTTTGAAGTCATCGGCATAGCATAGGAGACCATTCGTTGAGGCAATAATGGGCACGATGATGGCTGTGAACAGGACACCAGACAGGACACCCCCCTGCGGTACTCCAGCAGTAATGTCGCAGGATAGGGTATGTTGCTGCCGATGGAGAATAAGTATTCTGTGACTGAGAAGTGATTCCAAAAAGCACAGCATATCACCTCGAATGTGAAAATTCTCCTTAAGTAGGAGGAGCAAGGCCAGAATCGACACGGCATCAAAGGCTGCGCTTATGTCGAGGTATGTGGTTGCTAGCTCAGCTCTTTGTTCGAATGCTGAGAGAATGCGTTCTGTGGTGGCTGCCAAGTTAGTGATTGATGATTTTCCTGCGATAGCATAATGGATTTCAGGTGGTTTCGTCTGGAGGATTTGTTGAGTGATTGTGGGTAGCAAAGCCTTTTCAAGAGTTTTTAACAGACAAGAGGCAACTGATATGGGTCTGAACTGGCTGACGTTTGAGGCAAATTGGTTTTTGGGGATGGGGTACACTCTGTATTTATTCCACTGGGGTGGAAAATAATGCTCAGCGAGGCATCTGTTGTAGATCGAGAGAAGAGGGCCTATGATGAATGTGCTTAAGCATTTGATAGTGGTAGTGGTAAGGTAGTGGTTGAGTAGTAAGTAGACTTGGATCTTTGGCGAATATATTCTATCAGGGGCTCTTGCTCATGTTATCTGTCATAGGTGGTTGCTGAATTACTCCTCTTGTTTCTCTATTCTGCTGATAGACAGTGACGGAAGGAATATTTAATACAGCATCTTCTTTTCCATATCGCACTTGTCGTTCAGCATTATTTATTTATTTTATTGCAAAATTCATAGCTCCTGCCCTCTTGGCTGTGGCAGGTATATATTGTATATTTGTTGTATATTGACGATGTATGTAATGTGATTACCATGTACGCAAAATAAAGATTTTGATCAAACGTTGTACAAATATGCATGGTAACAAACACACACAGATAACACAACAAATATACATAGTAATTATAACTACAGATATAGCTACTAGATATAACATTTACAAATATTCATAGTAGTTATATCTACAGATATACATTGAGCGGACAGAATTCATCGGATACGTAGTTCCTGGGCAACGCGACGCCATCACACCTCTCACTAGTGAACGAATCCACCGCTTCGCAGATATATATATATATATATATAGGTACACTGCATTCACATCCACGGTAATTGATGTCAGTATGGATAAACGTCGTGAGTTAACCGGCTTTGAAAGAGGAAGATGATAGTGGGTCCCAGATGCATGAGTTACTCCATCGCGGAGGTGCTACAGAAATTGCACTATCCCCGTTGAACAGTATCAAGAGTGTATAGGGAATACGCCATTTCCGGAATAACGTCTCATCGTGGAGAGCGCTGTGGGCGGAGAAAGACGGCATATGAATGTGGCCGTCAACATCTGTCTCGCATTGTTTCAGCCAACCGGAAAGCGACAGTGGCACAAATCACCGCCAATTTCAACAATATAAACGCTGCATATTTTTAAAATTAATATCGGGAACCCGTCGGGGCCGATCGTAGATTTGTTAGGCAAGGAGTTAATCGCATTGATGAGATCCGCCAATTTCAACGACGGAGGTGCTAGAAACGTCTCCACCAAGACCATCAGGCAATCATTAGCAGCAATAGGTTATGGGAGCCTCCGACCCACCAAGGTCCCATTTGCTAACACAACAACACAGGACTCTACGCCTCAACTGGCCAAAAGAACATTGCCAATGGGTCTTTGATAATTGGAGACGGGTGTCCTGGTCCGATGAGTCCCGTTTCCAGTTATTTCAAGCGGACTGGAGGATGCGTATCTGGCGGAAACAGCACGAAGCTATACACCCGTCATGTCAACAAGGAACTGTTCAGACAGGTGGACGGTCGGTAATGGTCTGGGGCGTGTTCAACTGGCACACGTTGAGACCTCTGGTAAGACTAGACGCATCTCCGAACGGTCCATGTTACGTGTCTATCCTTGCAGACCATCTGCATTCCTTCATGGTCATCGTGAAGCCACAGGGCAATGGACTTTTTCAGCAGGAAAATGTGCCTCCCCACAGAGCCGTGGTGACTAGAACATGGTTCAAAGAGCATTCCGCAGATTTTACCACCATCGAATGGCCTCCTTGTTCACCGGACATGAACCCTCTGAAGAATCTTTGGGATGCTATAGATAGGTCCGTTCGAGCTTTGGATCCTACTGTCCATAAGTCCTTCGCATTCCTTAGGAATGCGAAGGAATTATTGTCAGTAGCGCAGCAAGCATGGATAGAAATACATGTGGAACGCTTTCGTGAACTAGTGGACTCAATGCTTCGCCGTGTGACTGCCCTTATCCGGAAGAAAGGTGGGCCTACCCGTTACTAGGTAGGTATCCCATAATTTCTGTCCACTCAGTGTAGAAGGCCTAAAAACTGGACAAAATGAGTGCGGCAGAAGACGTGAACCGGACTTTTCGGCTGAAAATGGGACAGCTGCGGCACTATTTGAGTTTGTTGTTCATACGGGAACAAATACAACTATGAAGTTTTTTTTTTTAATTTGCTGGACGTATGAAGTGATTATAAACGATGATTCAAAGACTTTTATAGATCTAAACGAGAAAGCTTATAACCAGTGATGGTTTAGAATCAAATCAATTATCGGAGAATATTGATCACTGAGTGTTAAAATGTAAGTGTTTTAAAATAAAAATTAATAAATAATGTAAACAATTTATGCAAAAGTACTAAACTGAGTTTATGTCTGAAATACATATAAACCAGAGTCTGTTAAAGTACTTGTTTATTTACTTTGCATTTGGCTCACAAGTGAGTATGCTACCTTTATACAGTACTTGTTAATTTACTTTGCATTTGGCTCACAAGTGAGTATGCTACCTTTATACAGTACTTGTTAATACTCTATGTTCTTAAAGCACCAGTTAATTTAAAACTGTAGCTTTCCTGTAGTGCTGTGCTTCGCTGTCCGTTATCAACATGGCCTGGAGAAAGTGCAGTCGACAGAAACTCGCACAGCGTCTCACGTTCAAAGGATTTGCCGAAAGGACACTTAAAGTGGCAACAGTCTAGTGAAAATTGAATCTTCTTTCTACAGCCGAAACATGTCAGTAAATCCTGACAGCGTTGCATGAAAGATCAGTTGGACTAGCTTTATTACATTTCGAGTTAAACGGAAGGTTCTGGCGTCAATCCGAGTAGAATTACAGTTTAATATCTTTAAACACATTCTTCAACGACTTTAAGCTTACCGAATTGTAATTATTTGTTGAAGCTGGTAATTTCAAGCGTGAGTTTGAAGCTGACTGCTTTTTTAGTTCTAGAGAATAGTTGTATCATTAAACTTGTTCCGTAAAGTTAAAAAAAAAAAAAAATGTGAACAGTGTCTTTAAAATATACTCTCAAAAGTCTGTGGGTGCCTTGAATCCGACTGACCAAACGCAAATTGAGAAGAGTTTAAAAAATTGTCAATGTGGGGAAGAAAGCCATAGACATTATGGATGTTATAGAACCATAGACGTGCTGCTCAATTTGTAATCTTGTGTGTTCTAATTCTTATCGATCCTCTTTTCTGATATTTTTGACTTGTTTTTGTGTGTATTTATTTATTTATTATTTTTTTATGATTATTTTTTAAAATATTATTATTATTATTATTATTATTTTTATGATTATTTTTTTAAAATATTATTATTTTTTTAATTTTTTTTATTTTATTTTTATTATTTTTATTATTTTTATTTTATTTTTATTATTTTTATTATTTTTATTTAATTTATTTTTTTATTTTATTTTATTATTATTATTATTTATTATTTATTATTATTATTTTTTTTTTCATCTTAATTTTGTAACGTGGCTGTACTTTGTATTTCTGTATTTAGTCACTTGTTTAGACAATGCATTGTTAGATTCCTCTGGGTGTCTGCTTACTGAATCACGTATATATATAATTTAATCAATAAAGAAACATTATTATTATTCACCCTGCAGAACTAAGAAAGGTTTAATTATCGAATGCTACATTATTCATTGTTCTACTGAATGCCAATTGTTCCTTCTAAATTTGACTGTGGTCCACATGATGAAAAGATAGAAAAACGAATGTAACCACACAGTTGAGAAACGAATCAAACGATCCAGTTAGTCAATACCTCTAGAAGAAAGGTTCATATATTGCTGAAAACGATGTTAATGTTCATTAACATTAACATCGCTGTCCTTCCTACACCGAGTGGAAAAGACCTGTGTTCGAGTTGAGGAATTTTTCTGGGCCTTTTTCACAAAGTGGCTGAGTTAGTTGAGCTTATATACTCGTCTCCGTATACACGGAGGCGAAGGCTGCATGTTTTTTTTTCTCTCCCGGAAACTCAGGTTTTTATCCGGAAAACAGAAAATCAACCACGGAACACACGCAATTTTCAGACGTCGTCGTGTCCACACCCTGCGGAAAAGTCTAAATTCGAATGACACGAGAAATGGTATTTCTTCACACCGCTACTTAGTTGGTTGGCCTCAGGCAAGAATATCAAGTTTTTGTTGGTTTTTTTCGGTGTAAACCAGGTTTTTTCGGCTAGAAAAACCGACAAACCGACTAGAAAATGCAATCAGTTTACTGGCATAATGCACTTAGGTGGATGAGTTTGTTCTCTCTGGTAATTCTGTTATGAAATATATGCAGTGTTTAATGTTTCGATATGGTGAGTATTCAAGGAAATTACGATATAAAGAATAAAGGAAAAGATTTCATTTGCTCTTTATAATTTAATTTTTTAATTATTTTTACTCTTTGAGTTAATTTAGTGAGTTTTTTTTTTTTCAATTCTTTGAGTTAATTTAGTGAGTTTTTTTAATTCTTTGAGTTAATTTGGTGAGGTTTTTTTTTTTTAATGCTTTGAGTTAATTCAATTGGAATAGCTGAATGCCTAACATTCACACACACTTTTGCAGATTCCATTTAACATGCGATTCCCATGTTAAATGGAATCTGCAAAAGTGTGTGTG